>NC_137513.1:17755000-17887500 GCF_041902795.1 Electrophorus electricus
TGAGGGACAGGGAGGGAGGTCAAAGAGAGAGAGAGAGAGAGTGAGAGAGAGGAGTGAGAGTGGGAAAGATAGTGAGTGAGTGAGTGAGCGAGAGAGAGAGTGAGAGAGAGAAAGTAAAAGATTGTGAGAAAGGGGAAGCGTGAGAAAGTGAGGATGAGAGAGAGAGAAGGAACAAGGGTTACCCAAAGAACTTAAGTTTCATACAGGCATAACTAAAAACTAAAGGCATTAACACTCAAACTTAAGTATTCACAGTTTTGACAAAAAGCCCACAAAATGACAAAAGCATAAACAGCCTTATAGTTGATATCATAAAATGCCAAAATATATGCCACTGTGGAAAAAGATTTATGCCTTAAATGAAATCTGCTTCTCAAATGTTTTCATTACAGAAGGTTAAAGTGTACAATCTTCCACATGATTTTAAATATTCGCAATAAAACTCAAGCACCTCGACAGTAATGTGCAATGGGTCAACAATCTGCCAGATCATTAGCGAGAGGACATCAACAGCCACTAGAACACCAACAGTAGTGTAGAGTTTCCAGGGCTCCAAGTGCTGTGAGAAAAGAAAGACTATCATATCAGTCATCTATCAATTTTTAGAAACCTACATATATTTACATGTCATTGTTTTTATACATTTATTTTATATAAAGCTATGTGTGTTTATAAATGTACATATAGATTAGTGTTTATAAATATACATCGGTATCTTTATTTATCTACATCCGTCACTGTTTTTATAAAGTTATATGTATCACAGTTTTTATAAATCTACATCTATCAGTGTTTTTATAAATCTAGTCGGTTTTTTTTAATTATCAACAAACAGTACAATAATTAGTACAATGTTTCAAAGTGGATAAATAAACCCTTTGTAATGGCCTGAAGTATTTCTAATGCATCACATAAAATTATTTCCCCATTTTGTGAAATATGTTAAATATGAACCTGGCAAAAAATGTTATCTTACTAAGTGCAGAGTTATTTCAGCACCGGTTTGTCTCCATTAGCCTAGCCCTGCTGGGCTCCTCTATGCCACCAGTTCTGCTCCATATACTTGTCTCTGCTTGTACTTGAAGTGCATGAAATTACTTGAGAGCCCCAATTTCACCATATTCTGCTTAGGAATCTTACTTCCTTCAAGTAATTCTCATAGCACATTGGCAAACTGCCCCAGCATGGACATCAAGAGAGCTGAAAGTCAGCCACATTTGCTCGGCATGAGCTGAAAAGATCAAATCCCTGAACGTTGAATTTCTAAAAGTAACTTAAATACTCATCCTTATTCATAAAATTTCAAAAACTTGTACTTGGAAAAAAAGATTATTATACTATCAAACACAGACTGAGGGAGAGAAAGAGAGCGACAGCTGAAGAAGGTCAGAGTGCAGGATGGTTCGAGGAAAAGAAGGCCAGTCTCTGATGCAAAAGCCCCTATCCTTGTTTGTAGGGAAGTGGTGTCTAAATTAAAAACCGTGAGTAATGTATGATTCTTTAATGTGCAGGTTTTGTGAATCATTAAGACATTTTGATGCCCATATACAATTAATTAGGCTTAGAGCTCTTCCTAATTCAGCATAATTTCATCTTACATCAAACCTACCCACCAAGTGCCATGGCTTACCTTCCTCCTGTCTTTTTTCTCATCTTTCTTTGTAAAGACGGTGTGAACCCACCAAATCTTCGTGAACATGCTGCCATAGGCTAAACTGAAACCCAGTCCCAGCAACCACAAGCGAAACTAGAAAGAGAGAGAGGGACAGAGAGAGAGAGAGAGAAAGAGAGAGAATATCAAGAGCATTGGATCCATTGCCACACCATTCCTTTGGATACACGATGGAAAAACACAGTGTGAGAGGATGAGGGGTCAAAAAGAGAGGAGGAAAAAGAGTATGTGTGAGAGAAAAGAGTTTGACATTCGTTCCATTACCTGACACACCACAGGAAACTGTGATTCCTTCACATGTTGTCCATCAATTCCCAGGGGAAAGATGGCCGCAAGCGCGAGCACACAGCCCACAGCCGTAATGTTGTTCAGGTACGGCTGAGAGTTCTGGATGTACCTGTCATGGCACAAATGTTCTAAACACGGTGTTCTCATCTGAATTTTTTAGAGAATTACACACACATGAACAGACTTCACACTGAATCTACAGAGCTTAAATGTGTTATCATACCAGGAGTAAAGAATGCCAAAATACTACCGTATATTCTATATCAGATTAACTGTAGTAAATGCATGAAACAAATGCAGTACCCTGCATCTTCTCTCAGTATGTGACTCTACAAAAAGATTTTTAAGAGTACAATGACTGCATTAAAAAAGGCTTCAGCAAAGAATCCATCTTATGCTGGATGGATTTTTTTTTACCTCCAATGTGTCCCACTGTATGTTCAATGATTTTATACAGTAGGTCTTGAATTCGTTATCCAGGAACTAGGCATGCTAAAACCTGCGATATCCCATCCACTGTGAACTCCATTTTTCCTCATAGGAATCACTTTTCTAAGTGATACAGATGGATTCATTTACAGAGCGCACACTGGAGAAAAGCAGGAGGAGAAACTGAGTCTCGTACCACTGAGATTCTACAACTGGTGGTCACCCTGGACCTAACTACACCACACCAACCTGCACTGCACAATCTGAATGTGGCAGATCACTGACCGAACATTGCTGTTGTAGATGTTGAAAGTGAGACACATTATGCCCAGTAAGATCCCCAGGCC
The DNA here is from genome assembly GCF_041902795.1 of Electrophorus electricus. Lineage (NCBI taxonomy): Eukaryota > Metazoa > Chordata > Actinopteri > Gymnotiformes > Gymnotidae > Electrophorus > Electrophorus electricus. The sequence continues at coordinate 17,757,737 of NC_137513.1, forward strand.
AGCGAAGACAGACACGGAAATGAACAGCTTCTGGGAAAGGAAGCGAAACTTCTCGATCACCCTTGTATGATCAGCTGGTGGTCCTGCCCCTGCACAGAGTATAGAAAGGGGTCGGTGGGAGACACACAAGTCAGAGAACCTACAGCCAAACCAGAGCGCAACACACGTAGATGCCATCACAGCAAAAGGAGCAGGAAAATGAAGATGAGACCATGGAGGCATGCACAAGACCACCAAACTCAAAAAGTAAAAACACTGATGAGGTATGTCAACTTTCAGAGGAGCAGAGAAATTATATTGGCGCTTAGAACACTGAGTCAATGGAAGAGCAATCAGTCGCTGTGCAGTCAAGGCTTGTTATCGAGGGAATAAAGTCACTTGGCATTGATACAGTCGTCTGGAGAGCTGGCAGGAGGAGTGAGGTTTAGAGGCTCCTTAAATAAGGCATTTCATTTGCACTTTCAGTTGTGGAATTTAAAGTAGCTGTGCAGCTTGAAAAATGAATTGCTTCAAATGAATCATTTCATAAGCCAGTATATAAAGAACCTAACCAGATGAACCAAAGCATATGGAATGCACTGATGACTAAATACAGAAAGTCTTTTGACAATCAGGATCACCGAGAATAACTCTATTCTCTCCTATTTTATATATATTATAATATATATTTATATATATTATAAATGTGCACTTCACATTGGTTTCCCAGGGGCTCTAAATGGCACTATACTAAGTACGGCACCTGCCAAACCTCCCTAGATACTGGATGCAATGTAATACTTGCTGGCAGAAACCACCAACCCTGCCAAACAAGCTTCTTGTTGCAGGTGTGCTGAGAAAGGGAGTAAATGGGGGGAGATAGCGTGGCTGCTAGATTATAGATGGTCATCATTATCAGGGACAGGGCACAAATGGACACGTCCTCATTAGTAGCTAGGCTCTGGGCAACGCAGGGAATCATAGCGCCTGTGTTTGTTTTCATACTTCTCATAATGTCAAGACACAGATGGGTCTGGAGTGACATCCTGACACTTGCCTGTCACTTGTCTGGACAGAGCAGCCCTGTTGCTAAGCGAACACGTGCGTGTGCATGCTGAGAGTTGTGGGTGTGTGTGAGCTGGAGAGTACTGTCACTCGACGCATTTACACACCAAACCTTCCTTCGTCCTTGATCTAAGAATCAGGACAGGGTGTTGCCATGGAGACCCTGCTTCACAACCATCGCCAAAGCAATTTGGAAAGGAAAGTCGTGCTCAAGTGGTTGTCACAGGCTACCATGAGGCAGCTGAGAGAGAGTGAGAGCAAGCAATATGTTGCAAGCATGCACACAGACTGCAAATGAGTTCAGCACAAGGTTCAGCTGTACATGCAGACCTAGGGTCAGCTTTACCATTTCATACTCTTTCAGAAGCCAGCAAGCTGGCTTCAGAATAGGACCTGCAACTTGATGCAATCTTATGGGTACACAAAACCGCCTGCAAAGTGATAATCCTTCAGGATTTGCTGGGTATTTTGGATCTTGTCTCATTTCAGATGTGTTAAGCAAGCACATAGACTAGGTGGGTGTATGTAATTTTGTGGGCCTGTAAAATGAGCTGTAAACAAATGCCCTGAATAGAGATTACTGAAATTAGCAGAAAATGGCTGGAAAATACATAGGAATTAGCTGCCGCAGCATAAAGTAGGTTTCAACAGCTGGCATGTGTCAGCAAGCGTGCTAAGATTAGAGGTGCTGTGTACAGAAAGGCAGTCTCGTTAAATCTTCAGTGTCTGTTTCTTTGGCCATTTTTACATGTCATGACAAAATCAGAGACATGCAGCTGGAATATTTTTGCTGCATTTAGCAATTTGAATATGCTAAACTTGTAAAGTTGGGGGAAAGCTTAGTCCTTTATTAAATTAAATACATTAAATACACATCAAAACTTCTCTATCCTAGCACATAGGTAATGAAATGTACTTTACTGGCTGTCCATAAAGCTGATATCCTGGATCTTCAAATGAAGACTGAAGATTCACCTCTTCACTGGGCCACTATCACTTTTGTATTCTTAATACTGTCCGCCTATTGTTACATACTATTATGTATTTGATAGAGATTACAAAGCACTTCTTCTGCAAGTTGCTCTGGACAAGGGTCTTTTCCCAATGCTCCAAATGTAAATGTATATATTAGGTCCATATGAAAGACAATAAAGAAAAATTACACATCTCTGTGAAGTCATATTTAAAATAGACTGATTTAATTACTTGCTTCATCAAGACAATCAAGGCATGACATTGTTGTCCAGTCATAGAAAGTGTAAGTCACAACATAACTATCCAAGGATCTCATTTTAAGTAACTAATTTTTCACTTCTGGCAGTTGCCATTGGCCTTGATGTCCACTCGAAGAATAAGCCAGAACTCTCATTCTTCTTCTCTGATGTTGGGCAGTGTCATTTTGCCAATGTGGTTCTGACAGAGCTAGGCACTCAGTGGGATCACAGCACGAAGCACTGATTTAGAGCTTTAATCAGGCCTTGCACACAGGGGGTGGCTGGGCAGGTAAACAGCACACAAAATATGTGAACGGTGAGTCAACCCCAAAGCAAAGTGGCACACGATCCCTTTCAGGGGGAACTGGAACATTACTAACTCTTAGTATATATGTGTTTTATGTTTAGTAACGTGGTTTTTAACACTGTGATAATATTTTGATCACAGTTTGCTCATGGTATTTAAACTTCTACATAGAAGGTTGGGTTGAAAATTATGAAAGTGGTCTTGCATGGAAATTTCTACCAACCTGTTGGCTAATCACATACACTCACATACAGTCACGTCAGCGATGTATGTAAAATGTAATAAAAATAAGTTAGTGCCTTATATACATTGTTTGAATTACATCTAACAAGGCTCACAGATGTCCTATGCTTATATACCACTAAACCAATGATAAACCTGTAATAAACCAATCAAGTCCATTTCTGCTCTCTTCATTTTTTTTTAAATTTTAGATGAAAACTATCAAACCTAAAGAATTGTTAGAAGGAAACTTCCTTTGGAAACCATCACTCCTGGTTTGGTGATTTGTTAAGTAATAGTATCACCGTTAAATTGCTATTATGCAGGTCTATCATTCATTTTACAAGCGCAAGACGTCAGTTCAGTGTCCAGTTTATCTACTGTTGATGTGTCTTAAGGACACTACAGCCATGGACTCTCACATTTCAGTGTGTATGGGGCTCCAAGCGAGCTCAAAGGGCCTTTACGTGCTGGTGACATATGAAACATTGGAGCGGCACTTTGTCACGCCGGTAAAAATCAATAGCAGTAATCCTCAATTACTGCAAACCCAGGAGGTGTGAGAGGAGGATGAATGGAATGGAGAAAGCTGGAGACAGATGTCTAGACAGACGAAAAAATAATCAATGTGCCTCACCTATCCACTTGTCACTATTGTTCCAGGAAAGATTGCCTTTTGTGCTGTCATAATATCCAATCTTCTTGTAACTGCCCCCTGCAAAATGAAATGGAAGGGCTCTCAAAGTGCACAAAAAAACCATACGAGATTTAAACTACTACACATGCAAGATTTAGGCTACTATAATCTACCATTTGATATGACCCTCAGCTCCTCCTATATTGCTGTATATTGTATGACTGTAGCATGAGAAAAAGGCTTTCCTGAATGAGGCACAAAAGGCCAAATATTAATTCAAGATCAACAATAGGTCAGTATTTATTTGCAATAACTCTCCACATTGCACAGCTTCAGTGAGAGCGTCACTGCTTCACTTCAGCTTCACTCAGTACATTTAAAAAGCAGCAGGTAAAGTGGAAGTATGTTAAGAAAGATAATCCATTACTAGAATTAGGTTTCCTAAACACTAACTAGTTGATAGGTCTACAGTCCAATGAAAAAGGGCTTTTTGTTAAAGATTGCTTTGCTAATAGTGAACTTGGCTGATATTTAGGGCCTTGCCATAAGTACAAGGAACTAAGAAAATGGCCTGTGACCTTGCAGTTGCTCTATGAGTGTCCAAGCCATTCGAGAACCCTGGGCATCGAAGACAACATGGCCCTGAGAGAGACACAGATGCATATATTTATAAGAGATAAGACCGCCACATACAAAGTTGTTAGAAATCATAGAAACCCACCACTTTATAAATTCCCTGTGGATTTATGTACAATCTTACTTTTTTTTTTTGACATTCATCTTCACTTCACATTATACAAATGGATATTATTCGGTGCTTGTGAAAATTACAATATGTTTCTGACAAAATCTGGAGAAAGACACTTGCTGTCCATGCTTTGTTTATTGTTTATCATTTGCTGTTTGCCAAGTTGAATTTCTCACTCACTGATACTCCTTCAAATGAGCTGGTATTGAGAGCTCTGTATATCTCTTTTGTGATGTCCTTGTTATTGTAGTTGAAGTCTTCAAGTCTTTTTCCTTTTGCATGTAGTGGTGTGACAGTCTTGTTAAGGGCCAAAGCCAGCGCCCACACAGCGTCATATGCCAGAGGAGCCTCCTGGAAACCCCCAGTTTCTTCAGGGTTCTTCCCCCCCAGACGGGATGTGAGCTGTGCTACGAACTCTGCAGATGTCTGCGTGTATGTGAAAAGAGAGGCCAGTGCAACTGAGGTAGTTGTAATCAGGTCATGTATATTGCTAAATACAGTAAGCCACTGAAAGCAAAGCCAAGAACTACAGATAACCTAGTGCAGGTGAGTCATCCTTCTATTTCAAATTAGGCTGGCTGACTTGCCCACACCTGCTTCATGAGATTCTTTGAAATGCAAAGTTGTAGAGTAATTGGCAAGCAAGAAGCCCTTGCTCTGTTTTGAGGCAAATCTGCAAAAGAGTCTGTAGTTGTGTGTGCTAGACTCACTGTATATTATGTGAAGCCAGTAGGACATTACTTTGGAGTAGCAAGGATAATAATTTCACTGGTATCTTAAAGGTTGAGCTTGTACACTGTGTATTTGTGGGGGTGGTTAGCAGTAAGAACTAACATTACTAACTAGAACCAGAGTTGCTGACATATTTATCAAAATGGCAGTACATACATTCTCAACTCATGATTTTGATGCTACTACCATCTACCTGTTCTACATGATGTGCTACAGGACATCTCACCTCAATCATATGAACAGTTTATGCATGTTTCTAAACTCCCTGCATTCACCCACCTGTACACCAGGTTCCAGCCCCGCCCCATCTGGAATTCCTGACTTTACATACAGTACAGCTGTTCACATTCGCATCATTATAAAGCGGTCTGGAGGACTGTGACATTCCACTCACTAGGTTGGAGACTCCGCGAACAATCTCCGGGTTCAGCATGACAATCTCTGTAGTGACGTGACCTTCCACAGCCTCTGTCATGTCTTCCACACTGCAGTTGATGGCTGGGTCTTTGATCTTGAACCAGTTATCTGCATACCAGCCAATAAGAAACCACACATACTTTTTGCCATAGAGTTTCTCCTTGTAGACCTGCCACAGAGAAAAGGAGAGTAAGAACAGAAGATGACTAATTGTGAATTAATAAGGAATTTCAATGTAAATTGAAGAAATGCTATTTGAAACTTTATGACCAGGCCTGAGAAACATGTTTTGCTACTTAACTACCATCTTGTTTTCTCCCATTTTTAATGGTTATGCCAATTCTCAACCATCACCTGTCGTGACACCTACCAACCATGGGGGATGTGGCGAGCATGTGCTTCCTCCAAGATATGCCAAGTGTCAAATCTTTTTGATCTGCTGCCCCTGCTGCAACACATGGCAGCTCAACACACTCAGAGGACACCAGTAATTGCCATCATGAGCAAGCGGAGCACACAAATGTGCTGACTTGGCACAAGACCACGGCGGAGTAAAGCTGGCTTGAATTGCATTGGTCGTCATAATTTGTTATCAGGTTTGCCAAAAGCAGGATCAAAACAGCCCAGCACTTGCCTCACAGAAGACTTTTCTGGCTTCAGTCTCGTAGAAGAGGCCCACAATGATCCTGGCGTCCTGCCGCTGGAGAGGACAATGAACAGATAGAGTGAGCCAGAAGGCAGGCGAGGAAACAGGCAGTGTAACTTATCTTGGTCCTGTCCGTTCTCAAGAATACCTGTATAAACACTGTGTCCCTGCTAAATATTAAAAAGTAGTAAATAATGTATATCTAGGAGAACATTCGGTAGTGGAGGATGACTGTTTACCGTGCTTTCTGCAGTTTCACCTCTGACTGACCCTAACCAGGATCTACTTATTGGAACCCTAAAACAGCTAAGAGGAATGGCTTTCGTCATCCTTATCAGGAGAAACCTTTCATCAGGTAGGTATGTAACTTCAGCAAGGACACTTAACCCCAACTTTATGGTTCTTTGATCTCTTTTAATGGACTTAGTGACCATATGGAATGTGAGGCTACAAACAGCATTTTTAACTCTTCAGATTTGCAGATTTGCACACGTGCCTATATGGATCTCCTTTTGGAAATAGCATTGTGCATAACAAGTTGGACTGTGCTTAATCATGAATAAAATCCAACTAATCATCCTGACAGCTGAATCTTTAGGTTGCTTGTTTCTTTGCATCAACGTATGCTATTTTCTTTATTGGTTCAATTTATTTCTCTTCTTTTTCTTTACCTCCATGTCATATTACGCTACATGTGAAAATGATGTCTATGTTTTATTATCATCATACTGTATATACATGGGAACTTTTATAATTGTTATTAATACGTTTACTTCCTCAAAAGTTGAGGAAGACAACCTTAAACTGCCACAGAAGTGCTCAGCTATAATACACATATAATATCTAACTTAGTTTCTGTCTTTAAGTAGCTTGTCTTAGGAAAGTATATAACGGTTTTCCTTATATACTGTGGTTGTTTGTATTAATTGCTTTGATTCCTAGACTATCCCAGTATGAACTTGCTCAGGTAAAACCAGTATGATGAAAATCCTTCCTGAAGTGTATCAGGAAACCTAGCCATGACTTAAGTATCAATTTATTAGAGAAATGCATTTGTATCTGTTGTCATGTTGCTTTCAGCTGTTTCAGTTTATTTTCATTTATTTGGAAGTCAGTTGAGGAAAATGCCTTCACCTAATCTAAGCCTAGGGGGACTGAGATAATGAATATTCATAATTTCCAGCCTCAGGCTAGTTAGTTCATGTTTCGTTCGCTCAACCCCACTCCTTCACCTTAAAGTTGGTTTGTTTGTCGTTGGTAGAATTACAATTAGTTCGGTTCAGCCGGCAGTAATTAATTTTAATTTAAACAACTGCAAATCCAGAGTTAGAGCAACCTACATCAGTAACTGGCCAGACGGCTATACACCTGTAAGCACCTTTGGGACACCTTTAAAGACCTCGTGGTCTTCAGGAAAGTTCAGAGCAGTCCAAACAAATCGAACCAGCTCGTTTCGTCATCTTTTGAACACCTTTGGACAGAACATTAGGGTCACCAACCACACAGAGTGAAGGTTTTGGAATTACACTGTACACATTATACAGTTTTTCCGGACCCCAATCAGGCAGAGTTAGGCATTTTCTGTTGAATCTTTGGATGTTTTTCTCTCTTATTAGCATTTGGTTTCTGAGGATTGGGAGATTTTATCCCTTTCTTTCATACTAATAACTTATTAGTTAGCTTCGTAGGTTTTGTCCACTCTTTAATGCTGGTTTTCTCTCAGGTGAGTTATGTGCTAATTTCATTTGGATATCTGAGCCAAATCCGTTTATTCTACACGTACTATATATTATGAAGTTTAATTTTATTTTTTGATATTGATTAATCAATAAACTTCTCATTTGGGCATTAAACTTGTCATTGTGGAAAGTATATTTTAACCAATAGTATTAAGTCACTGCACACATTTCAAATTCTAATTTCAGAATGAGACTGATACAGTGTTAATTAACTTTCAGTAGTTAATCATTATGAATAATAATGAATAATATTTTTCCTATAACTATGGTGGTGACTCATTTACCAAAAATTCCTACATTTTTAAACAAATACCGCTACATTTCAATAGTGCAAAAAGTGTTTTGTGATCCTTTTCCAAATATACTCATTTTTAACAGTAGTCCTTACAAGATTTCAAAAGTGATTTTTTTTTATTTTTTTTTTAAATGTTCAACACACATCTAGAGAGATGTAAGCATGCTTAGACTCTACTGGGAGGGAGTGCAAAACCTCACAAGTCTGTTATGTCAAATAATGTTGCTTTAAAAATGATCATCTACTGTCGGTTTAGCCCCTGGTCATAGATGTGACAGGTGAAGTTGTCACTTGAAGTTGCCTGATGACAGGGACCGGATCCTAAGGGTGCCAATTCATTCCACATTGTGTTCATGCGCTGCACTGTCTGCCGGCTGGAGGACCACATGGCACAGGCCGAGCAGGTGAGCCGGGTGGTGAATTTTTCATCAAAGCACCTTCAGGTTTTTAACAGCCACGGCAGGATCAGTGAGGAAGCTCTGCCTGACGCTTATTTCAATCCCAGCCTCCTTCACCCTCTGTTCCAAATCATCCAGTGTCTGAGAGGAGACAAGGGGAGAGAAGGAAACAGAGAGAGGGAGAGAGAGAGACCAGAATGAGATGAGGTAAATACAAGAGAACGACAAACAGCAGATTTGGAGCAATAAAGGAAAAACAGAATAAAAGCAGTCACACAGCTGTGGAAAGAGAAACAGGTCACATGGTTGCAAAAAGAGAGACAGGTCACATGGTTGTGGAAATCGAGAGCAAAAGAGGAAGTGGTAAAGCAGCGAAAGAGGAAAACCATGCAAAGCAGAGAGAGGGAAAAGTGTCAAAGAGAGCCAAAGGAGATGAAACGGTGTAAGAGTGAGAAAGGGAAAAAACCTGAAAGTTAAAATGAGAAAGCAAAAGAGCAAATGGAAAATGACAGCAGAAAATTATACAGGGGAGAGAAGGAAAGAAAGGAGGGGTCTTTACCAAGCAGAATTAGCCTGGCAAAATATTGAAGAAGTGCTTGGGAGATTTATGACTCAGTCAATATTCTTCACAACCAAGATTCTAATGATCTCCCTGCAGAAGGAAGGTGATCAACTAGACTTTCATTCACCCTCTGGAACAGAAAATACTGGACATGTTAATCCAGAGTGACCAAAATAGAAGCTGACATAAGAGAAAGAAGTAAAGTCCCAAAACAAAGGTTCACAGGTGAAAAAGACAGAGATGGAAAGTGTAAACAGTATGAGTGACACCAAGACTTGAAATTCTAAGTCAGTCAAGTCTCATGCAAATTAGGGAGAGAGAGAGAGAGAGGGGAAAAAACCACTCCATCTTAGCTCAATAATGCCATCCAAGGATAAAAAGGTGAAAACACAAGCCGGCTATGTGTGAGAGCACAGTCTAAATTTCCAGTGAAGAACCAAATGTAACTGGACAGGGACACAATTGTTATTGTCATCGCCACACTGAAGATGAAATGGAGCAATGACTCTAGCATTTCACTTTTTGGGCTTAAGAACATCCATGTTTTAGCATCCTGTTCCTTGTTTTATAATTGTCATGATGAGGTGATGCGGCATGCAGTTCTGAGACATTTGGTTGGATAAGTGCAGTTGAAATGCTTCCGCACACTTTAGAATCCATCGCACTGTTGCTGTTGACAACCGCATCATCCGGAAGGACCTGTGACCTGGTTCTGCTGGCAGCCGTTCATGCCCGTGCTTCCATGTTTGTCAGAAGAGGTCTGACACAAATGGTAGGGTTTCCATATAGCTTTTTACCAAGCTGTAACCTGGCATGAGGTCATGCTAGTATATTCTAGTATGTTCTTTTTTTCCTTTGTATATTATTTGGGCATTCCCTATTAGGGTCTTCGAAGGCCTGGTAGGTTTGTGTCTGTTACTAAACTCAGAAGGGCATTGTTGTTTCCTAAAAATGTATCAAACGGTGGATTTTGACACACCTAATGTTTTGTTGACGCCTTAGACTGATGTTTTGTTAGAGTGTCATAATGTTTCACTTTACTAGCTTTTAAGTGTTATAATGTTTCACTTTACTAGCTTTTAAGTGTTATAATGTTTCACTTTACTAGCTTTTAAGTGTTATAATGTTTTACTTTACTAGCTTTTAAGTGTTATAATGTTTCACTTTACTAGCTTTTAAGTGTTATAATGTTTCACTTTAGTGTCACTGACAGCCACAGACCTCACATGCAAATAATACACCTACAAACAATTGTAGACCCTTTGTTGTTTCTCTTTGGCACAAAGTAACAATGCAACAACACACAGCTGGGCAGGTGGCAACTGAGCAGTAAACTCTCCAACTATGTTTGATGCCATAAAATGGAGAATGTGTTTTAAAAGACCCAGAAGTTCTATCACCCAACAACAAATGTTTTCGAATACTAGACAGGCCTATAAATTCAGTTTGAAATAATGCCCTAGCTGATGTCCAGTGCAACACTTGGAAAAACTACTGGCTTCAGTGTCCAACTTTTTTTTTTCTTTTAAGAGAAAATATTTGCACAGGGATCAGACATATCTAAATAAAAACTGACCGAAGTAAAGACTTCTGTCGTCTGCTGGATGGTGGCAATCTTGGTCCAGTTCCACTTCTGGAAGAGGTGCACACGGGTGGGGTTGTGCAGTGTTGCCGAGGGGTGTGTGCGGAAGAAGGTGGGGAAGCGCTGCCGGTTTGACAGGGCCGGTGAGCTGGAGCCGTACGAGAACTGCAGTGCAAGAGGAAAACAGAGGCACCAGTTGGACGTTGGGAGGTAAGGGTTAGTGTTAGCGGAGCAGAACTGAGCTGAACCTCTCTCCATAAATGCTGTGTAACATGCCAGAGGAACTCAGAATCTAATTTTAACTAATGAGCACCTTTCAGCAAACTGAACGGTGAGGTCAATATCGACAGTGCAACCAGATGCTTTCGCATGCCATGATTAATAATTCACTTTGCCAAAACTTGGTACAGCATGTCACTTTGACATTAATTATATTCCACAGGGAAGTATAACAACTGAATTTTAGAAGCCTGTGTAAATGCAATGAAACTGAAAACTGTTGGTTTTGTGAATAATACATCAGGTCTGACTTTTACTGATAATCATGTGATAACGTAATGACTGCTCTGCTATAGTCGAGGACCAAACAGAAATGTATCAGTACAGAATGTATATGACGCCTCCTGCAGGTCTATGAAGGAGTAATTGGTTGAGGAGAAATTTCAAATGTAGCAGAAGGATATTTCACGATGCACCACCAAGGCCGATTCAAACAAAGGCTTTAAAAATTACTTGCTAATGCATATTCTCACGGGTGCCAACTGGAAAAGAATATGAAACAACAATCTTTTCAAGAATCATTCTGAATTCATCTAAATTTCAGACTGATAGATTTTCCTGCTTTTCCTCTCTTCCCTCCAATTTAATTTCTAATTTTCTCTGTATGTTCTCCTTCTTTCCTTCGATCTTTTTTTCCTTCACATTTTTAAGTGTAGAGTGAAGAAACAGAAATAAGCTATTCGTCAGCTTCTTGGATCCCTGCATCCCACACTGCTAGACCAACAAATGTCATTAATCACAGCCTTGCATTCTGGGAGCAGTATTATTCCACAGTTAACTGAGGTAAAGATTATGGTGTACAATGTCCATATATTATATATTTCAGTCCTGTGACAGATGCAGAGTATACCGTAGACAAACAGTGCCAAAGAAAATTATCAACTCAATACAAACCAACAGGGGTGGTTTCCTACACATAAACTAAATAGCAATGTTAGAAGTGACTCACCACCAAAAGTGACCTTTTAGTCTAGTTTAGTATTAATCATGGTGCGGGAAAGTTGCCCACAGTGTAAGTTACTGTAACACATTTAATGTGGTTTCTTGTGAGCCTGAACAAAAAGAAGGTGGTCAAAGAGAGACGCACCACAATGAGGTTCCACATGCGAGCGGCTTCTGCCACCAAGGTTGACACGGAGCTGCAGCCAGGCATCAGGACAATCTTTATTGGGTCTGTGTAGAGGAGGTCATACAGGATCTTAGTGGCTTCCCCTGGGTCACACTGAGACAGACACAGATCGTGACAGAGATGGGGAGGGGAAGAGAGAAAGAGAAGAATGAGAGAGAGAGGGAGAAAGATAAACAATACTGATCGAGGTGTCATTACATTAGTACAATAATACCAACTACATTATTAAGACATTTGTGCCGTGCAAATTAGAAACCGGTGTGTGGTTTGTTTTACATGTAGTATGTATCTGCACAGAACATACTGATTATAGTATATGTGTACATTATACATAGTAATTTTGTGTACATTATACACAATAATCTATTCAATCCCTTGTTGATGAAAGAGATCTCAAAATCTTGATTATTGTTTCTACCAGAACTCTACATGCATTCAAGATGTCATATAAAACATAACTAAATAATCACTATGTATATTCCTCCAACATCCAAAGGCAAACATGAAAGCTTGATGAATGAACCTTGCTTTGTAGATTTCATAAAGCAGAACGTAAAACAAACAAACAAGCAAAACCCCAAACCACCAGCCCCCCTTCCTTTTCTGCAGCTTCCCCCCAGGGTGCAGTGATGTTTTATTCTGCCCTCAGTCTCGTCCCGGGCTGCGGTGTCCCCAAAACCTGTGTGTCCCCAGAGACCACCGTGATCTAGCTGCAAACCAAGCCTATGCCACTATGTGCACAAATGAAGCAGTGACACTACCTATTTGTAATGCCTGTTGGCAATGTTGACAAGTATTAGTTAAGTCTAATAATAGAGGGGTAATTAAATATTTGAATAAGACAAATTCTAGGGGCCTCTCAAGTGCAGGAAGGACACTGGTGCCTAGTTTAAAGGACTAAGAACAGCAAGTCACTTTGGTTGAGAGCATGTTTGTGTGTGGATATAATGCAAAGTCTTTCCATTTCAGGAGCAAAACAGAGACAACAGTCTGAATGGAGAGGTTTAAAATAGTTTTTAAAAGCTTCAAAACGTCCACTGCACCAGCACTGGTTAGTTATTTTAGTCCAGATGCTGTCTTAGAATGGTTGTTGATCTATCTTGAATAGGTGTATATCCATCAACTTCATATACTTATTTATTCTATAGATTTTGATTACTTTTTATATAGATTTACAATACAAATTGTTATTTACAATAGTTATTATTTTATAGAGTGCCATGTCATTACATTTATAAAGATGGTACCCTTTCCCCTGGGATTCTGTGCTTTGTCTGTGAACTGTGTTGGCACCATACACAATGACAGTCACACCAATCACACCAAGATACTGATACATGCCTTCGCATCGAGATCACAGTGCTAGCAGTATGAATAAGGCATGCATTTGAATATGGTAATCCTACTCAATCCAGTCAGAATACAGCAGCTGCCAATTAAATCACGAAAGCCCTTAGAAGTGTCTCATCAAGCCATGCCTGTCCCTCTCTCCCTACCTCTACTTCTCTTTCTCTCCATCACTTTCAATAATTAATCAAAGTTTGCAGTCTGAGCTTTGATATAAACATGGCAGCATATCAAAATGAGAGGGTGAATGTGTGTATAACCTTCCCTGTACCCAATCAATAATACTTCACTCTAAATCATAATAAATCACGAGCCATATGTTCAGCAGAAATAATAAACCATTGGGTGTTAAGGTTCTTATCTGTATTGCCTAGTTTTTTTCATAAGACACTTATTCAATTCTTACTCAAAGTTCGATCAGATTAAGCTTGTCACTTCTAAAAATAATTATTCTAGAGAAAATCATTTCAGAGCAACATTCCTAATGTCTGCTGCCATCTGCTGATATATGGCCAGTTTGGGGACAGCCTTGCTCATAGATGTAAATATCTGTTTACTCAGAATGCAGATTACCGTATTCCATTCCCAGTTCATAGGCTACTGACTGAACAGAGTGCACAGAATTATTAGTTCAGTAAGATGGCACTTATAGTTCAGTTTTAGCCTGAATGTAACGTGCAAAACCATCAGATCTCTTTGACTGTGATGTGGTTAACTTCTTCACAGATTAAGCCACACTGGTGACTGAAAAGGTATGTGTTTGTCTCACCAAAACACAGGTAAAGATTTAGGTGAACTGATTAACATGATTTGTTAAAACTATCCACAGAGAAACAGAAACTGAAAAGGATTGATATGTATATTATTAGGCCACGTGCCAGAAGGTGAGAGTGGATATGAAGTCAGTTGTGTAGGGGAAAGAAAAGGTGGTGAAAATGTGCCACCATTTCCGTCACACCTAAAGAAGCGCTTCCTCTTCTGTTATGGTATGCTTGACCTGTAGAGGGCGCACTCACAGACATAAATGAATGCACTTTTTGAACTTTAGAGAGATGCCTTTTGCAAAGAGCCCAATACAGTCTAGTGATATAAAGATATTTCAGTGTTGATGCAACTCAAATCCTGGCCAGTTCTATCCACAGAAACTTATTTTAACCTGGACTTCTTGTAACAAAATTGTAAAGCTCTGTGATCTTCAAACATTCAAAGATGAGGGTTTTTTTTAGTTTTTTTTTTTTTATTATTATATTTGTATTGACTACAAATGTTGATCTTAAGATACCAATGAACTTTCCATTTTCCAGGCCTCTGTTACAGTAAGTGAGCCCATGTAACACACTCTGAGGAAGTGGCGGAAAAAATACTCTACGTTAAGATGTCGTTTTCTTTCTTTGCACTTGAGGAGTTCTTTTCATGATTTATTATTTAAATGTATCATTTACAAACTTGTTGCTCAACTTGTTTCCACATTTTATGTTAATCAATAACAATAAATAGATTTTAAAAAATATTATATCTCCCAATCATTACTGCCACAGAAGCTGATAGTAACTAAAGAGGTAAAACTAACAAACAGCTGGGTTACACCTTTGGTGCTTCGCACCCAAATATATACATCAATACACATCTAAAACAAATTAGTTAAAAAGAGTGTAAAGGAGGGAAGAGTTCTCAATTATGCACACATGGAAAGGCAGGGCTTCAGATTATTAATCTAAGAAATAAACATTAATAAAATGCCATGCAGACATGCTCGTTTAGAGAGGCTTCCGTGTTTTAAGGGAATAATACTGGGTGTGATAATTACTTGTTTGAAAAGGATTAGGGGAATGAGCCCGCATATCCGAGGCCCTTTGAAGAATAATTAAAAGTAAACCCAAATCAAACCCAATTTGATTTTCTCTCTGTGTAATTACTTTCTTGGCACCAAAAGCTATTTAGATTATGATCTCATTCAGGTATGCAGCATTCCTTGATCAAGTGCAAACGCTTATAACAGCCATCAGGCGATAAAAAGAATCTTCTCTGATATCGCCAAACTTTAATTTTCTATGATTCACACTCATCTTAAGTAGAAGCACAAAATGATTAGCAGTAGGAGGAAAATATTCCTATTAAAACTAGCATATGTATGAGAGCCGTTAAGAGTTATGTGGTTCATATAATCAAAGTAAGAGGCAGTAGTCTGTCCATGTCCCCTGTTGCAGAAATAGATGAGAACAACCACAGAAAACAGACCAAGCACCAAGTCTGATATCGGTGAAGTACTCTCTGAGTTTGTGGAAATGTAACTGGGTCAGTTTGCTGTTCTATTCTGTTCATCAGTGTTTTTGACGTGTAGATGTGTACAGTCTTTCTGTGTACAGTCTTTCTGTGTACAGTCTTTCTGTTTTGTGTCTGCATTCAATTCCTGGAGGAGCAATTCACTAGTCTACCTTCATGCTGCTACATTTGCATTTTAGCAATAGTTTCCCTGCATTTTTATTTTGCATGTGTGTTATGAGTCACATATAAATAAGGCTTTTTTTCTCTCTCAGTACTACTACACACTTAAAGAATCCTAAAGATATACTTTTCAAATGTTCCATTTGCAAAGCATTTTTGGCACTCATTGTTGTTGTCTGTTGACTGCTGCAGGCAGAGGTCAGCCAATACAAGGAGAAGAGTACTTTCTCAATGACTTGAGAGAGCCAAGGATAGCAATTTGACATTGTGGAATATCTAATTCTGCTTTGAACAATTTTAATACAAATTCTAGTGCCTTCACATTTCTTCATAAAAACAACCTGCAAGTATCTCCCCTCCTTATCACTGAAAGATTCACAAAAAAAAAAGAAAAAGCACTTCTGTTCGCACAGTGGTTTCTTTAGTGGCTGTTGCCATGCCAACATCCCTTTCACTCTCTTCCTGCTTGTTTTTTGAGAATGGTTCCAAGGCCAAGTGTTGTACATCAACCACAGACGTGCTGCCGTCAAATTCCAAAGAGCTCTTTTACCGCTTCCTGG
This sequence comes from Electrophorus electricus, assembly GCF_041902795.1. NCBI lineage: Eukaryota > Metazoa > Chordata > Actinopteri > Gymnotiformes > Gymnotidae > Electrophorus > Electrophorus electricus. Next base: position 17,774,040 of record NC_137513.1, read on the forward strand.
CCTAAAGGGGCATATAAAAACTGCTATATTTAATCGTGTTTGTAAAATAAATAAATAAATAAAATGCTGATTTGTGAAGAACCATGAATAAATGCTAAGTAAATAGTGAATTAATTCAAAAGAGGAAGAAGGAGAAAGGCAGGACTTGGAGAATCCAGGCTATGTCTGGAGTGCAAAATACAGGCGTTTAAACCTGTCCTTCATATCTGAGGAGGTTCTAGTGTCAAATTCTCAAATTCCAACAAAATTCTGTGTTGTAATTCCCATGCTGGAACTATTCAGACTGGACAAACAGATTTTCACTGTGTAAATGGTTGCAGATAGGCTTCTGTAGACCAAGCATGTGTGAAGGAGAACTCTAGGCTCTCAGTTTTGTCACGACCTTTGAACTCCAGCCAGGTTCTTTGGCCACATCCAGACTGCAAATAAACAGAATTGCTGCAACTAGCACCTGAATGCAGGGCTACTAGGCAGTGCTTTTCTCAGGTGGGACCCATACACAACAAAACGAGTCTTACTTTTGTGTAGGTCCCCTGTTATGCCTTAAACTTAAGGCTTGTGATGGAACTGTAGGTTCTGTAAATATTTAAGTGTTGTTCAGTGTAACAGCACAAAGATATTCAAATTAGCATTTTCCCCTAAATTTTAATTGGTGCACAAAAGTATTTTATATCTAACTATTAAATTATTACAATGTGGAAAAACAAACTGAAGGCATTTTCTATCTGGCTATATGGTTCACATTAACGCAGGAGGATATAGCCCTGTTGCTGGGCAAACAGCTTTAAATCCTTTATTCTTTTATCTTAGAGTAACATTTTCATAACCTAAATGTCATTTATAGAACTTTAACTTAATGAAAAATGACCAAATGACCAGCAAATATTTTAAACGTTCTCTTACCATGCTGTCATAATATATAAGTTCCAGTTCGTAATCAGGCAAGATGTCGCTTCTGTTGTTCACGAGTTCTAATGCCATCTGAGCAGCGGGCAAGCACGCTTGTCCTCCGGGCCATCCACCGCTCATCGGGAACAAAGCGCCGATGTACAACTTCTTCTTTCCTGCAACCGCACATGGCCAGGAGATAAAGGTAAGCGATGCGTAAAACAGGGAAACTTTCATCCAGACTCTCTTCAGGCGTCCGAGGTTTCCCATAGATGCAGCTGATTGGCCAGTTTCGGGTCCTCTGCCCGACTTGAAGTACAGTAACGCGTTTAGGTTTCGCACGCGATGGCACAGTAATGAAATTCAGCTCCAAAAAGCAAAGTCACGCACTTAGAAATACGCCGCGCGCGTTTCCAAACCGATCCGCATACATTAAACGCATTCAACGTGCCACCCGGCTGTGTCCTCTGCACAGCAAAACGCACTTGAAGCGCGACCAACCATCACAATGTAACTTCTATTATGCTTCTGTGATAGGATTTATTTCAGTATTGCAAATACTGGATCACTTGTTATACGTCTCTGGCGACTGATAGTCTTTTCTCGTGGAACTAATGAATGCGCATTTTCCTTGGAAAAAGAAATAAAATGGAAATCACTTAACCTACTCTGTTTGAGAGTTAAAGTGTTTCAACACCGGTTCGCCTGGCGTTCGTATAATTCCCCCAAATGTAAACAACCCAGTACAATGCGACGCATGTGAGTCTTCTATTAACGCGCGACTTTAGTAGATACAATCAAACGCTACTTTACTTATATATAGTTTTCAAATTATAACTTCAATAAGGTTTTGGTCGTATCCTATCGATATTTTGCTTATGAATTTCAAGACACAAGAGAAAAACAGGTGGCGTTACACGACATCATCACCAAATCGTCTGTCATTAATATGCTCCGTAAATAGTCAACCACAAGTCATTGCTGTATCGGAATCACGACGCTTAAGAAGCATAATTAAGGCTCAGACCACAGAACATTATTCCGAAAATCGATCAAAAATATTGACGTGAGCAATTATTTTGCAGCATAATCCTTTAATCCGATGCAAAATGAAAAGAAAAGACTGGCTAACACCGAGCTCTGCCCTGCGTTCACCGCAGCCTGCAGCACGAGAGGACTACAGCACTGCTGGGTGACAGCGCCACTACATATTTATACAGTGGGTGGGAGAGAGAAAGAGAGAGAGTGAGAAATAGACAGTGAGATGGGAAGTGGATTTCATGAGTCGGCACTGCAATAAATTTCACCCCTTCTTTGTGTTGCAAACATGATCACGTTTAGAAAACGAAATAGAATAAAAACAACTTTAGGCTCAGCAGAATGATGTCCAAGTTGTGCTGCAAATTTAAAAGTTTCTTTCTTTTTCTTTTTTTTTCACAATAATTCTGTGCCACCTTTCCCAGTTTCTCTCGCTCTCTCTTTCCCCCAGACTCACGCACCCCAACTCATATGTTCACTTAAGACAATAATCTAAATCTTCTACCTCATACCATGCTCACATCCCATAAAGTGCCAGCCTTAACAAAGTCTTTCAAATAACCCACCAATAATGCGAACTGAATTAACTGCTCCCTATGAAATGTCCCAAAAGCTCCAGTTCTGCTTCTCTGCACTGCATACGGACAAGCCCCCCAGGTGCAGAGACCAGAACTGCTCACCCACATACTGGAGATGACTCTGAGCACCTGTCATTGCTAGGGTTGATAGCACCATCCAACCAATTACATGCATCTTGAATGCTCGCTGCATCTAAGTGATACTGTGTTGCATTGTATGACCTTATAAACCCTCAAAACCTCAAGGCAGTGGTATGTAACAGTAAGTAGTGTAGTTATTGAGTGATTTTGCACTGATTTGAAGGTGGTGAATAAACTGCGTTAATTTTGGTAAGATGGAATCAATGTTAGAACCGGTGTGTGTGTGTGTGTGTGTGTGTGTGTGTGTGTGTGTGTGTGTGTGTGTCTGAAGATTGCTGGCATTTTTTTGGTACAAAAACCTATCAAATTGAGGTTTCATGATACATCAAATCTTCCAAAGATTCATAATAAAATGAAATCACTGAGGTCAGTACATATATATGCACTGTATGTTTGTATGTGTGTACTGTATAAGCATGCATATACTCTGTTTGTATATATGTACAGTATATTTGTAACTATGTACGTACTGTATGTTCGTATGTGTGTACTGTATAAGTATGCGTATACTCTGTTTGTATATATGTACAGTATATTTGTAACTATGTACGTACTGTATGTTTGTAAGTATGTGTGCACTGTATGTTTGTAAGTATGTATATTGCAGCTGGTGGGCTGAATGAGACCTGCTATGTAATAAGACATAATAACCATTCATTGACCTGCACCACTGGTTCTTGGATTAAGGAAACAATTTTCTAAAATTTTCTTTTTTAAAACCAAAACATACTGTTTAGAAGAGCATGTACATTTTTTTGTACAATTTCATAATTTTTTTAATTATTGCTGCAAATGTTTAATAAATAATAAGAAAATCCTATCCAGCCTGGCTATCATTTTTAAGGCCTTTAATAAAATGCAAAGAGAGTGGCAGTGTTGTTTTACAAAAGACATATCTTGTACCTATCATCTGTCATCTGACTTGCGAACAGAGGAGAGAGCACAACATATGTGGGTAGGCGCTTTCTTTTTTAAAAATACAAAACCAAACTGATGATCTGCCCTTTGAAGTCGACCACAGCTTTCCCTGAGCTCCAGTCAGCCTAAGCAGTTCTTGACATTTGGTGGTCCAACCCCCTACCATATGTCTCTGTCTCTCTGTCTCTGTCTCTCTCTCTCTCTCTCTCTCTCTCTCTCTCTCTCTCTCTCTCTCTCTCTCTCTCTCTCTCTCTCTCTCTCTCTCTCTCTCTCTCACACAGACACACACAGACACACACAGACACACACACACGCGCGCGCGCGCATGCAGTTTAATTCCAATCTCTCCACATGCAGCTATAAATTATTAACTCCTGATCTTTAGTTGGTATTTAATAAAAGAACTCCAGGTGACACCTACTAGGAAGCTGAATAATTACATAGAGATGAACTACCTTTTTATTTGACAGCAAAGTATAAGCTTATACAATATAATTATTTTGTGCATTATTTATGCCAAAAACATTCTCTAACTTTTTAATTCAGATGAATGGCAATTGTCTACAATTAGGTTTGAAGCAGAAGTAATATCACAAACAACATTTTTACCTTAGAAATATTTCAAATGAATCTGCATCTCTCAATGCAAGCTGTCTCTCTCAGTGTACAGTGAAAGACAATAGATTCTGACACTCCCTTAACACAAGAATATACATCAGTTTTATATAATGGCATATTCCTTAAGATTCAGTGGTTATAGTAAACAATTTGTGTGATACTGTGGTAATATCAGTACAGTGTGTATTTTGTTAAGATGGACTTGCAAAAATATGTACATGATAGTGCATGCACATGAGAATGCATGTGCAAATGCATGCGCGCACACACACACACACACACACACACACACACACACACGCACACACGCACGCACGCACGCACACACACGCACGCACGCGCACACACACACACACACACCCCACAAACACACAGAGTTAATCTTCCCCCTGCTGAGACTGCACTACAGTAAATATAGAGAGCTCGCTTCTTTCTCCCTGTGTGTTAGCAGTGGGATGAGCATGTGGGGGCGGGGAAGTGAGAAGGACTGAAGGAAGGAACCAAGAACAGCAGGACAACATCAGGAAAACCACAAGAAAGAATAACTGAATGGACAGATGGATGGATGGATGCATGGATGGATGGATGGATGGATGGATGGATGGATGCATGGATGGATGGATGGATGCATGGATGGATGGATGGATGCATGGATGGATGCATGGATGGATGGATGGATGGATGCATGGATGCATGGATGGATGGATGGATGCATGGATGGATGCATGGATGGATGGATGGATGAATGGATGGATGAATGGATGGATGGATGGATGGATGGATGAATGGATGGATGGCTGGATGAATGGATGGATGGATGGATGGATGGATGGATGGATGGATGGATGGATGGATGGATGGATGGATAGATCTATAAGGATTTTTTAAATTACATTAATTTTTATCCACCATATCCACCATCCACCACAACAACCAAGGCAAATATTATACAAGTGAATAAAGATTCAATGGGTCACTCAATGTAAATACAAACTATGTTTGAATGATTTCAGTTTTGTTACACAGGATGCCCTCAGCTGTATGGCCCAGTATAAGTTCAAAAGAGAATGCTCTGTCTTTGTCCTGGACGAACACAATTCAGAGGCCAGAAATCAGAGGCCTATGCTTTGGATAAATACAGATTACAAGTGAGCATTCAGTTAATGCAAAAAGTTTTACTCTAGTAGTACTATAAACAGCAGACTTTACAGGGAATTGCTGTCTGTGATATTTACAATAATGGCTCGGGGACTTACAGTCTTGACATCACAAAAGCAACTGAGAAACTGATGAGCAATTAACCAAAGTGAAGAACCAAAATTTATTATGGAGCTAAAAGTGGATAAATCAAACATTACCAATAGAATGCAAGTAGAAAAATATCTCTAATAGAGAAAGTGTTCCCAGCCAGCAAAGGAATGCATGCACAATTGAAAGATAAGATTCAACTCCACCAACTGCATTTATATTATGCCTATAGATGCACAAATGGATGAATGCATGAACTGAGAACTAGTCTTCTAGGAAAATATTTGGAGCATTTAATGAATAGACAGATGAAAAGTTCATAGTAGCAGTTTAATTTAAGAATAAAGAACAAAGTTTCAAATGAGCCTTGTTGGTCTTAATAATTTAGCAAAAAGAAAGAGCAAATAATTCTAGTTGATCTTATTAATGGGCTCTATACTTAATAAGAGGGTCTCTATTATTAAAGAAAACTGCATTATTGCAGAGGCTAAAAAATAAAAGTGAATTTGAATGATATGGCCAACAGCATGTGCTCCAAGATCTAGTCTTTGTTGTTGTTGTTGTTGTTGTTGTTGTCCTGCTCTAATGCACCTCATTATTTTAAATCAGGATGGGCAAGGTTACATCTTTCATTTCTTTTTTTTTCCCCTTGTAGAGTAGATGTACTATCCAAGAGACAGTGAAAGACAGCCCTCTTGTGCTCAAAACAATCGTTACAATGGGGCCTCACTGCCAAGATGCTCAGTAGTAACTAGAGACTTGGAACTAAAAATTAAGCTACCCATCATATTGAGGTTCATAAAGTTAAGGTCCAGCCATGACCTGATGTCACCCATGAGATTTGAATCATTAATTCTATCTTCTGAGCTAATTTTCACTTCAAAGTGGCAGGAATAAATTCCCAGGGACAGCTTTTAATTTCTGACCTTGAAATGTCCCGCTCGGCTACCTGTTTGTTTGAGCTGTATCCACGTCACAGCACATGATGCACAAGAAAAAAACTGTCATATCAAGAAAAGCATTAGTGGCATATAAGCACAGACCACATACCTGAGCTGTAAGTTACAGTATGTCAAGTTTAGTTTAGTTTTCATAAGCGTACCCCATTATCCACAAATTTCCAGTAGACCACTAATTTACACCAGTAACTTTAAACACTAATCTACTTAATAATCTCCAGGTCTTACCTGTATAATTTCTGTCATCTGAGGGCAGACACAGAGAGAAAACAAAATCCAAGTTAAAGGCCTGCAAGGCATTAAAGGGAAGCAGTAGCATTTGTCTTACACTGTTTAGGAAAACAGGAATAGGTTATTTATGCCAGGCAGTCAAAAGGTTAGGTACCCCTTACATTCTCAATGCAGCCTATTATAGTACTTTTCCAGTGCACGGTACTGATTTGACTCCACTAGATTATAGATCATATATGCTACCCCGCTGATAATATTAACTCTGAGTGAAAAACATGTTATTCACTAATTGGATGAAAATGGTCAGAACAAACCCTCTAAGACATAAGCATATCAGCATTTCACTTATTCCTCTATTACTAGCATTCATTTTACTTCATAAAGGAGCAGCCTTATAATAGCGTGGGGAAAGTGGAGTCTAATGGTCAGGCCTAGGCAATGAAGGCAATACACGTAATACAGAACAGCACGTAAGTACATATATGCACGTATTACAGTGGCCAATAGCATTTATGAGGTGAACAAAAGTTAAGAGCACGACTGCATTAAGTGATAACACAAATACATTAAGGAAACAAACAACAGGTGAAACCACAACATTACCACAAAAAGACAGCATAAAAACCACTGCATTTGTGGAAACAATCCCTGAAATAAGTAACATTATATTATCATTAAGCCCACAATGAAACAGCCTTAACCAAAATGGAAAAACATTTTCAGAAAATACTACACTTGAGGTCATTCATAATTGAAGTGGCCACTTGGGGTTGCCACATGAATGTATTATGATAATTTGTTTATCCTCTTGCTCTAAATGAGCAGAAAGTTTAACTTTCTTTAAAAACGCTTCTGAAAATATAACTCATTGTCAGACTCTCTCTGTCTCCTATGTTTTTCTTCCATTTATTGCATTGCTCATGTTTTGATATATGCTAAACTCATACATATATATAAACTAAACTCAGTGGGTTACACCACTGTACAGGACGTCAGGGGTTTGAATCCTACAAGGGCGTCAGACTGGACGGACTGCCAAGACTACCACAGAAGATGTGAGTGCAGCACAATTAGACGATCACAACTGTGAGACAATCCAACTCATAACAGTGGGATGCAAGATAATAGCTGGTAGAGCATGGCTGACATAATATACAGAAACATTTGTGCTGAGTACAGGCTGGAAGTTCCAAGGTCAAAGTGGGATACACCACCCAAAGGCAATGGAGAATGATGACTTCCAGATACAGACAGACAAAATGGTAATGGCTAACCAACATAGTAGTAGTGGCTAAACAGCAGAAGAGGTCCGTAGTGAGAGATGTAGCAATCCCAAGTGATAGCAACATCAGGAAAAAGAAACATGAAAAGCTCAAGAAATGCCAAAGGCTGAGAGAAGAAGTGTGGAAGAATATGTGTAAGGTGAAGGCAACAGTGATTCCAATAGTAATTAGTAGGGCTGTGACAACCAAACTGGGAGGGTGGCTCCAGCGGATCCCAGGATCCCACAGATCCCTATGAAAAAACTGCAGTGTACTAACAACAGTGTCATACACAAGATTTCCAGAAAAACAAGATGTTCTGGAAAGAGGTCCATTATCATCTTATTACAAGCAATTCTTAGAGGTGAAACCAGTATGTGTTTGTCTGTCTCTTTGTGTGTGTGGCGGTGTGTCTGGCATAATAACAACAACTTACAGACACACAATGGCTTGGGTGAGTCCCATCTGCCCAGTTTGGTGCAGTGAGAGACGTTTCTGCCCTCCAGCAGGAAGCCAGCATGACAGCTGTAATGCAGCACAGTACCCTCTGCTGGAGGGCCGGAGGGCTGCAATGTCACTCTCCCATTCTCCAAAGACGTCCAGACACGTGGACACAGCAGCACTGAGGGATAGTGAAATATTTTTTTTTTTTTGGGAGGGGAGATTTTTTGGGGGGATTTCAATCATAGTTAACATCAAAGTATATCAAATTCTAACTGCTTCTAAATCAAAATATGTTAACTAGCTTATATAGGGTCTGTAAAGACACCTTGTGTAATGCATTATAGTATGTGTAAAGGATGCAATGTACACTGAATTAGAGAAATCTTTCATTTTTTCATAACATGCATATTAAGTCCATAAGACTGCAAGTACTGAGAAAACTAGAGATTTAGATTTTAGATTTTCTGGAAAAAATAAACGATTTGTGTTGCCTCAAACTATTAGTAAGCCATCAGGCACATTTATTAACTAGTTAGCTATGTAACATAATAGATCAGCTATATTTTAATATATTTACAATTTACACTGCAAGGAAAAACATTATAATATCTCTTATATTTGCAAGGGCAATATTGGGTGTGTTTAGCTGAGTAACAAGCTGTTCATTGCTGAAATGTGGACAAACGAGATCATGTTTAACATTTATTGTTAGCTGTTGCTATAACTCACAAGTGCAAAATACAAAGTGGAGTAATATTTTGGCACCCTATGTGGCACTCTTTGCTTGCAAGATAGCAGGAAATGTATTTTATACAGCAGAAAGACAGAATACCACTAAAATTCTGTGCTTTATTCAAAGACTTCCAAGCTTTTCAAATGTCATCCCACTTGCATGAAAAATGCTACGGTGGTCCTTGCAGTGGATGATGATCTGGTAAAACCTGAATTACTTAGCTGTCTTGTTTATTTTTGACACTCAGTTTCACTTGTGCAGGGTGATCTTTAGATAATGGCTTTGACCTGAATGTAAGGCAGTGTGGTTTTATAAACCTAAGCCCCAGTAGTCTTCTTATATTTATGTTCTTGACTTTTGGAAATTTGAGTACGTCAGCTTAATGATATCCGTGGCAACAGTCACAATAACAGGCTGAATTTAGGGTGTGGTTAGAGGGCATCTGACTCAGTACTTACAGCAGGTGGTCTGCTGATTGATATCGGTCCAGGTACCACTGGAAAGACACTTCCGCACCTTCGGACCCACAATCACTCGGTTGCCCCGGCAGATGTACTCTATCTCATAGTCTACAGGCAAAATCTGCACACTGCGAATCTACAGAGACAGAAAAGATTAAAAGATCCAGAAATGAGATAGAGAAAAATACAGAGCTGACACACGAGATTTCTTTGTCACAGCATGATGCGGATGATCTGACGTTGATCCATCAGTATAATACACCAATTCAACATTACCTGTTCCTGAGTCAGTCCTCTGTACCGAATCCCTCCATCTCTTGGAGGGCGAATGATAGCGCACCCTAAGAGAGAGACAGAGATAATAAGGCCAAAGTATGTAGCACCAAATTCTTGAACTTTGACTGAGAAAGAAAAGAGCATATTTCTCACTAATAAAAGGATAAACCATAGACAAGCTGCAATAGATTTCAAACACGTGGTTACTAAGTTAACAATGTACTATATATAAGATGAGGATGGTTAAGAGAACATTCCCATCAAGATACAAATGGCTTTGTTTAGTTCATTCAGGACAAGCCCTGCATCTTATCTGAATTTCCTCTTTCATATAGTTTGTTGCTTTCATTTACTCAAAACACATTCATTCTTGGCCCAGAGAGCCTCGGAACAAGCCATCCTATTACAAGATTGAGTCTTGAAATTATTTAATGAAACAAATGACATTAGTAAAAATGAGTAAAAAGTATCAAATCCTTGCTGTCACTTTAAATCTTTCTTTTATCATAAGTGTGATTGGCTACACGAGTTCTGCTTTAGTCTAAAAACTCATGCATATAACATCTAAATATGCATTTCTCTTCTTTTTGTGTTAATTTTCCACATTGTACATAATTTCATGTTGTGCTAACATGAACCAGTAGTCTCTAGTAGCCAGCACTCCTCAGTGCAAGGTTAGGATTAGTACAGCACGGAGCACATTTTGAAATGCAAAATTTCATTTTGCTTTCACTCTCACAAGGAGACCTTTGGTCAGCCACTTTGCATGTCAGGAAGAGGCTGCAGTTGATTATCCCTCTGAGCATCATTCTTCCTCTCTCTGAGTCCCTTTCTCTCACACACAGTCACACACACTCACACACATACATTACCTCCGGTTGTTGAATTATGTATGGATACGATAAGAGTGGGAAGTGTGTTGAAAATTACAAGAGACAATAGCTGTGCCATTTCTGCATCTAATAAAGGATGAGAGAGAAAAGGGGGTTAAAATAACAAATGCAATACATTTAAGCATTTTAGCTCTTATATCATATCTATTAAAGTAGCTCATCGGTGCCACCTGATCTCTTCAGTGAAGAATACGAGCTTGTGCATGTAGCTAAACTCACTTCTAGCCAATCACTAAGGCCCTGCAGACAATGCCAGGGTAGTCAGCAACAACATCCATTACACAGCATAACCCATTACAGTGAGATGAAATCCAAATGGATAGTAAGCATAACCAGTGCCTGTAAAATGGAATAAAAGAGTTTACAAATGAGCAGACATATAATTGCCAGTTATCATTATTTAATAAATATGAAGGATGACGGTTGTTCCATCTTAACATAAATGGCCTCCTTCACGCATCTTCACGCAGGAGCTGTCTTCTCTGAATATTTTCTTTCCAACATGTGCACATTATTGTCTTCAAAGTGACCTTAAATTCCCTGAAAGGTGCTATATAAATCTAACTTTATTCATTCATTCATATGTGCACAATGTATGAGATTATGTTTTAATCTCTTGCCATGTTTGCTGAAAATACACCTCAATTTCTTAGACACTTCAGACACAGAGGACATAGCAATGGACAATCCAGGTAAATGAAGAGATAATGTTCATAATGTTCTAACTGCTCTCTTCCTTCCCACCTTCGGTCTGTCTGCTGTTCCTGCTGAACCGTTTGAGTAAAGGCCGAGTCAGGGTGGCCACATTCCTTAAACCCTTTTCTGAGATGTTTGTGCTGCTTGTCTTTGTACAGTGGATGTCAGGAATCAAATAGCAAATATAACTGGTATGAGTTCATTCATTCAGGTGGATGTCAATGTCAATGTCCAAGTAACCATCCTCTTTTTTGTAAGATACCGAGCTTAAAAGTGCTAGTTTGTTGTTCTGTGCATTTTTCGCTGTGAATGACATGGCTGCTCACTGAGCTGATGTGTTCAGTGAAGGCTCAGAGGTAGTGTATTTAAGATACAATGTTTTTAAAACAATTTGGGCAAAAACCAGAGTAAGGATGGTGGTAAGGCAAGGCACAGTCAACGGCTTTGGCCCTCATTAGTTATTGGAAGAAGGCTTTGACCTTTTTTGCCAACTGCGCCAAGTAGCCTGGTTACTTTTTTGAGTGATGGAGGGATGCTGATCTCTACAATGCATCTCCCTTTAGCCACTGCCAGGGCTAGAAAAGAATATCCATGGCTTTGCTGAGCAATGTCAGAGCACTCCTATAGTAAGGTTTGATGGAGGTGCTTTAGTGTTAGTTAAGGGAGCAGAGACATTCAGCCAGAGCTGTTATACTTCATGCTCTGATTTATTACTTGTTATTGAATTGTGGGGAAGTTGATATTCTGAGGTGCCTCCAAGTTAAATCAAGTTTCTTTTCATGTTATTGGCCTGGCATAGTCACATGTTGACCTTGTTTGTTCATCTTTCCTTATCTCTGAAGTTTTAGATTGGCTCTGTACACTTAGGGAATTCAGGCACTCTGTTTAGGATGAGAGTAAATATATATGATCATTCTTCATGTTTACAGGATTAGTGGTGAATTTAAACTGTCATATTTGTTAATTGTTTTTGAGTCTCCTGTAAAATCGTCTTAGCATTTGTTATAGTCAGTCAGAGTGGAGCATGAGAAATTAAATTGTTAGGAATGAGACTATGATGGTGGCATCTGAAGTTGAAAGTTACATTACTGGCATCAGAACTATTGGCACTGGCATCAGAGTGCAACTACTGGCATTACAGGCTGGGTGCTTAGAAGTGTTAAAATGTGATTTGTGCAACTGTGAATGAGTTTGCTGCATGAATACACTTGTGAACTGACAAAACAAAAGTGAATTACAGTTTAAATTACAGTCTTCCAGTCTTGAGAGCTGTCTTATTAAAGAAGTGTGAAGAGTTGGTGTTTCATTTGAATGTATAGTAGTACAATATTCTGCATTTTGCCATTTTAGACAAGCAACATAAGAATGTGAACAATGCTTATTATTGGATAGAAGTGAGTTTGACCACATCCAAGATTTCTTTTTTCTCTCTCAGAGTCCAAACAGCAGACCTACAACCTTGCTTCCTTTTGAAAGTAAATTTGTTACATTTTAATAGAATATTGAAATTCCAAATTTACCTGTAAATATAAAATCACACTTAATAAATTCATACTAATGGCTAGTCATTCATGCATAAAATGTAGGCTGCAGAGAATGGCATGTCAACTCAAAGCAAAGAGAAAGAAAGGGAGAAAAAAATTTCCACATTGATCTAATAATATGACTCAGAGAGAGAGGAGAAATTAGATAAACAAAACAAGAGGATAGATAGATAGATAGATAGATAGATAGATAGATAGATAGATAGATAGATAGATAGATAGATAGATAGATAGATAGATAGATAGATAGATAGATAGATAGATAGATAGATAGATAGATAGATAGATAGATAGATAGATAGATATTTCAAAGCACTCCAGGCTCATAGACAAAAAATACATCATTGAGGTGATGATCACTGAGATCAATTTAAAACTTTCACTCCCTCATCCTGTGCCCCTCCACACTCCAAATTTAAATTACTTTAATATGGCAGCTCTGTGTGAAACCTCTCCAACTACCAATGTCACTCCATTATTAGGCATGTTTGTCTAAATAAATACATGATGTGGCTGCTCACATTTCTTTTTAACTATTAAAACCTCCTTTAGGTTTGAGTAAATATAACTTTAACAGTGACTCAATCTGCAGAATGCACTGGTGATTAACAAACCTGCAGTGCCTCTATCCTATGTGTAAACTCAGGAGATTTTTTCAGGACCATGGACAAGGACTGCACGCGCTGAAGCGAGGCCTTTCAAATAAGAGTTTGGTCGGGGTGTTTGTCCGTTTGTTTGTTTGTTTGTTTGTTTGTTTGTTTGTTTGTTTGTTTGTTTTGAACCACAGGTAATAGACAAATAATCCGCTACACTTCACTCCATCATAGAAGCGTGGAGCTGACAAGCGTGTTACAATATCTTATTGATGTGTCGTAAATAGGACATTCAGCTACCCTAATCGAACATTCAACTACCCTAATCGAACATTCAACTACACTAATCGAACATTCAACCACCCTAATCAAACATTCAACCACACTAAGAGCCACTGAAGTGGCCGTTAAGATGTATGTGTTCCATTAATGGGTCAGCCGGTCGTTTTGTGTACCGGTGACCGTCGTAACAGGGAATCGTAAATTTACATTCTGATTACCAAGCACTAATAAACAGTTAAGTAGTAGCGTTACACGTTGCCCCATTAAAATGAGTTATAAACATAACATCAGGAACAGGTGAATTGACAGACAAATAACCACTGACATATATCAACAAACTGATTTACTCACAAACGTAACAGGCCCGTGAAACGTCCTTCAGTGTCGACTCGGTGTGAGAAAATTATTTCCGTTTAGTGGGTGTTTACATATGCCAAAAATTACGGTCGTTACTGATTTGATTGTGCAAGTCCAGCGTCGGTGCATAGTCTAACACAGGGATGGCTTATGCATTATCGCGTATATTGCTTTGAGGGGAAAAAAATCAACCTCATATGTATATTAAAAACTACATACAAATAAAGCCTCTACAAACGTTTCAATATCGACATTGCTCATCCCTTCCTCCTTCCTTTTTCCTACTCTTCGGGGGCTCTCACTTACATGCGACGTCACATGAGGAAACGTAGCCTACGTAGCAATCCTTTCATCGTGTATCGATTTTTCCGGGTATTTTCCTGTTGGGTGGTAAATGTCCATAAAACTAAACTTCGTATAACCGTGCATTTAGATTAATTACTTTGAACTGTCGTTCCGTTTGGACTCTCGGTTTTGTGCTTTGATTAGTGTGTACCCTCGCCCGCCCCCGGACCCGTGTTCGTTTATTTATACGTGGTAGAGGAATAATTGAAAAGATCCCAGTCGAAGAAGTCTCACGGGTTCTCATTGTTGGTTATTTTACGTTCGAGTGCGCACAACCATACGCAGGGAAAATCCTAATTCATAGACTCACCAGCCACTTCACCGGTGACGCCTACATTCACTGACCATGTTAAACTTATTTTATAGGTACATGGGTACCGTGTAAATCACTGCAAGGACTGGTCCTATGGTCAGTTTCGCAACTCGGCGCGTACTAGCTGGATGTTGTTTGGGTGGTGGACCATCTTCAACACAGCAGACTGACATGGTAGTAAATGTTAATGGAATCACTGTCACTGCTGCGTTGAAATGGTGTACCACCCAAAAATAACCAGCCAAAATTGTCCCATAGTCTGTAACTAACCACCGATAGTGTTGAAACTGTAAACTGTATCAAACTGGCTATAGTGTTTCAATTAAAATAGACAAATACATCCACAATGTCGCAATTTATCAGTTTCGACAAATCAAAAGGAAAATATCTAGAATAGTTTACAATGAGGCATCCTGTGACTGCATAATTTCACATTTTCTCTGAAAAGCAATTCATTAGCAATGTTTCTTCTATTATAGGGCAAGATCACACAGTGCAGACCTATTGATAGAGAAGCTAGGACTGACAAGAGAATGTAGTGAGACATTATGCGAAATGAAATGTTCTTGTTATACTCATCATGCAGCTAGATCCAGAACTGAATGAGAAAAACATTAACAAATGGAGAGATATATGGAGACAGAGTGAGCAGGCTAAAATTCAGGTTTGAAATGTACAAAAGTAAAAACGAGAGTTTACACATCCAAGGAATTTATTGTTCTCTTAGACATTGCATTAGCAACTTTCGTGCATGTCTTCATGAAGAACAACCTCCAAGTACTATTACAAAGGGACTACTGCAATTATAAATACAAACGATTTGATCAAACAAGGGGAATAATTTATTAATCAAGGATAAAACTTTTGCATATAGTCAGAATAAATTCCAAAATATACTATAAGTAGTAAAGTAAGCAATAAGCATCTTATATAGCTTAATAATAAGAAAGATATTTTCAGAAATCGGCTGATTTATATTGCACTAGTTAAATTGTGTAGTGCATTTATAAACAGAATGGCTGCACTCAATTTTTATACAAACCCATTCCCCAGGTTACAATCCCTCAAAATTTCCTGTCATTCACTACATTTACAACATTTTCTATTAGATTTGTTAAATCTACAGTTATACCAAGAAGAACACAACTATGAGACATGTCTAATGGATGCATCCAATCTGTGGCATTTTAACACACTCCAAATTCTAGCGCAGTGTTTGCACTATATACAGGTATACCCTGGTTCTAAACTAAAACCCTAGCTTTTGTAATAGCTTTTTGCACCAAATCTCAAACATTCCTAGAAAAATAAGAGTGCACTAATAGGCCATAGGCCTGAATTAATTTGGACTGCAACAGCCATATTTAACCAGTGAATGAAGCCAAAGCACACACATTTAACTGACCTTAAGGTAATCGCATTAAATGATGGCCAGTAAGGTAGTGAGTTTCTTTTCTTTTTTTTAATGAAGGTTTATTTATGACTAAGCAATACCAAGTGTGTGGGTCAAAGTTTCAGAATGGGAAGCTGTACCATTACTATTTAAAGGAAAAGGGACTATGAAGTATATTGTATGTGTCTAATTACTAAGGGGCAGACCAACGCTTGAAAAAAGTTCAAATTGCCTATGAGGTGTGGAGTAAAATAAAGGAGACAAAACAAAATAATAGAATAAATGTCTTGTCTTCAAAACGATTCTTAGAATGGTGTTACATATGCTTCAGACAGTCCTGAAACACTTAAATTGCACAACACAATCTGTTTTTGCCATTGATTTAGTTTCTGAATGGAAAGCCAGTCACTAATATCAGCTCCATGAAATTCATGACATACAGCTTGTCTGGATTAAAGAGGTGTAAATTGAGTCAGGCAGTAATTACTGAGTCAGCGATTTATTGGTTATTAGCAGCTATGCCACATGCCCATTTACCCTGGTCTCACAGTTTCAATTTGCAAGCAGAATCCTGTCAGGCACATACTTACAAACCTTCAAGAATCTTACCATAATCCTAATATAAAATTGATAACATGCATTAGAATGTATTACCATGTTGTCAGTTTGAAATACACATCCTAATTTACTACACTTCAACAGTGCTTGGTGTATCACCCCAAATGTTCTGTCAGTACACAATTGCTGATGAGTTTGTTGAGGAGTTTATGAGTGATCTTGAAAAATAAACTGCTGAAAATCCAAACATCAGAGGATTAAGTACAGGTGGAATACTCTGTTTAAGAATATTCCTTTTCCATCACATCCACAGGATGTCATCTGTGATCCTGAACATTTATGTTGATAATTAGGACAGCACTGTGTATTGCATAAATTACCAAAACTGTGGCTGCTGATAAAAATGCGGTCAAACTGCACTGAGTTTATCACTTTTCCACATATTTATCATAATTATCCACAAGAAGGATTTCTTTTCAACCTAATCACTTCCCTGTGTAAAATTAACTCTGAGGTTAGAGTTTGAGAGGGATACTTTGTAAGATGTGAAAAAATGATTTAAAAATGACCAGCACAGTGCGGCATTGCTCTAATCTAATTCAAGCCATTTAAAACAGAATATAGACGAAAAACCTTGAAAACAATTTCAACTGCGGTAAGGTAACACGTGTTTCCTTATTGGGAGGGTTGTAAGTTTCAGTCTATATATTGCAAATATAAATATTTTACAAATCTTTAGGGTCAGTTTTCTGACAAAGACTAAACTTGATAAAACAGATTAAACTAGACTTAAAAGGAAAGTAAACTAAAAATGTCTTCCACTGCATAATTGTGAAACAAACCCAAACACTGTACTTACAGTCTGAGGAGACCGAGACCGCAATGACAAAGCGATTTGAATCAAAACTACTACACCTACCCTTTATGCTCAGTGCATGGAGGTTCCTTATAAACTCACACTCCTCTGGTGTTGTCTTAACAGTTGCTCTTGCTTCTCCTGCTCCAGATTGTCCATCTTTTTGTCATTTATCCCTCTCTTCTCTTCACACCTTTTTCCTTTTTCCTCCTCTTCTCCTGAGAGACTGAGGGTGTCGCTCAGCTGTCCCAGGTGGTCAACAGAGTCACACTTCTCCAAGTCAGAGGCAATGGTTTTAAAACTTGAAACTGAGAGGGAGTCAGAACTGACTACCTCACCACCAGTTGTTCTCTCTTTTTCACTTTCCCACCAACCAGTTTTCCTGTGTCTCTCCACCCACTCTACTGTCTTAACCACACCCTCCTCGCCATCCATGCAGTCATTTATCTCTGTGCGGCCTGCAAAGAGACCACCTTCATTCCTTGTACTAACGACTGCCTCAGCTCCTACTGGAGGACTTCGTGCCCCAATGCCTTTTCTAGATTCTTCCTCAGGATGGTCCAGTTCCCTCTGGGCATGGATCTCCTCACTGATTTTCTCAAGGTGGCGCAGAGTAATGGAGTAGCGCCTCTTTGCTTCACTCACATGTTCTTCTAACTTGGTTACATTCTGCTTGTGCTCCTGCAAACATGAGACACATTCTGTCAGACTGACTTGGTTAAACATGAAAGTTAGTTGAATCAGCTGAAAAACAAGGATGACATTTCCCTAACCCATCAAAGCATAAGCATGGTAAACATAGTTTATAAAAGTTTAAATGGTTTCAGTACTACTTCTGCTTGTAACACTACTAGCAACTAGTAAAACCTTTAAAATATTTTAGAACCTGGAACAAGCATGTCCAGAAATAAAATGAAGTCTGAAATCTGAATATACTGTACAAAAGGAATTATATATACGTTACATACATCATACCGTAAGATGCCACAAGATGTGTACCGAAACAAAATGCAGTATGAAACCTTACTAACCTCCAATATGGAGTTGAACTGAGACTTGAGCTCAAAGTAAGGCTTAGACTTGACAATGGCTCTCTTGAGGGTCTTCTGCAAGGTCTGCACATGAGCCTCAGCAGCCTGGCACAGCTGTGTGACACGCATGTGCTCACACTCACTCCGCACACGCTCGTCCTCTGCCTCGTTCACCTGACAAACATGGACAGGCATCAACTTAACATTTCCAGCAATCAGTTGCTCTAACATACGACAATACCTGGGCAACATGAACTGTTCTACTTTAGTTCAGCTCAGCCCAGTGCACTATGAAAGCGCTGAGGCGTTCTCACTTAAAGACAGGAATATACCTTAAACGGCCAATAGTG
Organism: Electrophorus electricus; assembly: GCF_041902795.1. NCBI lineage: Eukaryota > Metazoa > Chordata > Actinopteri > Gymnotiformes > Gymnotidae > Electrophorus > Electrophorus electricus. The sequence goes on from NC_137513.1 coordinate 17,793,046, forward strand.
GACTAATTTCTATCATCTATTTCAGCAGGCCTTTTAAAAATAAACCATTCAAAGATGGTTTGGTAATCACAAGGTTTCATATTACGGCAGCAAGAAACATAAAACCAGTCAACACAGACAGTGAACAGAGGTGAGTAGTTTGGAAGACAACTAAAGAGAGTGCAGTGTAGTTTTTGCTAGGGCATATACCTTTGCTGTGGCATGATTGAGCATCTCCTGCCATGTTTGATCGAGAGTCTTGTCTGCTGCCATGCCCTGCTCAGCCACGAACACCATCTCACGTGCAGCAGCGTGCATAGAAACGGCCCTCTCATAACCAAGCGCTGCATTCTGGGTCTTCTGCTGGGCCTAAAAGACATATGATGAAATTGAAAAATATCAGGGGTTTACTAAGATACAAGGACAACAACCAATCAACCATCCATGAGCTGGTTATGGAAAAATTAACAATACATTTGTCTTGTTTTTTATTGTATGTTATGTTTAAAGTATTTAGAGACTTGTCTATGAATACCTCTTTAGCCAATCTCCGTGCCTCATAGTAGGGTCTGGCTTTCTCAATGCAAGTGCCCAGTTGAGTGTTTTGAGCATTGAGCTTCCTAGCTGAATCAGTAAGAATCTTTCTATAATGTGACCTTGCATTCTGAAAGACAAAAAGGCACTGTTAATTTACTTCAAGTATATGACAAAATAGTCTTCCAAAATTTTCAAAATGCAATGCAATTTGTGTTTATGGAACTTTAAAGATGACAAAATTGTGATGTTTAATTTACATGTAGTTGCAGCTCGAGCTGGTTAATCTCTTCGCTGGCTTCATTCAGGTGCTCCAACTCCTCCTGGATGAAGTGGAACAGTTTCTTTTAGTCACTTATCACGATTACATTTTCATATATGTCTCCCTAAAATTAAAATTACACAAAAGCTTGTGTCACCTGTATCCTGGGATCCAACTCATCATGAGGTTGTTTCCTATGGCTCCTTTTCTCTTCTTGCTCTTTACAAGCTTCGTCCACGGTTGTTTCCACCGACTCGCCATCAGCAGGTGTGTTTTTACATTCAAAAATACCGTCTTCGGCAACTTCGTCTAGGACCTCTTTCTCAAGATCCAGAGAACTTGCAGGACTCTTCTGCAAGACTTTCTGATCCATGCCCTTTCCAGGACAGGTTGCAATGACAACAAATGTCACTAACTAGCTAACTAACAAGGGAGCTAGCGTTAGCTAGTTATCTTGCTATGTAAAAGACAACGTTTGTGCAGCTAACCTAGATTTGTTACCTCTCTAACTGTAGTTTTTATAAGTTTGTTCAGGCCTAATTAATGTTTATTCATTACTACTTTGAATCCGAGAGTGGTTTGTTCGTCTCCTGGCATCATAATTAGACTTCTAAATGCCAATGTCTAGCTAGCTGACTAATGGCAGCTATCAGCCAACGAACTAGCCTATTCTATTTTCTGAATACCATTATATTTAGTGGAATTTAATGCGCCGTTACGGTGCAACTATCTACAACTATAAGTCTCAAAAAGAAGAGAGCTTTTATTACTTCTAGGCACATCCGTGTCGCCACGTTAGCTTACCAGCTAACGAACATGACGGAAGGGAAGATAAACAGAAAATACGTCATGCAAGTGTCGGCTTCCATAGAAACACGACGTAAGAAACTAAGAGCGCGTTCACGAGGTTCCTGTACAAAAATGTGTCAATTTAATAACCCGTGTGCAACATCCTATTTCTTCTTCAAATTTCTGAATTTCAGAATTAACTGTAAGTTCTGTTGTAACTGTAATTGTAAATTGTAATACCTACTCCAGTTTACTATTTCAATGAATCAGGTAAAAGTGCTGCTGTCCAGCCATCAAATTACACCATTTTCATCCTCGGGTGTAATTTCTATTATTCACCTATGCTTATATGTAAATATATTAGTATTACATATACTATAGTTTATTAATTGTCATTTGTACAAGCAATTGTAGGCCTACAAGAAGTCCAACAAATCTTGCTGTTTATTCCACATGGGAAACCTTCTCCATGACTTCAATGTAGGAACCTTTCTGAAAGTGTTTTGTTATTTTCGTGGGAAGACCCACCACCTTTCAAAGGATCTGCTGCTGATTTCCCCTTGTGTAAAGCAGTTGTGTGGAAATGCACAACAACCCATTCCATCCTCTTTGGAGTCCTATTCTTGCGGCATTTTTCCTTGTCGGTGTCATGTTATGACAGTTTAATGAGGTTTGGGCATTGTAAAATGCTATGGAATAATGCCCATTTAAATTTATTTATTTATTTTTTACATTTTTGACAGTATCTTACTTACAGTATCTTACTTGTTACTACAAATCAATAAAACCTTTACTTTATGCACATTTGTGGAAAATGCTGACCCTAAAACTATCAACACTTAAGTGACAAGGTTTTTCTTTATTTTATCAATTTATTAAATACCAAAATTGCAGCATAGCATCAATTTCTATGAACAAAGCCATCAATTGATGTTTCCCAGCAAAGGTATCTTTAAAAAGATGCACAAGTTGCCTGAAATATAATAATCACCATCACCACAGATAATTTCAATTAAGCTAACAGTTTTAAAGGCACTTAAAGCAGTGGCAGGTGAGTATAATTTTCTATACATCTTGTACACATTATTTGAATTAAGTGTTTGATCATTATTCCATTTGTCATTACAATAAGGAGATTATAAATATGAATTATTTATGATGGCATATTGGTGTAATAATCCCAAAACATCTAAATACTTAAATTTGTCTCTCTTCAATTAAGAATGTAACATCAACCTGAGATAACTATTCCAAACTGTTTTCTTTGGTCTCATTTCATTGTCAATCCCTGGCATTTATCAAATTGTACTCGCTTATTATGTTCTCTTACATTGTCATTCTTAGCTAAGATTAATTTTCCTGAAATACCTCTGGCAAGTTCTGCTTGAAACAAATGCATAGTGAACATTTCTAAAACACCACCTTATTCTAAAGACTTATAAGGTATACAGCTAGTCTATAGTAATTGTGGGTGATGACTCAATATGTTATTAATATTATGATAAAATGTCACTATTCACTTTACTGAGTTTATTGTGGGTATCCTCAGTAGAATACTGAACTACATATTGCATAAAAAAAGAGACTATAGGGTAAACAGACAGCAGTACTACACTTATAACTTAAAATTGCATAGAACTAGCCGATGGGATGTTAACTATTATTGCATCATCTATTATATTTATTTAACACTCCCTCCTGTTCCATTTTAGATAGTTTGCTTTTGAAAAGAATCATTTAAAAATAGTGTTCTCATATTGTTCCTAGCCTTTTTAAAAATTGCACTGCACTTGCTGGCAAATTCTATCCATTCCAACACAGAAAACCTAAATATTGTCGTTAGATTTCTGCCATTTCTCCTTGCCTTAATCTATGGTGCATCTATTCGGACTGCAGTTCGTCTCTACCCTAGTGTCTGTGTTAGCCCAGTGTTTGTGAGCCCAGACCTTCAGACACCAGTCCCAATACACATGTACCAAACCATTACGGACACTGACTACTCATTATAGGCAGGGCTCAATTTGAGAGAGGCTGCAAGGAGATGCCATCCCCCCAGTAATAATAATAAAAATAATAATAAAAATAATAATAATAAGAGACAGAGGGAGACAAAAACTTTACCACCTTTAAAACCTCCATCCCCTTTTTTATAACTTTTATGATCTCAGGTAAGATTTCTATGATCAATATGATAATTCTGCCTATAACTGAATTCTTCAAACTAAATCATGATTGGAGCCAAATGTTAACCTCTATTTTTGAATGCAAACAGTAGTGGGCGATCTGACCACTTTCCACCCCTATACACTGGGGTATTTGATTCAGTGTGTGCAGCGTATTTCTTATTCAGACATGCACAAGATATATAATTTAATCCCCAACCTTCCCCACTCTCCTCTGGTGAGATCAACCAGCCATTTCCCCTGAATTGTTTCTTATGCACTTAAGAGCACTACTCTACCCTTCTGCTTCTCATCACAAGACTGCTGTGGGCTAAATATTTTGTGTTGCCAGACCACCCTCTGCCTACCAATGTCACTGGCACCACACTGACCAGTAATGAACGCAGAAGAGAGTGCATGGCAAACTGTGAATGCTTACAGATCTTTAACCATGAACATTAAATTACAACTGTAACATAGCTGCATCAAATAAAATGAACAGTGAGTGCAATTACAATGTAGACATATTTTTATATATATATATATATATATTTTTATATATATATATATATATATATATATATATATATATATATATATATATATATATATATATATATATATATATATATAATTTTATATATATATATATATATATATATAATTTTATATATATATATATATATATATATATATATATATATATATATATATATATATATATATATATATATATATATATATATATATATATATAGAGTAATTTTTGATTTTATTTTTAATGGCTCATAAACATATAGTCTACAATGTGACTATGTAACCAGGTATAAAATAAATTTATTAATATAGTTTTAAGGTTAGTATATTTGCACCATATTGTATGACGTATATTCAACATGATAAATTATAACACACATCTGTGCTGACTACACAGAATGTTTCCCCGGCAGATAGGCACAGTCTTCCTTAACTCCAAGTTGGATCATACTGCGTCCAACCAGCAGGCGGTGCTATGTAGATCCGCCTACCTCGTAAAAAGAAACTAACAACACCTCGATAACCTGCTCGTGGCACTCCAGACTTCAGGTCATCCATGAGTCCCAGACTGCGCGCCAGCATTTTAAAACTCTCTGGACTGGAATACTGCACACGGAAGGAACCTGGCCCAGACAGCTTCCCACTCTGCAGCTCTTCTACAGTCACAACGGGAGCACTGTAAACTTCCTTCTCAAAAGCCTCATTATATTTCCTCTGCTCCAAGTAAGACAGATCTATTTTTGTAAAAGGCACAAATTCATTATTGAGCTTAATAAAGCGGAGGTATTTGTCATAGAACTGACCCAAGCTCACACCCTTACGGCCAAAAGTTAAAGTCCTAGATATTTCAGGACGAATGCAAGACCTGTCTTTGCGCTGATCAGGATGCCTCATCCAGTCATCCCAAAATGAGGCTGGCCACTTTGGCTCAAGTTCAAGCCAGAGTTCCTTCAGCAGCATCCATCCAAGTCCTGGGAAGAAATCTGTCCTATATAAGAGGCTTGATTTACCAGGGTCAACAAATCCCTCCTTGCCATTGTCATTCCAAGCAGACACACACCACAGAGTGGGGTCAGATTTCAGTAAAGCGTGGAGGGCCTTAAAGTATTCAAAAAAGTCAGATGCAACCTATGAGAACCAAAGAGAAAAAACAGGTAAAATTTACATGTTCTAAGAAAAACAATTCAACGTGTCTTAAATCATTCAAAATACTAAATAAGGAATACTCAAGGATATATAGTAACAATATTAACAATATTCTGACCAATAAAACATAACCTGAAACAGAAGGTACACTTTAATTTGTAGTATATACACATCATATATTGTATACAAATTTGGATTTAATGAGATGAGAAATTTTTTAAGTACCTCCAAATCATCCTCCACTATGATTACAGAGGAATATGAGAAGGTGTTGAACACCTGGTTTAGAGCCCAGTGATAATGTCGTGAGATTTTGTAGTAACCCTGGAATTTCCTATGTGACGCAGGCACAGAAATGTCCGATAAATCAGGCTGTTTAATATGGGTCAGCTGACTGCCATATGAGGCAATCACTTTTGCCGTCTCTGTGTGTCCACAATCCTGGCTCACAATGATTGGAAAGAGCTCAGCTGAAGGGCGGTACTCAAGGAGTTTGTCCAAGCAGCGTTTCACTGTTACCCGGTTACACGCCATGACCAAGATGGGAATGACCACATGAGATGGGTTTTCAACATTTGAGTCATTCTTTATAGCTGTATCATCATTTTTGCTTTTTTCCAACAAGGATTTATGCCTCTGAATCTGACGAAGGATTCTATTCTGTGACTCAAGTTCTGTCTCGAATGCATTAACAACTTGCATTAATTCCTTAATAATATTGCCATATTCTGTGCCTTTATGAGCTGAAATATATTGGTCCTCCCCGTATCTAGGCTCTGTCAGCCAACCATTGTCCACTTGGACAACGGGAGACCGTCCCAATAGGACAAATATAAGAATGGCATTCCAAGCAACAAACAAGAAAGCACCACAAATGATTAGTGACCCTTTCTTGTGGAGCATGGCAGAAGATAACCTGAGAACCACAGGACAGGTGTTTCAGGACAGCCAAAATACACATAAATGGGGTTTGGGGGAAGAAAAGGGTTTTTTCGCCAACCTACGTTTAGGCATAGGTCAGGAAGATGAATATTACATGTACATGAATATAATCATGTTTGGCCGGCATATTGGTGGGTTCCAGAAGCTGAGGCAGTGTAGTGATAAAGGTTGAAGGTAAACAGAGACATGTTCCTTATTCCAAAATAAAGGTCATAGGTGCTTCGAGTCCTTAAGCCCAAACTGCAAGGTCACAGGGGAATTTCAGCAGTCGCTGTGAAAATGGAAAATAGCAAAATATAAAATCACAATTAGACACGTATAATCAATTGTGACAATAAAAGCAGTGCATCAAAGAACATCCTGGTAGATAACGTATTGTGGTTATATAGTGGAGCTAATGTCTCGCAAGTTTCAGAAAACCATGCAAGATGAGGGCAAGACAGGAGCAAGGGAGATGTTGGTAGATATATGCAGTGGTTTCCAATGAAAGAGAACATGACAGAGAACAAGAGAGCATTTGAACTGTGAATGGATCGGGTTCTTTACTAAAAGCACCTCATTACAACATATGGTTTTGAAATAACAAATGGACTACCATTTGATTTCCTATAAAGTAGGGATGAATTTGAGGTGTGTTGTGTCCTTTAATTGATAAGAATATATACTAGGTAGCTAATTTTTTTTTTTTAAATGACGTTTTAAACTTGTTCGTTTACATTGTTTCGAATCACCCAGTTAAAGTTGTCTAAATATCATGAAAGATTAAATTAAACTTCCTCCAAGAGCAAATATGGGAACTACCGTAAATCAGGTAGGATATACGGTAGCTACATGAATTTTGCTTTAGGGATATAGGGTTTTAAACCGCGAACAACCAACGATTGATAGTAATGCATTTTCAGCTAACTAACGGGAATTTTTTCTGTGTTTGACAATCCATCACAACAAAACGGGACAACATTGAATACTAACGCTAGCTAACCTAACCTAGATAAATTGACTACATTGCGGTCTGTCAATCGATGACCTAACCTGTAGATCAGCCTGCAAATCTGGTAGCACAAACACAACCGTTTCTTTACCACCTTGAATTACTTTAACTAATAACAAGGGTGTGTCTTTTAACTAATAACAATCGTCTTCTTCCCGAAACACAAGACAATGCCTACGGTAATGTTGGCTAGATAGGAAAACATCAAATGTACCTGGCGTTAGCTGAGACTCCAGTCGCTCCTCCTGATCACCATTCTCGCTCATTTCCGTCATTCATGTGTCCCGACCGAATTATTTGTTTGTTTGCTGTTCAAGTAAGCTAATTGCGTAAACAATACTTTAGATCACGGATCCTTACTTAACAGGTTCTTACTACTTTTTGTAATACACATTTATACGTACAACACCCAACTTCACACTTGATTAAAGAGTGCAAAAGTCTAGTTTACTTCCGGATAACGTTGACGTGGACGTCCCGCCTTTTCCGGTTACGTCACGCAGAAAGGCGACGTTCCACCCAGATTGACAGGCTCTGTAGCAATGTATGCAGTCATCATAAAAAGATATCATTTTAACATATAGGCTTGTCCAACAAAGGTTAGGCCTAGCTAAATAAATGTATCAATAAATGTGAAGTTTCATTTGTCGGTATCAAAGGCTTATTGCATCCCTTATCCAGTCCAGGGAGTACCATGGGAAAGCTATATAGTCTATAAATAAGTGAAATTGGTGATATATATATATATATATATATATATATATATATATATATATATATATATATATAAACTAACACACACACACACACACACACACACACACACACACACACACACACACTCACTATGTGCATCAGCAGCTGCTTTTCTAAGATTTCCTCTCCATTTTAAACATGGTCAGTAAACAAGTTTTCCAACTGCTGCAACATTGGTTGCATTCATTTGAATGACCACTGTATCATCACTTGTACTGTACAATGAGACAAAGTATATTTTGCTTTAAAGTTTTATATCTTTACATAATAAACAGATTACATAATAAACAGATTACATACAAAATCATGCCTTTTCCAGGTTTGATTGCACAAGGTCAGAAACAGTGAAATACAGTACTCTGTTCTTTATCATGGACATGCCATGAGAAAGGAAGGATTCATAATTTGTTTGGATGATTGAACGTTTGTGGTTCCATTTACAGGCCAAACAGACGCACATCATCAGACAATCCGCAATTATTTTCCCCGGTAGAATGTCAAGTACTCCAGGATAACCAGGATAGGGCAGAGGGTGTTGAAGCCATTTCTAGTTTTTACCTTTAGATTGAGGGTACTACACATTGAGATAATTTTCCGTATTTTAAATAAAACCAATTAAAATAAAACTGAATTTTTTTATTTTTTTTTTCAAAAAGTATAGCCTCCAATTTAAGTTAATCTAATTAGGAAGGAGTTATATGGAGACGACTCAAATGTAGAAGCTCAGGCCTAGATCAGACAAGATGGTCTTGGTTATCAAACACAGGCCAGGAAATGCTCTCCATTTTCAGACCGGCGGGCAACGCCAAACTGAAACAATCAATTATTTGTAATAAATATTACTGTATGTTTGTCGCTGAGTTTGTTTTCGGCTGTGTATATTTCATTGGACAGGTACAGAGAAACAGCCTGGAGTAAACCAGAGTGAAGTGTAATGCATAAGCAGCACACTGGTCGGGGATCAGATGTTGGACCTCTTGAACAAAGTTTCTCTGACCTCTGAGGTACTACTACTATTAATCATATTTCATTCTATACTTGGATTCAGAGCATGCCACTGCAAGAATTAGAGATATGTTGAGGTCTGATAAGATGGGAAAAACATTGCTCCACCTGCATGATGAAAACGACCTGACTCAGACAACTCTCACTACCTTGTCAAATATTGTGTGTATTACAGGAAACCTCCAGTGGGCTCATCAGATGAATACAGATATTACACCTGAATATTTTCTGAGTGTATTTGCTGGTAATTGAAATACATGAATGTGGAATTGAGGCTGAAATCTATCACTTCTGTAGACTCAACTTATCATTTGCTGTAAATAACCTCTGAGAAATGATTCATCAACTAGATGAATCATAACTGGACCTAATATTGGAGTTTGAATCACGATTTAAATCACTGAAGCCGTGTTTGATCACTTCTGAAGACTCAACTTATCATTTGCTGTAAATAACCTCTGAGAAATGGTTCGTCATCTGGATCTGCATGACCTGAACCTAATCTTGGAGTGTGAATCACTATTTGAATCACTATAGCCATGTTTGAAAAACCACATCAGAAACCCCCTTTTTTTTTTCTTTTTTTTTTTAAAGTAAAATCCACTAGAGGGCACCTGAATGCACAGATAAAGGTTAACCGATTAGACTTATGGCAGTGTATACATATACTAGCACTGAACCATAGACAATATATTGAAACATTCCCCCATCTTCAGATACTCCAAAGAACATTCCAAAGCCTCCTGACTCAAATTCCATTTACATTTAAAATGTCACGTGAAGGAAATAACCATGCATCACTCACACAATACTACAATAAAAAAATGAGGCTTTGTGAAGTTTTCAATTTGTCCTCATTGCTGGGATGTCACCTGAGTTTCGTTGTCATTCAATGCTTAATATTAACAAGAAAACTTTTTTCAGTAATAATGACAGTGTCACCTATTTAATGTAAGAGCTTAGTTCTTCCTTGTAACTTTAAAAATTCACAGCAAAACAGATACTTGTTGAAGAGCTTATGTAAACTGTATTATTGAAGCTCTCCAATTAATTACATGTTTTTAGGAAGAGTAAATACATTACAATAGTATTGTTATGAAATTGGACTATTATTTTGTAATTTCATTGAGAATTAGCATGCACATTTATGCCTCAAAACTAAAATGTGACCACACATTTTCCAATCTAAGAACATTCATGCTTTGTTAATGTAAGATAACTAGAAAAGATTCTGTCAGAGATTTTACATTTTACATCATACAGTATGCATTAACTGTATGCAATATGTGTTTGTAATTCAGTATAAAGACCCTTCCTTCATCTATATTCATCATAAGGCTCTTTCCTCTGCCCAATAGAATTTATCCCTTCCGATTCTATTGAGGTCAGAGCATTCAGAAGAGGTGTGCAATCTTCAGTGCATCATGCCAAAGTCTTTCAGTCTTTTCCTGATATTCTGTATTCTGTTTTCCTGATATTCACTTACATAAAAGGAAAAAGGTAACAAAAGGACAAGGGCCATCTGCAGATCCGTATGGTGATGCGCACTAGCAGTCTCGTGCTCGTACTTGCCTCAGCTTGACTGGTGCATCCCACTACCCATCACTGTTGTGGGGATGGGATTCAGTTCCACGTGGAGGACTTGTTACATGTGAAGGTTTATCTGTTAGAGCTGCCAGATTTGGCAACACCACAAAGGTCAAGATGCCCACTACCAACAGAGACACAGCGACCACAATGATGAAGATCACCACTGCGTAGTAGCACCCGTAGGACCGGAACAGTCTCCTAAAGCGACCTGTCGCTCTGTTGGGAGGTCTCCCCACGTCTATTATGGTAACTGGTGCAAGACCCTCTTCCATTGCCCTGACAGGCACATTGTGGTCAAGATGCCCTTCTCTCTTTTGCTTGTGGAACACAGGCAGAGTCGTACTCTTCTTGCTGCTTCCTGGGGAGGATTTCTTGAGGACCAGTTTGCCCTTGCTGCGCTCGAAGCGCACAGACTGCGCCCGCTGCATCTGCGGCGGCAGCTTACGGAAAATGTCCTGGTTGTTGCCGAGCTGCGGCAGGTCACGCCCGTGCCGGATCTCCGTCACCTCCCGGCATACGGGGCACGAGAGCAACTTGATTTCCGCCGAGGTGACGTTGATGCGTGCCAGACACTCCAAGCAGAACGTGTGGCCACAGGCCAACAGCTTGGGAGTCTTGAAGACGTTGTCGTAGGAGCAGAAGCACACGGGGCACTCTGTCTCATCCAGGTTATCCTCAGGGGGCTGGAAAGGAGGTCTTCCATGGCTGTGCCTCTCCTCGCTCCGGCCACGCTGCCTCCTCTCCCCATGCTCCCTCTCTCGTTCCCTCCGCCGGCTCCGCCGCTCCCCATCGCTGCTGCGACTCCTCCGCGGGGGCCGGTTGTGTTTATCTGGATTCCTTGGTGTCTGTTTGCAGTTGTCATACTGAGGCTTAACGTTGGGTTTGAGCGTCTCCTGGCCTCCTTCTGTGCTACATCTCTCTCTGTTGTCACTCATGGCATAGAGTTTCAGACTTCAGGAGAGCAGGAGAGTAAAGCGTTCAGTGAAGCTGAAGTTGCGAGCCTGTGGGGCGAGATCTAGAGATATGCTATCAGTGACTCACACATGCTGAATATAATAATGTCATCTGGGAACGTGACTCTGGGTAAATCTAAGATTTGCAACCATGACTGTTAAGATGAACCCCAGAAAAAAACTTCAACATTCCAGTAAAATGGCACTTAAAACTGGCCTTTAAACCACATTGACAATGCATTCAATATATTAACAAAAAATTAAAATTAAAAAAATCACTTAATACACTGAATATTCCAGGTCTACTGCACATGAATTCATAGATTTTCCAGATAAATGATTACTGCTGCTCATTACATATCATATGCCAGATTTCTGCAAAAAAGTAACAGAAATCATTGGAACATTGAAAAGTATAGTTTCTATTAAATAATCTTCATGGAAAAAAAAGTGTTTGACATGTAAAAATAAATAAGAGAATTAATAAAAGTAGCCAAGAAAGAAATAAGGGAACTGTTCAGTACTTTGAAGCGGACCTTTATTTCTCATACAAGTGTCCTGCTGGCATTCTGCTCCTAAACTGAAACTCTACGTAGGCGTTGAATGTGATGGCAATAGCTGGGCTCTCCAAAGAGGTCACAGTCAGGTTTGTCAAGTTAAAAGTCCAAATACAAATCACTAAGAGAATGATTGTAAAGTAGTACACTGGCTTGTAAAATAGTATGACCAAAACATATCACACAAGAATGTCAAAATGATGAGATCAAAAACATAAAATGGTTAAAAAAAAAGAAAATCACAAGAAATCTAAAAATTAAAAATATATTTAGCAATGTGTCAATAGAATGATATGAATGCTTATTAAAGCCTGTTCCCTAGACTTACAAAGGTCTTAGCAACCTTTGCTTTCACAACATGTACATCTAGCTTTTTTAGAGGACTGTCTTTTTGCAATCTTAATAACATTAGCATGTGACCTCAAAACCCAAAATCTTGGATCTGTAACAAACTCTAACTATGGTGAGTGCATTCTCAGTAATGAAATGAAACTAGACAATTTGAGGTTCAGATATGAATTTCAGTCTCAAGACTGCTTCATTTCAATTATCTGTCCAACACGTGAAATTGTACTTTTTAAAACAGTTCTCAAGATACCTTCCAAATCATGCCACCTCACACTTTTTGTTCCTGATCTAAATTCCTGATATCTTCGGTAGGCATCAAGATACGTTGTTATGCTGCTTTAAAATAGTTCCAAGACTTCAGCTTCTCCATGGAAATAAATCAGGTATATGTAAAAAAGCCTTCTCTGGCTTAATAGTTTAGCAGCCGAGATATCACCATTCTAAGCAATTTAGGTAACTTTTCTGAATGCAGAAGTTCACAGAGACACTGAAAATGCCCTTACCTGTGCAAGTTGGAATCCTCAGGTACTGTCTGAGCTTGTTTGACTCAAACAGCGCAGACAGCATATACTTGTCTACCGGTACATCATATACTAACTGAACAGGCAAGCTCCAAAGTAAAGCAGCACAACCAGACCTTTCTGTACATCTTCTTACTTCCTTCAACACGCATGTAACTCTGCACTTGTTCTCTGTGCACCAAACGTTCCTAGATGTTATTCTCCCCCCACCCACTTAGCTACACTAAACACCCCCCACCCTGTCAGACCTGCTGAACTGGTCCAGGTAGTATTTGAACTGTCATACATATATGGAAGTAAATAATTCCTTTCATATATTTATGAAAGTCTGTCCACAACATTTGCATGTTATGTGAAGTGTAAGTGTAGGCTGCAGTATATGGATTCTGTTTAATTGCATGTTGTTGCGGTTACCTGAAGGATTTGCACTGTAATAGACTCTTCCGTTCACATCGGATTACACATTCCAGAACCAAGAGTGTAAGAACATGACAGCATTGGCACATTTATTTGATGGCTAAGCAGTGCAGAACAAATATGACTCAGAAGTCTGCTAAACGCAAACAGTTTAGCAAGCACCTAAAAAAAATTGTTGATCACCTGCTTGGAATTAGCCAGCGAAGATGAGTACGCCTCTTAGGCAACATGGAGGATTGGAGGAAACAAATGCACAATGAACACAAAAGCTTATTATAAATCAGTCAGATGTCTGTTAAAACAGGAAACCGGGCGAAGCATTCCAAACCTCTTGAAATCACTGGGACATCCGTCAGTGGTTAGAACAGTCCATTTTACAGAATAAGGAAAACTCTGAAAATGCCACTGGCTTGCCTAAATCACACTACCATTGTATTCTTGGTTCCCAGATCACAAAGTCTGGCAATCTGTTTTGAAAATAACATTGTAGTACGCAAAGTCTCTGCAGAATGCTATACACCACACAAAAATGATGTATAAACTGAGGATAGATACATGCCATCTTAGAATACACCACAGCTGCTGCATTACTGAATAAAGACACACCTTGAATTTTGTGTTTTCCAGAATCAGCCATCTCAGGTGTTTTTGTTTCCTTTTAAATATACTTATTAATCTGACTTTTCCCTCAGGTACCTTCACCTAGGACCTGCAAGTTTTGTTCTTCCCAGTGAGACCTCACGGAAGGTGAAAATATGAGGGTAATAATCAATGAAGCTGTAACATATTAACCCATTGCTCACCTTAGGTTATTTTTTTCCCTTTTACTAGATGCATTTTAGGTACAAAACATCCATTCCTATTTCAATGAACAAAATGTATGAAAAAAAAAGCAATAGAATTTTATTTTTACTTTTAACTGCACAGTGTATGTGTATTTAAAATCAGTGCAGAGGTACAGGAATGCCTAAAAAAGTAACTTGAATAATAAATCCTTAGTACTCAAAACATGAATTCACAAGTTCCAGAAACATAAACCAAACTGAAGTAAAATGTTTAAATATTGTACTTTCAAGTTCAGTTCCATGTTGTTTGGCCCCTGTTTAAGAGTTTGTTTTTTGCACATTCATGCTTAAATCAACACACACCCACTGTGTGCGTTTGCCTTGGGATCTAGCTCAAGATAACAGCCTCTGAAGATACCGGTCATTCTTCTGATGGGATGACTGTGCGCTTTGTTAATCCAGACTGATTTAAGCATACGAAAATAGCTCCAGCAAACTGTAACTCAAGGTGACGGGTATCAGATGGAATCCTGAGTCACTGGGACTCTCTCTTTCCCAAACAATTGTTGTTGCCACACAATTATTGTGGGCATCTCACTATTTAAACACTGCCATTACAGTGTGTATTTCATACCAAATGAAACATATAACGTAGTACAGCAAATTTAAAGAACCGATATCTTATCATCTTCCACTCTGCAAACATGCTAATTGAGAAGAGTGGCCTGTAGCTTTGAGAGTGACAAAGCCACACGGCTTTGGCTCTGGGTGGAATAAAGAAGACTGTTCATGGTCCTCTCCATACACATGCTTGATTTTCTCCTTTTCACCCTGTGGGGCTCTGCTGGGCCATTGTAGCTGGGGCCTTACTTGGCAGCAATGGCGGGCAGGCTTCGCTCCAAGGTCAGCCCAGCTCCTCCCGAGCTTTGCCCTGCTTCCGGGGCATTTTCTTGCTGCTGCCGTCTTCCAGTTCTTTACTCTTGTAGTAGTGAGGAGCCACTTCCAGCAGCCAGCCGCTGTCTATCTCGATCACCTGTCAGACAGACAGATGAGAGACAGAGACAGTGAGTGTGAGACAGCAAAATGTGAACAGGGCGAGAAAGAGAAGACAAAGATGCCTGTTTGAGTGCAAATAGAGTAAAAGGTGAGACAAAAATCCAGGAAACTGAAAGGCAGGCAGGCAGGCAGGCAGGCACACACACACACACACACACACACACACACACACACACACACACACACACACACACACACACACACACACACACACACACACACACACACACACACAGTGTAAGAGGACATTAAAACAAGTCACCTGGCGCATGAACTCCTTGGTGGTGAAGACCAGCTCATGGTAGATGATCCAGCGGGGTTGCTCCTCGAACAGGGAGCTGTTGGGGTGGACATACACGGTCTGCTGGTGCTTCACCGTCTTGTAACCTCCTTTGCTGAGGCGAGCCGTGTGGTAGAAATAACCTGCTGTGATTGCCTATGATATGACCGAATAAAACACTACATAAATAATAAAACAAAAAACTACTTAAAGAATAAAGCAAAACACTACATAAAGCCATATTTTGAGCAGGATGATGTTTCTTCATGTCTTCAGAGGTTAAGGTTTGCTATTCCTTGTAGAAAGGCCTGAGAATAAGTAAATACTGGTTCAAAGGTGAAGCTCCCTGAGGGATAAACAGAAATGTTATGCAAGACAGAACACAGCAGTTTAAATACTGTACAGTAAATGGGAGATTTTGATCATTTGCTTTACTCTGCTGATATTTATTAGTGGGTTGCTATTAAGTAAAGAATGCACCTTCATAGGTTTTGCTAAATGGGTCTGTGCTGATCAATAAATATGTGTCAACTTCCTGCTCTGTGGTTTTCAAAACATGTGTGGCTGCATTCCAACAGGTGAAGAAACACAGAACTTGGTTCTTTACTAATTAAACATCTTCTGTACATCTAAAATGTTCTGTTGGTAATATGTTTTTAGCGTAGTGTGTTTATAAATTCCATCATACAATAAGAAAAGCAAAAATAGTGCTAACAATAGGTTGATGAGATAACAGCATTTCTAACCACGTCAAAGTAACAAGCAGGCAGCTCATAGTCTGACTACACTAGTAGGCATTTCAACTATGGGTAGGCACATAGGTGTGTGTTTGTGTGTGCTGTTGAAGTAGCTTTCTTTGACCATGTTGGAGTAGCCTTCTTTGACCATCTGTACATGAAAATCTTCATAACAATGCATTCACACAGAAACCTGGTACTTCATAGCAAACTACTGTGCAAATGAGAGAGAGAGAGAGAGAGAGAGAGAGAGAGAGAGAGAGAGAGAGAGAGAGAGAGAAAGAGAAAGAGAAAGTGTAAGAGATTGAGGTAGAGGTAGGTGCAGACCGATATGCCACAACTAGCTCAGAAGGGTCTGTAGTATCAATATTTAGGTTAAGACATAAATGAATATCCAGGTCTTTGCCTCTTGAATTCATATTGCTAGCACAATGATGAACACACATATTGGCCTTTCGAATACAGAAGCTAGCTTGGGCATGCTTCAGGAGGGTGGAGTAAGCACAGCAGGGTTTAGGGTGGTTACCTTGCGGATGGGGATGGAGTCATCGTTAGCGCTGCAGAGCTCCACTTCGATTCGGTCCATCAGTCCCTCCAGCTGCTCCCGGACGTCTCGCGCCCGCTTCATGGAGCGGTACTGAATAAAGTTCTCATAACACCACTGAGTGGAGTAACCGCTCTCCACCCACTGTCACCCAGGGAGAAGGACACAAAGATGATCCAAACTTTAGTAAAAATGACAATAAAAATCATCTTGAGTGAGTCTAATATCTCAAAGTGCTTTACATTGTAAAGGTCAAGAAAAGGATCACATGATAAAGTATTTTAATGAAATGGCTACAAATCTTGAATATTGACCAGAATTACTGGCACACTTTGTAAAGCAGGAATATCCTTGATAATTTACCAACACAAACACATGGAGCCTGGATTCGGACATTTGTAAATCCGTTTTGTGACAACGATTGTTGGAAAAAGTGCTATATAAATAAAATTTGACTTGACAAATGTTTAATGTGACCCTTATTGTAATAATACCTACCAAGACTCTCAGGGCCTCAAAACAATCAATCAATACAACACAATCACAGGTCTACAACTGTACTTCACAGTATTTCTGTATGGACCACCAATAGTGCCAAAAAGCAATATGTTTTTTCTCAAAAACTCATCTGATCACAAAAACTAGGCCCAGTCATGTCCTGGTGCAGTTTAGAGATCTCTAGGCTGCTGCATGTGCGGAGAGGTGTTCTGGCAAGCCTTCTAAACCATTTTTGGTATTGAGGTGCTGTCTGCCTGTGATTCCCCTTTACTGCAAGGTTCGCTTTCTCCCATGTCCTGTGTATGATTAAGCTGGTAAACAACAAAGACAGTTTTCCATTGCTTTTTTTGGTCATATTTATGAAGGCATCAATAACTGTGGCATGCACTCTATGCATGATGCAATCAGGGGTTAAACTGGCTCAAAAAACCCACTGCTATGTGGTGATCTTACTAGATTAACTGCCCCAGAGACTGCACATCATCTTTGTAATGATGCAGTGTGATGTTGACTGTTCTGGCTACAGGTAAAACCAGTTACATTTGACAGCAACACATGTAGTGACACGTACGCTGTCAACAAATCAGAGACTGAATGTAAGGCTAAAAATAAACAAAAACAAAACAAGCATGAGGCTAAACACACACATGCACCCACACCCACACCCACACCCACACACACACACACACTCACGTTTACGTGAGTGCTTTGTCATTCACTCATAGAATACATCCTAGCCAGTACAGCAGGTTAGGGTCACAGATACCAATGAACTAGAATACTGTAGAAGTACAGGGATCACTGCTGATGCCTAGAAGTACAAAATACATAAGCTCTATCAAACAAGCAACTAGGTTCAGACAAGAAGCCTTGAATTTAACAGAATCTAAGGCAAAAGTAAGTAAACTCACAGCCTACCTTAACCAACCAGAGGACGATCCCAGAGAAAAAACACACACACAGACACACACTCACACACACTCACACACACACCCCTTTATATTTACCTGTGTGTATACATTCAGGAGCACTAGATGATCGCCTCCAGGCACCACAAAGTTCATTCGGGCATTGTCTGCATGCACCACCTTGTCTTTGGGCCGGTAGAAGATGGAGTTGTTGACGGACAGCATGGCAGCGATGGTCAGCACCTCCTCTGAGCACTTGTATCTAGAGGAATCACAGTGAACTTGGCTGTTTCAAAAAATAAAAAACATGCACAGAGAACTGGCGAAACAAATGTCTCTTTGGTGAGTTTCGACTTAGAACAACAGCACAGGCGACTCACTGTTCAGAGGCCAAGATCATTTTGCTAAGCATGGGGTCTACTGGGAGCTCAGCCATTCGCCTCCCCATCTGCCTCAAAAGAACAAAGTTGAGTCAGCGGGTCAACCACCGTAGAGTTTACATGTAGCACATTGCAACCGGCCCAGTAAAGTCAGATTCCATCAAAGAGGGGCCAGAGAGCCTGCGCGTCCGAGACTGTGCTTGTGCAATGTGTAAAACCAGGCTTGGTCGCATGGCAACAGTGAAGGCAGCAGGACCTGAGGAACCGAAGCCGGATAGGTGCATGCAGCCATACCTTGGTAAGCTCTCCCAGGTGGTTAAGGGCCCCAAGAGCGTACAGCTGCTCCAGGGCCAGGACCAGGGTTTCATGTGGCGGAGGGTCCATGAAGTCAAAATGGATGAGATCATTTATGCCTGTCAATCATATAAATAGATTTCTGAATTTTGATCATAAACATTGAGATGTGTAAACAAGTTGGGAGGTAACTAAATAAATAAATAGGGACATGCTTATGAAAATAAAGAAAAATGGGCTGACAGTTTTCAGAAAATGTACATCATATGGTTATGAAAGCTAATCAATGAAGGTACCATTCACAACACAATATCAGTAATATTAACATTGATTGTTTACTTGGGTATTTTGTATGGTGTTAACATGTAAATAAAAAAAAAATATATAAGAATGCTTTCAGCATTCTTTAAACATGCTGCCCTTCGGGGCTGATGACATCAGGGCAGGAGCCGAGACTTCAGCAGCCATGAGTGCGTCCATATGCCTCGACACCCAACATTCTTAGAAATGTTTCAAGTGAATGATTCCCAGAATATGGCATGCACAATGTGTGCACACAACAAGTAATTCAGAACAAAAATGTGAGTCATGTCTTTCCACCTGGCGAAGATCTGCTTTATTGTCTCCCCCCGCTCCAAAAGAAACTTTGTCTTAAAAGACTTGTTCTACCAGCTGCTTTTGCTATGCATTTAGGCAATGAGCAAACCCAGACTGGAATGTTTGCAGTGTGTCAGCCTGTTACAAGGAACACTGTAGCTGAAAGTCACTGCTTTTAGACAACAAAGGTTTTAATATGAGCTGACATAATTAGTGATGATTTAATGTTGCACTAATATAAACGTTATCGATGCACTGAGAATGGGAGATTTTGCCAAACACTCTTATGTTGTACCTGTTTAAAAAAACAAACAAACATAACATTGCTGCCTGGCTGTCAGTACTATAGAGTGATTTCCCCCTAGTGGTAGCAGAAAGAAATCATCTCCCCTCACAGTGCGTTTCCCCTCCTTACCCAGACTCTTCAGCAGCAGAACCACATTGCCCAGGTTGGTCCTCTGGATCTCGGGGACCGTGGTTTCCTCCATCTCGTGCTTAAAGGCCCAGGCCGTGTAGAGCCTAAAGCATTTTCCAGCAGCCACGCGGCCCGCCCGCCCTGCCCGCTGATTGGCCGAGGCCTGTCAAATAAATGAGAAAAGATACCACTATTCAGAACGGAGCAAGAGATGTGCTTAAAAGAAGCATCAAGCCATCCATTTTGCTCCCTACAGCCACGAGGAAGAGGAGTGGAGCATGCTGCTTGTACCCAAGGCAGGTTGGGCAACTTGACAACATGGTGCAACTCTTCTCCAAAAAGAGGCACGTTCCCTATAAACTTGACGGCATTTGTTTTGGAATTCTATTAAATGCAGAAAAGAGCAAAGAACCACTAAAGGTCAGTGGGGGTCTTTTACCCGTGAGCACGGCGTCACAATGAGTGACTCCATGCCTGTGCGGGCATTGTAGCTCTTCTGCTTGCAGAAGCCTGGGTCGATCACGTAGATGATGCCATCAATGGTGAGCGAAGTTTCCGCTATGTTTGTTGCTACGACAACCTGGGACACACAAAACAATCTAGAATGATTTGCATTCATATGCATTTAGGGGAAAAGAGATTATTTTTATTATTTCACACGCTGATTTGGAGACGTCAGCTAGTTGTGCCTCACTACTGGTATTTTATATCTTGGTAATATCTCTGCAAACCATCATATTTTCTATGGCATTGTTTCTCTTCATTTTTCTTAAATTAACCTAAGAATATGTGATTAAATGCAGTATTTATAAGCAAGCAATGCATTACACATTAATGTGACTTTCAATTCAATTGAATTAACTGCAATTAACTTAGGAGCCCCCTGATACGCATTGTTCCAAACTGCAGATTAACGATTCGTGCATGTACCTTGCGTGCTCCGGGAGGTGTGGGGTTAAAAATCTTGGCCTGCATGTCAGAGGGCAGGTTGGCATAGATGGGGAGGACGATGAGCTCAGCAATCTTTGAACCGAGCCGTCTACACCTCTCCTGCAGCAGCTCGCAACATGCCTCAATCTCCTCCTGCAGCGCCACACGAAAGGGACTTTGGGACAGGAATGGAAGCAGCGAGAAGCACATGGCCGAATCGTCCTAGTGCCGCGTGGAGAGCGAGTACACACGGGTCACGCAGACTGACCTGTCCCGTCAGGAACACGAGGATGTCACCAGCGGGTTGCGTGACGTGGATCTGCAGGACCGATACCACACATGCCTCTAGATAATCGGCCTCTGGAGCCTGTGCAACAAAACGACACGCAAATATTCGTAAGGAATGCGCGCCCCAAAATAGGTTAATATGATATTATCAGTGTTAGTAACACGTTTTGAGTTAGTGGGAATGGCCGCGCCACCACGCGATATGACGTGCCTTGGTGTAATAGATGTCGACGGGAAAACGGCGGCCCGGGATGCGGAAGACGGGTGCATCATCAAAGAAGCAGGAGAAGCGCTCTGTGTCCAGGGTTGCGCTGGCCACCAGCACCTTGAGGTCGGGCCGGAAGCGGGCAATGTCTTTGATCAGGCCGAACAGGATGTCCGTGTGCAGCGTCCTCTCGTGCGCTTCGTCGATGATGATCACGCTGTGGGAGTTGAGAGACAGATGCAGAGTTAGACCAGAATCCAATGATGGCAGATACAATAAAAAGGAATGGACTGTAAATGTAAACCTTGCAGATGCGCGATCGAGAGATATGATTTTGCTTCAGGAGAGCAGAGATTTTAAATCTCTCATGCTGATACACTGGCAGACTAGTGAACCACTACTTGAATAATCATTAATAAATAAATATGAACTTGTGCCAAAGCTGTCAACACACTCCACTATGGTGGAAGTAGCTGTTAGTGCAAATGGTACCTGTAGCTGGCCAGGTCAGGTTCAGTGAGGAACTCTCTGAGGAGCATACCGTCAGTCATGTATTTCAGCACGGTGCGTTCAGACGTACAGTCCTCAAAACGGATGCTATAGCCCACCTGAGCAGGACAAAACAAGCACCCATCACCACTCCGAACTTACCTGACCAGGTCACATTTAAATCCGTATTCTCCTCACAGAATCAATGAAGTCTGTGTAGAAGTCTGTATTGGAAAAAGATTCTCACCTCATTGCCCAGTTTAACTCCCATTTCTTGAGCCACTCGGGCTGCCACAGACATGGCTGCTACCCGACGAGGCTGCGTGCAGCCGATTTTCATCCCTCCTCTAGTGTAACCCTGAGAGATGGAGACAAGGCAACATGCTCCAAAATGTGCAGCTAAAAATCAAGGATGATGCCTTTTTAGCACTACAGACTTAAATGTCCCCAAGTTCTTACATCCTCTTTGAGGTACTGAGGGATCTGGGTGGTCTTGCCAGAACCAGTCTCACCCTCGATGACCAAGATCTGGTGGTCTCGGATAGCAGAGAGGAGGTCCTCCCTGTAGGGGAACACTGGCAGGCTACGTCTCACCTCCTGGATGGACAGCATCTCTTTCTCAGCCTGAGAGAGTTCGGGCTCACTTTCCTGTCAGCGACCGCAGGGAGATTACACACAGGATCACATAATATTATCAATATTTCAGGGTAGGGGCACCCAACTCTGGTCCTTGAGTTCTACTATTACATAGTTTAATTGCAACACATGTTGATCTAATATTAAGGTGCTACTTAATTGACTGGATCAGGTGCCTTAGATTTGGGTTGGATCTCATAGACCAAAGTTGGGCAGCCCAGCTACAAGCAATACATCATGTGAAGAAGTCTGGGTTAAAGAGGAAGATTAGAGGATGCTGATACTAACTGAAGACATCTCTTACAGTGAAAGACTTTATCTTTGCACCAACCTTCTCAGAGAGCGTCCCCTTCATGGTGATGGCAGTGCTGACAAAGTTGATCATCTCCTCTTCCTCGAGCACTAGCTGGTACTTCTCTTTCTCTTCCTTCAGACGTCTCTCCCTCTCCTCGCGTGCCCCGAACTGCAGGGTGGCTGTGGCGACGCGTGCCTCCTCCCAGCGCCCCTGCTCCCCGCCCCCCTCACGGGGGGCCTCGTCAAACTCCAGCTCCATGTCTCTCTGGGGAATCGTCTGAGAGGAACCGGGTAAGAGCGTGAGAAATGGGAGCAAAGAGAAAGAGAGGAAAAGAGCAATTAAAATAGACATGGAACCCTAAAAGGTACCCTAACCCTACCTCTAGAACCCTAAAGGTACCCTAACCCTACCCCAAGAACCCTAAAAGGTACCCCAACCCTACCACTAGAACCCTAAAAGGTATCCCAACCCTACCCCAAGAACCCTAAAGGTACCCTAACCCTACCTCTAGAACCCTAAAGGTACCCTAACACCATCTCTAGAACCCTAAAGGTACCCTAAACCTACCTCTAGCATCCCAAAGGTACCATAACGCTACCTCCAGAATCCTAGCCCTTTACCTGCAGATACTTCACCATGTTCTCTCTCAGGACAATAATGTTAATGTGAGGCAGAAAATAAGTAAAATACAAGAACATAAGCCCCCAGCAAACATACTATAAAGCACCGAATTATGTTGGCTACAGTTGACAAGCTGAATTATTATGGTCATAACTTTTGACATACCTTACTTCTGACCTCCTCTGGCATGTAATAACGGTTCTTTCTCTCCTCTTTCTCCCTTGCTCCGGCTTTCTTGTAGTCTTGCGCCAGGTCTCGGATCTGCTTTTTGTACTCCAGTTCTTTCCTCTCATGTTCAGTGAGTTTCTCGTTGGAGAACAGATACTCCTCGTCCACGATCTCTGCCTCCAGGTCCTCCAGCTTCTCCTCTTCTCTCTTGGCCAGGTATGCCCAGCGGGACTGTTTCCGCAGCTCTGGCAGCTGGAGAGAAGGTACGAGAGCAATGGACCGATGCTGTGGGATACGTGCCTGTGGTATGCACTTTAGCACTCTTTTTTAAATTCAACATGAATTTCGCAATGAGATCATCCCACCAGTTCTAACAAGCCATGGTAAGTTAGACAGAGAAATGTTGTGTGTGCATGTGAGAACACCTTACCATCTTCTTTTGATCATCTTCAGCCATCTTCAACCTCTTCTGAGCCTCTTCATATGCCTAAGGAGGAGATATGAGGTTCAGTTAGGCTTCTGGGCTTTTCACGCTCTTCCCACTGTTATCCTAATGAGGACAGTGCTTCAAGCCCCCTCCCCCTCCCCCCACCCCACCTTTTTGTCATTCCTCTCAAGTATGTGCCTAGTGTTCTCTTTATCCCTCTTCTTCACTCTTTCTGCAAAGGCATCCCTCTCTTCCAGATCCTGTAGCCTCTCTCGTTCCTCCTTTTCCCACTCTTCTTCCTCTTCTTCCTCTTTCACTGCTTTCTTTGGCTCAGGTGAAGCTGCCTTGGTGCTGATCAGAGCAAGGCAATGTAATTAAAAATGTAATCAAACAAAGGAAACAAATGTAAACAAATTTGCCATAGCTTTTGAGAAAGGTGTGCAACAGCGCACCGATTTTTTCTGTCGTCTTCGCTTGATGATGGACTTTCATCTCTTTTTTGTCTGAGATGCTTCCTTTTCTTCCCTCTGTCCTTCTCTTTGCTTTTCTTTTCTTTCCCCATTTCTCTGGGTGTCTCTTCATCACAATCACTGTCCTCCAGAAGAGTGTAAGTTTTGTTCTTTCGCTCCATCTCTATAGCCTGACGCTCTATTGCTCTTGCTGGTTTCTCAATGACCTGTTTCTTTGGAACCTGAACAAGAAATATGACAAAGTAAATTTGCTTAACCATACAGGTACAGTAAGATTACTCAAAATGCCGTCTTGAGTTGCTAAACAAACTTACCTTGTTGTATAACTCCTGGGCAAATGCAGTTATTCTCTGGTCAATGTCAATAGTTCCAGTCTGTTGCAGACGAACAACAAAGTCCTGTGGCCCAGAGGACTTCTTTACCAGGCCGATCATGAATTGGGCCACATATCTATCGCTCAGCCCCAAGATGTCATGGAGCCGGTCACTAACCCACTGCTCCAGATTTGCCATTTTGATGGCAAGAGAGCAGCTGCGAAGAGATTTGCATATTAACCATTACATTACAACACTTTCATCAGACCAGTTTTCTAAGACCACTGATGACTAACAACTACAAATGGAGGCAAAACACTTCAGACGTTAGTAGCTAGCTACAATGTCTGTGAACGTCCCCAGCTATAAAGCTCTACCGCTCGTTATCATACACAGTTGGGTAGCTAGTTAGCTAACCTAGCTAGCTAAATAACTAATAAGTGGGCTATAATGGGTCATGACACACAACACTGGAAAACAGAGCTAATGCTACAAGAATGAAAGGTGATGCCGTTTCACTGTACATTACATTAACCTAACCTAGCTAACTTAGATCAGAGACCAACAACTAGACAAGTTCAGTAATGTGAGCTAGTCGTTAGCCAAGCTAAGTCTACTTACTGTTACTTGCTTTGTATCTAAAGCACTCCTCACTTTGTTAAGTTCAACATCGTATGTGAGCGCCTAAGAAATATATGCCATTATCACAAATTATATTTGCAGATGCAGTAAACTGCTACGCAGTACTATCCCCAAAACATATAATTTAGCAACTTACATTAGCATTCGCTATTCACGCGTTCCGCTTAAGTTTATTTACTTCCGGCGAGTTACATTCTCCTTCCGCTAGTCATCAAAATAATAGTATCCATAAAAACCACCCCCATAAAAAAGTTTACTTGTAACTGAGGATATATTAAAGGTCACCAAGGATGACATACAAATTGTATATGAAACATGCATGCTTAAATACTGTGTGTGTGTGTGTGTGTGTGTGTGTGTGTGTGTGTGTGTGTGTGTGTGTGTGTGTGTGTGTGTTCATAACATTTACACTACATTAGTTTTTACCTTTTCTTCTTGGCCAACTGTCTGACTGCCTTGGAACTAATTCTTAGGTGCAGTGCAAACATTATATATGACAATGCTCTTAATCTGCCTTCAATCATACTTAAATCAGTGCTATGCTCTGGCAACAGCTGCAACACAGAAACCTACAAAATACATACACACACACACACACACACACACACACACACACACACACACACACACACACACACATACATATATACATATATATACATATATATATATATATATATATATATATATATATATATATATATATATATATATATATATATATATATATATATATATTCAAGAGGTACACAAACAGGACATTTTGGATAGAGGTCCTTCATCAGCTGTGCAAGCAAAGTGCTTCTGAAGTAGTAGTAGGAGGACCTATATATAAACTGATATATAAGGTTCCTTCCTCCTCCTCCGTCTTGAGCTGACCCAGTGAGCTATCCAACAACTTATATATATAGAGAGAGTCTCTGCAGCTGAAAGCATAGGTCTCCACACAAGCTTTCAGCAAATTACAAGGTGATCAGCATTCATTACAAATTGTATGTGCATCCATTCATTTTCCACACATGGAAACGGGCTGTACAAAAGAGAAATGCCTTAGAGTTGAGGTATAGTGATGAAAGTAAATCTATTATGATGCCAATTAAAAACAAGAAGTATCTTTCAGATTATGGTAAGATCTTTTTCAGAAACATTCAGGAAGTGGTCTGGACACCTCACATAAAAATAAAAAGAGGAAACTGAGTCTGCTAACAAACTCAGGCTCTTTATTTCCATATCCACACTGCATTATTATGATCTATAGACAACTTTAAATTTAAATTTTAATAAGATAGTTTGAATGCACAAGTTAATAACAATTTAGACTTTTTAATTTATGGACTTAGTAGTCACCTAATAATTTGGGACAAAGAAAATAATGAATAATTTAATGTATTGCATGCTTTTCTTTATGGAACTTCTTGTAGCTGCAGAGATGAGATATCGTCCTGTCATTATTGTTCATGGACTTTTTGATGGGCCTAAACAATTCATCCAGATGGCAAATTTCATCAATCAGGTATGGAAAGATGTGATTTCACTAGATTTCAAACTTAGCCTACTCAATATTTAGTTTGATTTAGGCAAAATACTATTATATTCATACATATTAGGCAAGATATTATTATTTTCATACATAAAGTTAACTTTAAAGTAATACTTTAGAAACTGCTCAGAGCACTTCCTATTTAAGGCGTAAGTAATGCAGAGAATTATCAATTTCTACTCACTGTCATTGTAATGTATGTCTCAAAATCTGCATTAAAGCACACATTACTTCTCAGGTTATTTTTGAGATTACTTTTAAGATTACTTTTCCAGTGTGACAAGCTCAAATAACCTGCCCTTGGGTTCCTTTAAATAGTGTATGTATTTTATACACAGTATTTTATTTAGTGGGGCAATTTTAAACCAAAATCAAGGTGATCCTACTTAAATAGACTTTGTGTGTTGCTGGACTTTTGGAATATACACATACCCTTCAACCAGTTTTACATTTTAATATGTCTCTCCAGAATATTCTTTTAAACAATTTTTTTTCATTTAGCGTCATCATTTAATCCAATCATAGAAGATGTCCTGGAGAAGATTTTAAGGATGTGAACAGTCACCTGCTGCCACTTCTACATTTTAATCTTTCAGTTTTTAATGTAACTCTCAGACTTCTCTTTTTGTGCTTTGTTTCCTAGTCCCACCCTGGTACCATGGTGACCACAGTGGACTTGTATGATGATTTGGCCAGCCTAAAACCTTTGTGGGAGCAGGTTAAGGGCTTTGGAAAGGTTATCGAACCCATCATGCAGATGGCCCCAGATGGAATCCATCTCATTTGCTTCTCACAAGGTCAGCTGCCATTTAACGCTAACTCTCTCTCACATCCTGAGCTTAACCTTCTTGTCACAGAACATTTGACTTTGTGATGATCAGCATCATGATCTCTGATCTCTGTGCAGGTGGTTTGGTGTGCCGTGGTGTTCTTGCCACTTTTCCTAAACATAATATCCATTCTCTGATCCTCCTCTCATCACCGCTAGTTGGCCAGTATGGAGGTTAGTATAAGCATATTGCATTATGTACTGCATTATGTAGAAATTTCTATTCTTGTTTCACACATCGAATTTTCTTTGTTCTATAGACACATCTTATTTGGAAAATGTCTTCCCACATTGTATGAAGTCAAAGGTTTATCATCTGTGTTATAACCCATGGGGACAAAAGATCTCAATCTGCAACTATTGGAATGGTAAAAGGTTGGGCCTTTTCAGTTTCAATCATCATTTTAGAACACCCCAGGCAGCAGGATGCAGTGTCTCATTATCATTTTGCAACTCACCATGTCTGTCTTGTATGGTTTTGTGTGTGTGTGTGTGTGTGTGTGTGTGTGTGTGTGTGTGTTTAACATTTACACTTCTTTTGTTTTGAACTTGTTTTTGTTGTTATGATCATTTGATTTTATATAACATCATAGAAATGTTTATTTTCCACTAATGGGATCATGGATCATTTTCCACCCATTGTCACTGTTAATTCTTTAGATCCACACCAGAGAGCGAGGTACTTAACGAGCAGCAATTATCTTGCCCTTTTGAATGGCGAGAGAAAACATTCCAATTTATCAAGTGAGATCCCTCTGTGCAAAAAAAAAGCACTGCACCTTTCAAACTCATAGAAAAACACCTTGAAAACATACATATTTAGCAAGTAAACATTTACTTTACATTGTTTAGTATGGATAAAATATCATTGACACACTTTGCAACGTTATAGCCGAAACTATGTTCATCTTTCTCTTCCTCTTTTCTAGAATGGCGAGAAAGCTTTTTGCGCATTAAGAAATTGGTGTTGATTGGAGGACCAGATGATGGTGTTATCACACCCTGGCAGTCAAGGTATCAGTCTGGGTAGTTTGAGATAGTGGATTTTCAGAAATAAATAATCAATCCCCAAAATATTTGAACAGATGCTGCGGTGAAGGTTAAAGAACATGTTATCCTTAAAGATGAAACAAAACACACATTTAAAAAACATCAGTAGTGTTGCCCATGAAAGTGCTTGTTATAAATAAATATTTCAGTGAATACCTGGTCCTCTAGCTACCCTATTAAGAGTGAAGCTGGGCTGGGCCTCAGTAGACAGAATATGATAAATGACTCTTCCCCTTCAAAAATATTCAAAGGGTTGTGGTATTTTGAAGAGCACATTTGACACCATGAAAAGACTTCAGATGCATTTGGCTCACTGTGAGAAACTCATCACAAATGGTATTTCTATACCGTTTTTTTTCCTCTTGCCCAAACAGTTTCTTTGGATTCTATGACAGCAATGAAACAGTAGTCGAAATGAAACAACAAGAGGTGAGCTGTAGCACAACCTTATAAATGCACTCAAATCACACTTAATAATACACTCTAATCAAACTTAAAAATACACTTAAATCAAGCTTAATAATTCAATCTAATAAAATGTAATGCACTCAAATCAATTAAAAATGGATTGAAACAGTAGTTGAAATAAAGAAACAAGTGGTAAGATGGAGTACAAGCTTAATAAGGCACTCTAATCAAACTTAAAAATACACTTAAATCACACTTAATAATGCACTCTAATCAAACTTAAAAATACACTTAAATCAAGCTTAATAATTCAATCTAATAAAATGTAATGCACTCAAATCAATTAAAAATGGATTGAAACAGTAGTTGAAATAAAGAAACAAGTGGTAAGATGGAGTACAAGCTTAATAAGGCACTCTAATCAAACTTAAAAATGCACTCAAGTCAAACTTAATAATGCACTTAAATTGAAAAATGAATAATGCAATCAAATCACCTCAGCATTAGGTTCGTTTGGGCTGAGATATTCTCTGCTCTTTCTTCAGTGGTACCAAAATGATACGTTTGGCCTGAAGACAATGGACTCCAGTGGAGCCGTGGTCCGGTGTGCATTCTCTGGAGTCAGGCATGCCTTCTGGCACACAAACTTCACTGTGTACAAAAACTGCATAGAGCAATGGCTGACATAGGTGCCTAAAACAGTCACACACACACACACACACACACACACACACACACACACACACACACACACACACACACACACACACACACACATTCTCTGAAGGCATGTAGAATAAGATCTGAATAAACAAAATAAGCATTTGTAAGTTATACAGTTGAAAAGGTCCTTAAAAACTTGAAATGCTATGAAAACTTATACTGTATTGCAAAATGATATAGGGCGATTTTGGTGTAGAATTTTTATACAACTTCCCAGGAATTAAAGGAAAAAAATATTTAAACAAAAAATCTCTTTTTATTCAAATAGAGTGATTTAGTGTGTGTGTGTGTGTGTGTGTGTGTGTGTGTGTGTACCGTGATTATGTAATATCACGAATTAAGACCACACAGACAGAACAGAACACAGAAGCTTTTATGGTTGCTCGCCTATAGCTGCGTGGCAGCGTTATAACTCGGGCCTCCACACAACAGGTAGCCCGTAAACGATTACGTCAGCAAACCAGGTAGAGCGCTAAGGTTTTCGCTCCGGCTCGGGCGTGCTTGAGTTCCTGGTAGGTATTTTATGAATTTAAAGCGAAATGTAGCTTGTTACTTTGAGATTCTGAACGTTTACTGTACTTGTTATGCAGTCGAAGTTTATAAAGCTTAATTTTCCACGTTACGCTCTTCGCAGAGCGGATTACTAGCCTAAGGGTTTTCGCTTGTCGAGCACCGTCTCTAAAGATTTTAGCGTAGACAGTCGGTTTAGTTTTTCCATGTATTCAAGATCCCGTAAGTGAGTAAACGACCGCGCTGTCCACTTTGAGTGGGGAACTGCTGGGTTTGCTTTTGACTTTCTGAGATTTAGAATTCGTTTGGCGAAATGTGAAGTTTTTTTGTTTGTATATTTGTATATTTCATTCTCCATTCGAGGCTATGGCCAATCTTGCAGATTGTTAAAAATGTATATAAAATCCTAAGTGTTTTGAAAAATACGTACGTCAGGTTCCGAAAACAAAGCGGTCGCAGTTTGCACAAATAGCGACTTTGGTCCGGTTTTGCTGGCCGAGGACTACGTGTACATTCTGGCTCTGTAAACATGCTGCTGTTTGGGGAAAACGTGAGCTGTCATCTACGCTACAGACTTTTGTTAGACTCACACTAGATGTGATGCACACTCTAAAGGCATTTTTTTTTTTTTGCCTTTTGAATTAAACAAAGAATCTGCCTTCAACTCGTCTGAGTTATAAAACCAGGTAATATTATCTTCAAAGCAAGCCATGTTGGAGCTTGCAGTCTCGTAGCTGTAATCTAATAAATATTCATTCCACCACACAACCTTTAACTTCTATAGGCCCCAGGCGTCCTGTAGGATGGCTACTAGAAGCAAAGCTGAAGAATGTCGCATCTGTGGGGGCAATCTGCAAGGCAACCAACGCCGATGGCTTTTTGCCAGTCAGAGAAAAGGCAGTCAAATTCACACCCCAACAGAGTCTACTAACACACTGTCTCCTTGCCCCTTGTCTCCTGCCCAGAGCAGCCCATGGGGTATGAATGAATCCACCGCACATTTGCACCAACTTGATATCTTTTCATTTAACTGGGTTTGAAATGATCCAGAAGGCATGTCTGAATGAATCTAGGACTGTATCTTGCAGTACAGTGTTCTGAATATGTAGTAGTTTGTCCAAAACCTGTTAAAAATAATCTGTCTGTTTCTTTTAGGTAGCACTGTTTCTCTTGGTTCCTCGCATTTGCACTACAAAGCTCATACCTTGCCCACCCCTAATAAAGGAATGGACCTGCTCTCTGTACTGACACACATATTAGGGCAGGCTGTACCACGTGGGAAGGCAAGAGGGGAGTTTATATGTGGCAAGTGTGTGTCTGTACTAGAACGAGTGTTTAAGTTCGACACGGTTATCGCCAGAGTCCGAGTGCTCTCCAGTGAGAGGCTGCAGAAACTGACTAAGGAAAGGGATAGTCTAAGACGGTGGGTGAGAAGTATTTACAGACAGCACCACCCATTTGATCTGAGGGCCAGGCAGAGTTCCAGCGAGGAGGATGTGGAGCTGGGGGAAGGGGACAGGCACGGGGACCCAGGGGGAGCCTACAGAGAGATGTTGAGGGATAATATGGCACTCTCTGCATATGAGTGTTGGTCTGAAAAATCGGACTCATGTCCATATTTTAAGAGAACAGGTAAAAGATGCAGCAAGTTGAAAAACTGTGATTGTTGTGACTCTTTAAGGGTGTCTGACTCCGATTACGAGTCCGTATGCGGAGTTCCTCGTAACCTGCCGGGGCAAGCTCCCTCACCCTTAGGTTTATCAAGAGACAAGTCCCGGAGTATGCCCCTCCATTGGCCTAAAACTCCATCACTTGGTTCTAGTCCTGCCTCCTTATCTGGGTCCTGCCATTCATTGCAAGCCAAATCCCGCACACTCTCCACCCAATCGCTGGACTATCTGGATGGGCCCGATCCATTTGATTTCCCCGAGGAGCAGTCATTTGTCTTAGAGTCCATCCGTCGAGAGCTGAAGGGAATTGAGGGAAAGCCAATCAGGTCTCCAGCAGGAAGCCGCATCCCAGTTTTGGGCAGGGCACAAGGATGCACGGATGGTGTCACTGGATCAACTAAGAAAGGGCTAGTGCAAGTGCTGAAATTCAGAGAGGGGGCTGATCTGGAGGAGGATGAGGTGGGTGGAGAGATGGAGGATGTTCTGACTGAACTAAGAGATGAGTTTCTGCCACTGTGCCGAGAGGTGAGGAGACGTGTGTAGTTTTTGTTTGAATATATTCATTCAGGCAATTAGCATTAATGGCAGTTTAACAGACATCACAAGCAATTATTAAGGATGGCTTAAGAAACTATTTTGGCATATTACAATCTTGCAAAACATACAATGATTTCTGTGGCTAAAACCCTGTGTTTGGCCTTTTGTAGAACACTTTGTGACTTGTTTTAATATAATTCAGGTCACTACAGGCAGAGTGCACCTTGTGGTCAGGCAGCTACGGGAGCAATTGGATCAAGCAAAGGCTCGCATTAGGATCCTAGAGGAGGGGCTTCAGGAGGGTGACCAATCCAGTAATGCCAGTCCATCAGTGTCTTCACCCCCAGTGGTAAGGAATATGTAGTTAAACAGAAATACAGGCACCCATGTGACATTTCTCAGTTGGTTTGTCCTTCAGGCTGTTTCCACAGTTCTTATGTCTTGGAGACGAACTGAAAAATTGTTGCATTTGTATGGATTAAGTGTCAGGGTAATGCTGTTACATTGCAGATAGTAAAATGTTACATTTGTAGGCTAATTGTTATTCATCTATATAATATTATAATTTAAAGGATATGCAACTGCTGCATACCAATAAGTTGTTGTAATTTAGTACCTGGTACTTTAAGACAAGACATCCCTACTAATAGAGTGAGCACTTTTTAAATCACAGGAACTCCTAAGTGTGGTGGTTGACTGGAAAATACTTGAACTGTTTGTACATAGACCCTGGTTAAACCAACTCGGTGTCACTGCAGTAATGTTCTTACACAAGTAGCGTGTTAGGAAAGGCAAATGGTGTGTTTTTATTTCAAAGGGTGTGTTGCTTTGTCATGATGATTTTCACAAATGCATCTCCACACCCACACACTTGCATGCATACACACACATGCACATGCCTCCCTCTTCTTGGAATCTTACCCAACAGGAGGAGTTTGCCCTGGGCTTTGGCTGATTTTTTTTTTTTAAGCATATCATTAACTAGCAGCTCAGCTGCTAAGGTGCATATAGACTCCTGCTTTCTGGCCCATCTGGGTTACAGTGTCCTGAAAGCTTATCTGAAACTATACATTTGTGTAGCTGTGTGTGTGTGTGTGTGTGGGGGGGGGTTGTTGTTGTATTTTAGATTTGTTCTTGAATCTGTTCACATAATTGGGATGCACTTATTTGCAATACATTCTTAAGAATCTTTAAGGCAGGAGAATGACCTCCATTGTCCTTTCTAATATGGCTGTATGAGGGCAAATAACTGCTGTGTGTCTGTGTGTCTATATCTTTGTTGTTGTATTGCAGTATCTACCCAGCAACTCCCAGAGTGAGAGTGAACTCATTCACCACCTTAGCCAGTCACTGCAAAGCAGAGAAAAGGTCATTCAGGTCAGCTTTAGCAGTACAGCAATTGGTTTGCTGATTGCAAGTATGTCTGAGGCCTTGCAACAGGCAACAAGCTGACTGACTTTGAGTTGCATCCTTCCTCAGGAATGTGTGACTCTGATCCGAAAGCTGTGTGTTGAGGTGGGAGCTGGCATACAGGACACCGATAAACTCATCAAGATGACACTGGGTCAGAGCAACATGCTCTCAGAGCGGGAGGTGAGGCACTGGGTCAGTTGGCCCACTAGGGGGTGCAGTTCACAGCACTGTGGCGCACCAAAGCCTGCTACACACCACCAATACTTTCAAAAAAGTGAACAAACTGGATTCTTTTAAAAGGCCTTGCCAGAATGTAATGTTTTACTGTACAGGAGTGTGACTGTTCTTCATAAACCATTAAAAGATGCAAACAATATATAAAACGTTAATCCTGACTGAAAGAACAGCCTTTTCATGGTACTGTAAATACACTGTGTATAATTGTGTGTGTGTGTGTGTGGGGGGGGGGTTCTCAGAGTGTGCTGGAGGCCCAGGTGTCTGACCTTAGAGAGAGCGAATGCAGTGTGCAGAAAGAGCTGGAGAGCCTCCGACAGGCAGGCAGGCAGCGGGAGAGAGACCTCATCACACTCAACAGTGTACTCCAGAGTAACCAGGATGTCATAAATGTAAGGCAAACACACACAGGCTCTCTGTTTATTTGCCAGTATGCCTTGCCTTGATGTTTACTGATGAATGTCTCACTTCTGAGCTTTTACACTGGGCTTTTATGAAATTGTTAGTGTTCAGTTCAAAACCTTCAATACTGTGCTTTTGGATTGTCTCACACTTTAGGATTTAACTACAGCCTAGTAAAATCCTATTTTGTTTGTAGTGAAAATGATCATAGCTTTTATAACTTGCTGCTCTGGTCAAACAGTGTGACCTTTTCAGTGTTGTGTTCTCTTCTTTTCTTCTCAGCATTTGTGGGTGGAGCTGGCTGAGCGGATGCGATCACTGGAAGATGTGCAGAAACAGAGGGTGGTGTGGAAAGCGCGAGAGACTGCCTTGCAAGGAGTGCTACAGGAAAAGGAGAATGTAATCTCCCGTCTGCAGGAGGCGCTTGAGAGCTCCCACAATAATGTTCAGGTTGAGAATGGATTCCCTTTCTCCCCCCCCCCATCCTGTTCTACTCTGCTTAATTTCTTTTCCCTTTTTTGGCAAATTCTCATAAGTTTGTTCTTGTGAAACCTAATGGCTAATGCCATAATCTACAGAAATACTGCAATCTGTTAAAAAACACTGTTAAATATTGATGCTTGCACACAGGCCCTCTCAGATTCACTGATTGGTCGGGGGCTGTCAGGAAGTGGAGCCGAGGCTGCCCTGGCCAATCAGGTACGAGAGCAGGAGTCCCTGCTTGCAGCTTGCCTGAAGGATTGGGAAGATCAAAGTGTCATTATGGGACAGGAAATATCCCAGCTTTCTACAGCTTTAAAAGACGCAGAGGTTGTAATCGAGGTAAGATGACACAACTTCCTTGCTGCTTTCTCAACCATTTTCTCATCGGTATTATGGTGTGCATAGTTTTCCTGTGCACATCAGTGGTCAGAGGGCAATCATTTGTTTCAGTATTGGTTATATTTACTGGCCATGCAAAGCCTTAACATAATATATTTAGCAGAAATATTATGCTCTGCAGTACAAGCCATTGTAAAATAATTTTCACTAGTATTTTCTGCATTATTCTTCCATTTTAATGGCATGTTAAAAGAAAATGCATAAATCTTAAAAGTATTTGACATCTCATAGTTTCTGCTCTGAGATTTGCTGGTTGGTTGGTTGGTTGCCAGGGCCAAAGGCAAAGTCACAAACGAGCCATGGAGGAAGTCTCAGTGCAGCTGAGAGATGCGCGTGGGGAGCTGAGGGAGGCAGTCAAAGCACACAAACAGGCGGAACATGCATGGCACACTGAGAAGGTGGAGTTGGACCTGGAAGAGGCCAGGATGAGGGAGAGTTTGCAGAAGAGGGATAAGATCATAGAGGTACGTGTGCTTGCTGTTCCTCTCGCATCACACAATAGATGACCCTTCCACACTTCAATTTGTGACTGTCTTTGATTACTTCACAACATGTCCCCTTTTATGAAGAAATCAGAACATCCTCCTTGGCATTCTTATGTCTTTCTTGATTAGACTGTAGCAGTGTGGTAATCTAGGGTTGTGTTCATTTTTTTTTTTTTTTTTTAAACCAGCAAGTCCTCTTGGATGCGGAGAAGCGTGATGGAGTGCTAATAGAACTGCACCAAAACATCTCCAGTAAGATTGAACCCAGAGTTGCCCTCAAACACACATTGTAAGTGTGTTTGTCTGTGGGTGTGCATGTGTACAAGAGAGAAATTGACAAATATGCACTTTAATATGACTAATGAATGTTATATTTATAATGGGTTGGTTCCATAATTTGAAACACTGAAATTTAATCCCAAAGAGTGATAATTCTCTCATTGTATCATCTGCATGGCTGCTAATCTCAGCAATCATCTCGGTGTCTTCAGGATAGAATCTTGTCCATCACTGCTGTATGCTGCCAGCTGAAACTGTCAAATGTGTTTCGGCTAATACTCTTTGCAGGAATGGTGTTTTTCTTGTCTTGTTGTATTTTTCTTTTCCCCCTTTTTTCAGTGCCTCCTTGAATCACCCAAATGTCTTTCCAAGACCTCAAGGTCATTCTGTATTTATTATTAGTTTGGTGTTATGTCATCTCAGGTTTTATACTGGTTTTGTTGGTGTTTTCTTTCTTGGGTTCTGCTACATTTATATATGTCCTCATTTTGTGTGTAAACAATTACATTTCCTCCAGGCCTTGGAGAGAGAGAGAGTTTATCTATGGTTTTCAAAAATGGCATTTTTTTATTGCTTCTATAATGATTCTGTTGGGTATATTATTTGTGTTTTTTAATCTAATAGATTTTATTCTCGTGGAATGTAAGAGTATGGGTATTTTCTTAGACTGATATTTATAAAGGAGTACAACTAAAATTCACTTGACGATCTCTCTGGCTGTGCCTACCTGTAATTTAACAGGTTACTTTTATTTCACGAGAGAGTGTTTTTTCTGACCAACTTTCTGCTGTTCTTGGTAACAATAAACAATTTACTGACGATGCCAAAACAAAACGTGTCTTCCTTAATATATTTAAATTCCATACCGGAAAAAAAAAGCTTGCGACGTGAGCTTTGTTCGCTCCCGGGGAGCGTGTCACGTTTAACCGTAACGTGATCTCTGCTGATTGCAACTCAGACGTTGACAGCTAACTCTGTTCAGTTCTGGGTCGCACGGTCTCGTATTCCATACAATCACAGCCTGGTGCGCATTTCTAGTTACTGTCGCGTTGGAAACTGCTCAGCCCTTTTAACTTCGCAGAGTGGTGTCGCTTACTGACAACCAACCGACTGTCCTGTTGAACGCAATTGTGTAGAATCTAGCGATCTTGATGTAAACCGTGTTTTGAATATCTCTGCGCTCATGAGCAGCCTTGTTCCATCGACTCCATGTGCTTCAGTGACCGTCGGGCCTCAAAAGCGGCGAGATGAGACGCTGCTCTTGATTCAGCGCGCTGAGCGTTTGGTGCGCCAGTCCTCTATGGGAACGCTTCATTCCGCTGTTCGATATCGAATACCTTTTTCCTCCAGGCTCCCTGATTTACTGTTGCATGGCGTTAATGACAATGTGCAAAAGGAGTGTCGTGATGACAGCGAGGAAATTAAAGTTCGACCTAAATCCACGGGGATTTTGGTAAAGTATCTAATGTTATCATATCAATTCCGTAGCCAATCCAGTGCGTTTTAATCAGTGTTGTTATTTTTTCATCCAAGTTGAATTCTCTGGGCGTGAACGTACCGTTTCCACCGCCAGCCCTGCGCGACCAAAGCGCGCAGGCCTGCGTTGGCTTGGCCTGGGAATACATGCGCGGCGTTCGGGAAGTGGAGGGGCATTTGCGAAGGCAAGCGGGCAGGGTCACCCAGGAGGCTACTAAGATAGAACATCAGAGAGAGCAGCTGGAGAAACTGCTTCGGAGCTTCAGAAGGGCTGTACGTGTTAATCAGCAGAGCACAGATGGGAGGACTTTAAGACCCACCGCCAACGAGGCAGTGAGTGAAGTGGAATGCTCTTCCATAATTTATATTCATTATTTATCATTTTTAGTGTCCTTACCTTCTTTTCAAGAAGGTCAAATTGCTCAAATTGGTGCAAATGAAGGGCTTTGTCATATGACAAATGCATATTCCCCCCTACACACACAAAAATGCATATTTTTGTTAAAGAGGAAAGATGGAGCAGATGTTCTGCTCAGCCACGAGAGAAAATGCTTAAACGAGCTAAAACGGACCCTGGAAGCCATGTTGAGAAATACTTTAACTCAGCAGCAGGTAATAATCCAAAGTACATCATTATATGCAAAAAGAGTACTTAAAGTGGTTTGGAACTTTTTTTATATTATGGATTGAAGTACCAGGATTGACAAGCAAACCATCACACTGACTCGGTTATATTTATATGACACTATGCATATGTCAAGGTTTGTCAGTTAAGACAAGTAGACGCAAGCTGGCATTTGTCTGTGTTTTGTTAAAGGCCCTAGCTGTGAGCAGCAGGCAGCTCTCCAGATGTGCCTTTGAAAGGGCCAGGGTAATAGAGCTGCTACCCCATCACGGATCACCCTCAGCAGCTGTGCATCTCTCCCCCTCTCCCTTATCTGTGCAACCTGACCCTTCTGGTCCATTTACTGCAGGTACTTACACTGCCGTTCTCATGTGACAATCTCGGCCTCATTTTGGTGTTTCTGTCTTTCACAAATGGGAAGGTGTGAAAATAATCTCCAGTAAATTGGGGATTACTAACACACTTGTACTAAAAGCTGCTATACTGTGTGGAAATGTTCAATTGCTGATAACGGCGCACCAACATATTTTTTCTGCCCATACATTTTTGTGATTGCAGTCAGAGTGCAAATTTAGGATGTTTATCTTACTTGTTTAAAAATGCTTAGAGCAGCTTTAATGTCCTGTTGGTAAACAACTTTTTCTCATGTTTGTTCCCCCCTTCCCCAACACACACACACACACGCAGAGTGTAAAGAGGCACTGGAGTCATCATCAGCTGTGGTGCATAAATCACAGCAACTTCGAGAGAGTGTGAAACAGCTCATGAGTGATGCCATCATTAAACAGACAACCCTACATCACTCAGTCAATGAGGGATTATTGAAGAAAATTTCTGAATCAGTCAGTTTGCAGGTAAGATGAGAATCAGGTTTTAGTAAACAATATTTTAGATTTAGAACATTTTCCTAAGAAAATTACCAAGTACATAGTAGACATCGGTGGAATCATCTTTACAGTACGTCTTTATTTTAAAGAAAATAAGTGTCACCTACACTTGTAATTTCATATGCGTAATATGTCATGCTTTTCTGTTTTGTCAGAATCAGCTAGCTCTGAGCTCTGCAGCTACTAAGCAGGCCATCTACCATAAGCAGAGGCAGCTGAAGTGTGCCAGCTACAGCCAGGGCAGAGTTTTGGTATGCATTGGTATCCTTAACCAATGTCTGCTGTCTTTGAACTTAGTAAAACTTCACAAACAAAATTGTACAGAATTATTAATTAGAATTAGTAATCAGAATTAGTAATTGGGGTAGATGTGAGGTACAATATCTTGCTCATTTCTACACAATAAATTTAAGTGTGGCATCTGAAAATAGTTTCCAACATGAGAAAGGGGTGAATGAATATTCATGAAAAGGTATAGGATAAAAGCAGTGTAAAATTATCAGATGTCTTTAAACATTTTAATTTCTCATATCTGGGATGATTTTTACCAAGCAATCTAAAACTACTTTCACAATCCCATATGTAATCCATGCTGTAATATTAATGAAGTGTTCCAACAAGGAGAAACGGCATTAACTTGTGTACTGTCCTTTTCTGCTGTAGGGTCCAGTTTCCAAGGTTGACTTGTTCTGCAGAGAGAGGCTAGACAGGCCTGTTGCACAGGTATATGGGAGACACCAAAGTTCCCAGCTGGCAGAGTGCAGACTCTTAACACAGGTAGTGGAATTTGCCATTAAAATGCTCACTATTATAATATCTACATCATAGGCAAATATATCAGTTATGAATGTAATTATGATGGTTAGCTATTATCATCAGTTAAATGCTGTAGCAGATGATTTGTTTTAAAGTCGTTTTGCTCAGGATCTAAATTTTCACATAAATTTGAAATTCTTGGGTGGCTTTGCATAGTGTAAAATGTGTAAATATGTGCTATTTAGTTTAGGTACGCATAAACATTCATATTCTCCAACATAAGCTTTAAAATAGAAACGTTTATGTTTCTGAGACTGTGCAGTGGTAGTGTTTGCACATTATGTTTGCCTTTCAGGGCAGTGCTATGCTGAAACAGCGCCTGGAGTCTGCAGAGAGGGAAATGAATGTGCTGCAGGCTTCATGCAAGCGTTTAGTGGACGACACATGTGTGAAAAGGACTGCGGTGGCAGTAGACTCTGCCGTGGTCCGGCTTCGCAGGAGACATGTGCTCCCAGTGTTGGACCAAGTGGCAAACCCTTAAACGGATCCCAAGAGTAGAAGGCCATGCATGTGTCAGCACAGTCATTTTCATGCTCCTTATTTTTACCTGCAATCATATGAAGCACTGAATAATTTGTAATGTGCGTGAGTGTGGTTCAGAAGCTTTTTCTAATGGGCAGAAATAGACTACTATAAACTACTATGTGCGATTTTAAGTTTCAAACATCTGAAATTGGTTCTATAAATAATCATTCCATGTTTACAAATATTTACTTTGTCAATTACCTCAATTATTTAATATATTTACATACCATTCAGTATAAAACCAATGTTACACATCTACAATTATTCTTTTATTAGTAGTAATTAGTATTAGTAATTATTAGTAAAAAATATTAGTAATTAGTATTAGTAATTATTAGTAAAAAAACAAACAAAAAACCCCAATAAGAACTTCTTAATAACTCCCATAAAATACCTATACCATACCCAAATAGCTTCAGTTCTTTATTACTGGTTTACTGTTGTAACCTTCACATGGATGTCTGGGTCAAGGTAAAGGAACATAAATAAAATTAATGAAAGCTAATATTGAAGGTATAAGTAGCACAGTAGTATTATTGGTTGAGGGGTTGTAGAATGTTTCTGAGTGAATCAGTACATTTTAAGGTTTTTAAAAATGGAAAGCATTTTATATAGGTTGTGTACAACAAAAGTATCTTAACTGATACAATAATCACTAATAATCTCTAAAAAAAAAAAAAAAACATGACGGAAAGCTTTCTAAAATCAATTGGGTAATTGGTGTTTAGAAGTGATGGCATAGAGGGCATCACCCAAATGAGTTGTCAGACCAGTGTTCACTGGTTACAAAAAGGAAAGTGAATATTAGAAGTATCTAAACAGGGCAGAGAGCAGCAGGTGCCCTCTAAGACTGACTGAAGTAAGCTAAGCCTTCCTAATATTAGGACAACATAAGGAATTGCACTAAGGACTACAGGGTATTCTTTTGTGGTAACTGCAAAGGAATACTTTTGGTGTCCTCATGGAGCTTATGTTAAATGTATATTTTCCTTGTAGCATGGAAAAGAAGAGTTAAGGATTCTGTGCAAATTTTAAATAGATAAGGAGCAAGCTCTTTTAATCTTTTAAAATAAAATTCATAATTCAACTGACATTTGTCCAGCTTAGTTTATCAATTGCATCTGTTATTTCTTTAAGATGGATAGAAGTCTCACACAACTATTTTTTTATATATATCTATATATATATATATATATATATATAATTTTTTTAAAATAATTTTGACCTTCATTTCTAAGAGTAATGCAACTGTGGTTGAGAGGATTAAAAATAAATCAAAATTCTCGTGAGAGAATCGGGAATGATACATATTTTGATAAAATACTTTGGCTGAGAATTTGGAAATTTCTTCAGACATAGGCTTTGTAAAATTATACCACAAGCTTTATGCAGGATGACATATTTGAACATTAGGGGAGCCATGGCTTGAGGCTCTTATTTTGAAATTCGCTAAGTACGTTCAAAAGTTCAGTCGCTCGCGCGTCACTGTTATAAACAGAGGTGAAGTGGGCTAAGATATTTCAGTTGCTCCTACTTGCTGAATGTGTTAAGAGGTATTTTTCTGGAGAGCAAAGCAAAATCGAAGTGTCAGGTAGTTTGTTAGCTACATGTTGGTTTAATTTATTGTCTTTCTTTCTTTGATAATCAGCTTGATAGCTAACTAAATGCCTTGCTAGGAGTTGGACTTTTCTGGTCGATGGTCGGTCAGTTAACCTAAAATAATCTAGTAAACCCTGGCTAGGCTATCTTAGCCATTTCTAGCAAGCGCCACTGCTAGTTTAGTTACACAGCTGGCTTAGCTAAGTTAGTTGGGTGTAAAGACGTGCAAAATATAGCTACCGATAATGATATTTGGGCTGAAGTTTATTCAGCTAGTAAATGTCCTGGGAGTTTATAGGATGCTTGGTAGGGTCATGATAGGATCATGATAGCTAGGATGCTTGTTGCTTCTTCTTTTGCTTGTATTTTTGAAAGATAGTAAAATGGAAATAATTCCGCTAAACCGTGCAAAATGTGCTATTTTGTAACAG
Organism: Electrophorus electricus; assembly: GCF_041902795.1. Lineage (NCBI taxonomy): Eukaryota > Metazoa > Chordata > Actinopteri > Gymnotiformes > Gymnotidae > Electrophorus > Electrophorus electricus. The sequence continues at coordinate 17,835,835 of NC_137513.1, forward strand.
CCAAATACGCGTAGCATTGTAATGCTAGTAGGTAGCTAGTTGACGTTTTGTATGTTTGGCAGACAAGCGGAATGGAGGAGACGGAGGCCGTGTCGAATGCAATGAGTTCTGTTAGTCTGGACCCGAAGAGCAATAATATGGACACTTTCAGGTTCAGTTATCAGTTTTTTGTTATCCCCTCTTTCAATTTGAATAATATGCTCCGGTGTTGTAGCTAACTGCGCCTTGGTTGTGTGTCTGGGTGCTGTTCCGTCTTAAGAGCACAAGCGCTTTCCTGTTTGAATGGTGTTTTTTTTTTTTTTCTTCTTCTTCCTTAAAACACAGTACACCTTGTTGCTGAAGTGGTGGTGTAATAAAACAGTAGAGGATTAGACTCCGGCGATTAGGTTTCTCATTGCAGACCAGACAGAATGAATGGTTTCTGTTCACTGGAAAAAACCTAAAACGGTGGGAGGCTATAGATTGCATAACACATTTGATGCAATTCCTCATCCAAAATTTCACCTCTTGACCTTATGTGGTTAACCTAAGATTTCTGGACATTGAGAACCTACTGTACTCCTGTACAGTAGTAGGGATTGGAAGGTGGGATTTGTTTGATGAACTGTCTGTAATGGGACAGTGAAACCCTGCTGCATCTTAATACAAACCTTCCGCAAGGGGTACATGCTGCCTTGTCGCCCAGTGTTTCGTCCGCTGCATCAAGTTAATGCACCAAGATGTGACTGTGATATAAAGCATAGGTTGTTATTGTTTTGTTTTTCAAATCTGGTTCGCCTTTGACCCTAATTACTTTTCTAAGTTCCCAATGCAAATTCCAGCCCACAATACCCCATCCATGCATTTTCCTTAGTATTTCTCAGTGAGTGGGATGCTGTTGTTAGCTCCTGAGACACTGGAACTCGAGGACAAATTCCTTGAGTCAGATACACTTGAACATGCAACTTTCCCCCCCCCCCCCCAACATCATCCTACATGCACTCCTGGGCAAGAAGAAATGGGCCAAAATTGCATAGAATTAAGCCTTTTATGGCCTCCACAGCAAATAACTGAAACATTTTTAACCCCCTGATGTTATACTGAATTTTATGATCTGCTCTTGGTATACCTGAAATTCTAAGTTTCCAGCTCTTCTCCCAAGCAGTTCACTGCAGAAATGAGCAGTGATTAGCTAGTGGTGGCACAAATTTCATAAGTTCCTTTTTTTTGTTAATTTTCTGACCAGTGATTTGTTTTTAAGGCAGTTGTGTTCAATTTTGGGTGTGGTGCATTTTCTTGCCCAGGAGTGTATATTCTAGCTTTCTCTAGGACCGCAGTCTGGTTCAATTGTCATGTGGATGCAGAAAGAACGGCATTGCTGCCTTCAAGTTCAGCAGGTGTATTCAGAGCTCAGCTGCTTGTTGCATTTAATGTGACTGTGCAAAGAGGAAACTTAGCAATGCATTTTAGTACAAGGATGTGAATGTGCTCTTACAGGATTGCCAGTTTTAAGTCTTAAGACTGCCCTTGGATTAATCATGTTTCCTGAATTCTTTCCATTCAGTCCAGATTTCTTTATATCATTGGTTTCCCTTCAGGCTTTACATGGTCACATGGAATGTCGCTACAGCTGAGCCTCCTGATGATGTCAGCTCACTGCTACAGCTAAACTCTACCCAGAAGATGGATCTCTACGTCATTGGGTGGGTGAATCTGCCATATTCAGTGTGAGACGAAACCATCTGTGCTCGTTGAAATTTAGTGACTTTACCACATAACATTTGATTAACAGAACAACTGTGCGTCTGCGTTATATAAGTGCTATGAATTAATTTTTGCCCAATCAGTTTGTCAGCTATGTTTATTGTGTCTGACGTTGTATAAATATTCTTGACTTACCTGTTTATCTGGTTCCTACCAGTCTACAAGAGGTGAGGGCAGCGCCTCTGAAGTTTTTAGCAGACCTGGCCTTTGAGGACTCTTGGACTCGCCTGTTCATGAACACGCTGGCTCCACTGGGCTACATTAAAGTACTGCTTATTCTGGGCCTCTCTCTGGCTAATGTGCTGCTAGATAATCTGTCTTGGTTGCCTTGGTAGCGATTTGATTTGCTTCTTGGAAAAGTGATTGGTGGAATTAGATGCTTGTTAAACGCTGCTGTACTGGGCACTACTTGTGGATTGGTTTAATTGCGTCTAGCAGTTATTTTGTCTTTAGCAGGGATTTTGTGCTCTGAATATTTTGTCTTGTATACATGTTGTATTTGTGTTCTGAATATTTTGTGACATATACTGGGGACATTGTGGTTTGAATGGCAACATTTCAAAACTAAATTGAAAAGAAACTTAAGTAATATGTCCATGTTCTCGCTTTCTGGCTTCCTTGCTTAGGTGGCTTCCATACGAATGCAGGGCCTACTGCTTCTACTCTTTTCGAAGTTAGAGCACGTCCCCTTCATCAGAGACATTCGGGTCACGTACACTCGCACCGGGATCTGTGGCTACTGGGTAAGCCTGGGTAAATGTGTCTGACTGCCTGTGTGATGTTAGCAGGCGTGTGGGTGTGGGTGTACTCTGGGCCCCAATTTTAGTTAAAAAAAACAAAAACAAATCAAAACTACATGCCTTCTCTTGTTCTGGTCACTACGGCTTGGGTCAATCCATATCCATCTGTTACTCTCTTCCCCACAGGGTAATAAAGGAGGTGTGACCATCAGTCTGTCCTTCTATGGCTATATGATCTGTTTTCTCAACTGTCATCTGGCTGCCCACATGAAGTATGCCACTGAAAGAGTGGACGAGTTTGAGTACATCCTGGACTCACAGTCCTTCGATGGCAAAAATGCCTCATCTGTTCTAGACCATAAGTCAGTATGCAGTAATGCGTAGTACTGAGTTCAGTTGTTAAAAATAATGCTTGCTGTTTCTGTCACTTGCTCCTGCTCTGTGTCTTACTGTCTCTCCCTTTCTCTGTAATAATTTAAGGGTGGTCTTTTGCTTTGGAGATTTGAATTTTCGCATTGAGGACCATGGAATACACTTTGTTCGCAACTGTATTACCAGCCAAAACTTCCATTTACTTTGGTCCAAGGACCAGGTATATATACTAAGAAGAGCCTACATTAATATGGAGTTCTGTGGGGATTGTTTGGTGTTTTTATTCTGACCGTTGTTTCTTCAGTTGACTATGATGAAGAAGAAGGCATGTGTACTGCAGCAGTTTGACGAAGGGCCACTCAATTTTCCACCTACTTATAAGTTTGACTTGAACTCTGATAACTATGACTCAAGGTGGGTAGCTTTACATGTTTGATCCCCAACAAGTAAAACACACACATGCAGTATTCATAATATTTCCTAGAGCTGCTTTTAAGATTGTTCCTTCAGTCAAAGTTGGCATCTCTTGTTATCTGCCATAGCTATATCACCTTTCATTTACTCATCTACTTTGTTCTCTCTCACCCTTCCAGGGTTCAGAAGGCTTGGTTTGAGCTTAAGTAAGGATTAAACTCCCCCATATTCCCATCCACATTCTCCTGTATGCTTCCCTGGTGCTCTTTTCTACCGTTTCCATTCCCTCTCTCTGATAGAAATCATACACTATGCTTTCTGGCTATAGCTTAAGCTCTTCTCTCACCACTAGCACTATTCTCGTAACACAGGCCAACGCCATCTCACATTTAGCACTCTTCTCCCGTAACACTGCCACACTAGCAGTCCCATTGTATGTGAAGTGCTTAATCTGTTTCCCATCCAATTGTAGGTAGTGTTAACTCCTTTTTTCCATGTGAATGCTTTTCGGAAATAATGCCTGCCTTCTATGTGGTTAAATAGCACATGTATTTTTTAAGGACATGCTTTAGGCCCACCTAGTCAGGAAGTATAGGTGGGTTAGAGGCTGAGTTTGAAATGGCTACTGTTGAACTTCTAGCACACAAAGGCATGGCTGCCCTGCTGCCCATCTGTTACTTATTTTGGTTTGTACATAATTAACCCTCCAGACACTACACGTGGCAGTGGTGTCATCTCCTGTTTAGTCATCTCTGTGTGTGCATTTGAAATGGAAAGACTTCAATCCACACAGCTCATTTCTTTATAGTTGCAACAATAATGATACACTCCGCTGCATGATTGGCCAACTGCCTGTGCTATCATGAAGCTAAAAATGAGATGACTCATATTGCTTGAAGGCTGAGAATCCAAAGGATGAACAATAAGGTAGAGATTAGGGGTCAGTTTCTCCAAAGCGTTGTAGCGCAATATTTAATCTAACAATAGGTCAACTATAATGACTAAATCTCTTTAATAGTTTATATTTATACTGTGATTGCCAGATTACAATTATACATTCAGGAAGATCAACAGGCATTTAACCTGCTGTGCAGAATCGTTCACGCTCTCCTCTCAAACTCTTGCTTGTGATTGGTCAGCGGCAAAAAACGGAAGCCTGCGTGGTGCGATCGGATTCTATGGCGAGTAAAGGCCAAGCCACCTGCGCCGGAGGAAGAGGATGAGGTTGGTGGTGATGATGATGATGATGATGTAGGCAAACAGAAGACGTCAGAAGACATCACAGAGGAGTATCCTATGACGGTGGCTCTGGACGTCTACACCAGTAACATGGAGTATGGCGTCAGCGACCACAAACCTGTCATTGGTGTCTTCTCCCTGGAGGTGATCCTGAAATGGAGCCGCAGTCCACATAGGTCTCAGTAGTCTTCTCACATCCAGCTTTATGTGTGGTAATGTGCATGATGCTACTTCTATGATCCTGTCTTTAGCTGAGGAAGCTGTACAACTCCCCACTGGTGTGTGTGTCTGCTGAGGGTGACTGGAGTGCAGACCAAGATGCCGTGGTGACGTACAGCTTGCTGCAGCCGTTTCCGTCCAGCACCTGGGACTGGGTTGGCCTCTATAAGGTCGGGCTCTAATGCTGGCACTCTCTGGCCACAGTACAATAGAGGGAGTCAATACTTGTTCCTTCTTGTATTGAGAAGTGATCGAAGATCTCTTGCACAGGTGGGGTTCAAAAGCATTTCTGACTACATCACCTACACCTGGGTGAAGGATAACCTACTGGCTTTCAATGATGAACTCATAAAGGTAACAGGGCACCTGCTGCCAGTCTTCTGTTGGGGTTATGTGGAGAACTTTAGGTCGTAGCCTTTTCTCTTCTTTGCTCACAGGTTTATGTGAGCAAGGAGGAAATCCCAGTTGGAGGAGGAGAATGTGTTCTCTGTTACTACTGCAGTAACCTGCAATGTATTTTGGGCATTAGTGAACCTTTTAAAGTAAGTAGGCATGCACCACACTCAGCCCTCACCTCCTATATCAAGAATGCATTTTCTGTGCATACAATTTGGAGCACATACCTTTTGTTCTCAAACTCCATTTCATATGGGTATCTGCCATGTTTGTTGCAGGTACATGAGTCCAGAGCAGTGGCTGAAGGCAGCTTATTGTCAGAGAATACAGACTGAAGTCGACAGTAGGACCATGCTGCCTTCATTTTGCCAACAGTGCACTTTGAGACTGCTATGTGTTAAACAGTCTTTTTTATACTCTTACTTAAAATGTATGAAAATTCAAGCAAGTGCAATTTCATCAGAATACTGTGTAGTGTTTCTCTTTATTTTCTTATTATTCCATTACAGATCTTATCATTTTAAACTTTAAAATTCCAGTTTTCAAAGGCCTGTAAGAAGAGTTGTTTTAAAAAATGAAGCTTTTCTTGACTGAATGTGTATTGCATTGCTGTGTTGGAGCCTTCCTGTCACTGTAATATGAGGGCCTTCTAAATGTGCATTTTATTTTACTTTTACAGATTTCATGTTTTCTTCTCCTCAGATCCGTTAATATGTATTCATATTCTCCTCTCTGTGCCATCAGTGTTACTGTTATGTTGCCACTCAGTTTTATGTAAATCAGAACTTTGTGGAACGTGCTGTAGGGTCACTTTGCACTGATTCTTTGACGTGTAGTTTGTATGATTTTACAAGTATGTTAACCAGCAGCGATGCTGCATTCATCTGTTAGAGTATTGTCACGCCAAATTTGTACGTTATGAGTTATGAATTTAATGTTGTGTATGTATACTTATTTCTTAATATATGGCACACAGATTTATTGATAGTTCACTGTATTTATGATTTGTGGTATATAAATGATGTAAATTGTCACATTCCCATGAATACATCAATATATATTTTATAAATAAGCGAAATATTGAAATAAATTTAATTCGACTAAAGCTGTCTTTGGTAAAGCCTACTTTCCGATATTACACTATATTGTCTATTTAATATGTAATAGACACGTGTTTCGCTTTTTTCTTCTGAGGGTTTGTGTGTGCATGTTGCTATAGCAACCGTTTGATAAGGTTGCTGGCGACAGTAGCCATCTAGGACTTTCTGTGCAGAGGGCTGCCTTTAGCAAGCCTTGCACACAATACACGTACTCCTGACAGGTAGGCTCACGTACCTTGCTCTTGATAACCTACTGTCCCTGTTCTGGATAATGTTTTGTGTTTGTATGGTCCATCCAAGTACCCTAAAGTTAACGTTAGCTAACCTAGATAGCCTAACCTAGGTAGGTTATCTAATTTAATGTAATATTAAATTAGGTCTAAGGTTAACCATACTGAAATGTAGCTAATGTTAATGTTCTTACCAGTTTGATTACTGACCCAGCTCGATAGCAAACATAAGCATTAACGTTTAGTGCTAGCGGGACAGGATTTGATTAACAACGTTACTGTACAGCATTAAAGAAAGACCTTGGCTGCGTGGTTACTAGTTAGCTAGGTTAAAGTTATAACCTAAATAACATTAATGCTGAAATTGTTCAGTATTAATCAGGCTAACTTAATGGTAGGCCAAATTAGCCTAGCTAGATAAGTAATTTATCGTTGTCATCTTTATCTACAGAGTTTAAACAATGTTTAAACAATGCAAAATTTATATTTATTTTTTCATTAATTAACTTCTTACTGAACTTTGTAAAGTGGCACCTACACATATTTTAAATCTATCTCTAACTGCCATCTGATCTTACCTCTTTTGTCACAGTACAATGTCTCGAGTGATACAGCCACCTCCTAAATTTCTACCTTCTGAGTGGAAGTATGCAAACCAGGTGCGCTTAAGGAGCGCAGAGGCAGAGCGGGCGCGCTCGGAGCAGCTTACTGCAGAGTGTAAAAGACTAATAGAGGAGAGTGAAAAGTCTGCGAATCGCATGCAGCAGGATGCCAACAAGAGGCTAGGTAACTGCACCATGAATGATCAAAGCCGTCAGAGAACATTTTAATAGGACTCCATCTCATGTTGAGATACAGTTGACATTTGTGTCTATTCTCTTAGTTTCTGTGAACCTTTCCCTCAGAGCAGAGAGTTAAAGACATTAAGTTCTGGAAGCAGGAGCTAGAGCTGAAACTACAGGAAATGCTGCAAGAGATTGAGGTGCTCATCACTTATAAGATCCGGGTGGAGAGAGCCTCGGAGAGTTTCTCCGAGCCTCTCAAAGCCACTGTGGAGTGCCTGAATGAGAGGTGAGAGAGAGAGAGAGACACCTGCTTGTCATAGTGAAGCGACATCTTAAAACCGATCTTCACACAGCAGGTTACAAAGCTCACAGGCCTGCTCGTCATCTCATGCCCAATTTTGAATGCGTGGTGCGTGGACTTTGTGCTCAGACAGGGGAGAGTGGCCATAGACCTGGTGAGTGATGAGGTAGAGAGAGAGCTTCTGAAGGAGAAGGAGGTGATCGAGGGAGTGGTGGCCCTCCTGCAGCGAACGCTGGAGCAGATCGTCGAGCAGATAAGGTGAGGGCCGGCGAATCAGTGCGTATGTGGCCACAACAGAGAGGAGGGTCTTCTTTCATTCATCCTCCATGTAATGCCACAATCACTGTATACTTGTTGAAACTTGTGTATTTTGCCATTGTACAATGAGAGGTATTTTTCTATTTGTCTTTTTCTCTGTACTGATGGTAATTTCCATTTAATGTCAGTTTTGTTTTTAGGTTTTTTTTGTTTGTTTATTTTTCATTGTATGAATATGCATTTTTTCAGATTCACTATTTCCATCTGGTTCCTCTATTTCAGGCTAAATCGCTCAGCCAAATACTACTTGGAGAAAGATCTGCAAGATAAATTTAAGGCAGAACGCATCGATGATTTCTGCTCTATGCTCACCAGCACTTTGGCGAGAGTTGAAGAGCAGATTGGGCCGGCAGAGTTCACTGCGGGAGGGTAAAGACAGACAGATGGGGAATTGGAAATTGCTAAGAGACCTGTTGCTTCAGGCTCAGTTTAGCAGCATCAATACTTTAGGAGCAAACCTATGCTTCATAAAATAAGCAACGTCAGCTTCCAGCAGATTTCAGTGTGATCGTGTCCTTTGAGTCCACCGTGCGGCACTTCTGACGTAATGTTTATTGTCCCCAGCCCCGGAGTGATGGTGATGCTGAAGGAGTGGGTGACCTTCACCGACATGAACATCGGCAAGGCGGAGAAGGAAAGGAGCAACTCACTGTCCCTGCGGGCCCTGGTCAACAGCTTGTTGGAGCAGACAGCTGCGGACGTGCTGCGGCAACACCAGGCCACCGACGCCGCCCTGGAGCGCCGCGTGCACGAGAGCCGCACGGCCAAAGGCCAGCTGGAAGACCAGCTGAACAAGGTGCCCCGCAAGACCTGCATGCTGTGCCTTTCTCAACCTTTGGAAGCTTGTTTTTCTTCTCTGTTCACTTATTTATATTTGCTTCCTTATTATTTCAATTCTTCTGACTTTTTCAGCTGCTGCTGGAGATCGCGAGCCAGGAGCAGAACCTTTCGGCTCTTAGGGTGGCCATCACGGATAAGGAGGCTCCTCTGAAAGTGGCCCAGGCACGGCTGCACGCCCGCTACCAGCGGCCCGGTGTCGAGCTCTGCAGCGACCCCGTGCACACCCGCCTACTCTCTGAGGTGCAGCAGCTCACGGACAACATTGCGAGGTGAGGAGGAAGCAGCCAAGCACACAGCTCTGTCGTGGTGGTGCTGTTGTGCGGTGGTATTGCAGTGCTGGTGCAGTCTTTCTGAACTGAGTATCGGTAAAGCCTCCTGATCTTCCCACATTTCTGTATTCTCCTGTTTGCCAGCCTCAGTGCACTAAGCAGAGAGCAGCTAAGCTTTCTTGCCTGTCCGATGAGAGCACAGCCATTTGTGATGTCATGGACACCGGGCCACAAATGATTATAGCATCAGTATATAAGGAATAGGCTGCAACCTTTTAATCCAGTTTCACCATTCTGCAGACCTAGTTCAAAGTCTCAACAGCTCATCATAGTTGACTACTGATATTATACATGCTGTTGTCAAGTATTTGTGTTAATCACCTCTTGTTAATTAAAACACTAACACGAACATACTTTTCCCCTGAATGTGTGGCAGGTTGAAAGAGGGCCTAACCCAGGCGGAGATGGAGCTCAAAGCCCTGATCCGAAACCAGCTGCTCCTGGAGGAGGAGATCCAGGTCAAATCACGCTCCCTCTACATAGATGAAGTGATCTGCTCCCAGCTCCGTCAACCCATCACAATTCACAGCTTTTAAACAGGGCACAAGGGAGCTGGAGGCTTAGGAGACAGTTAGCATTGCTGTGTCGTAAATAGTGTTTTGAAGCAAAAAAAAAAAAAAATCCTTTCTGCAGATTTTTAACCTAATTGATCTAGAAATACACCATCCATCAATGACAATTTTTGTTTCCTTGGTTATTTTATTATAATAATGCAATGTCTGTAAAAGTGAATTTTATTGTGGGGTGCAAATGTTGCCAGAGAGGTGAAAGCAGCAGTTATTCTGTTTACACTGCTACACTGGAATGATGGGTAAATATGATCATCACATGTACAGTACATCATGGTGTTCTCTGACTCTTGGAGAGTATGCCACTCAGACATCAGAACATAGGATAAGTACTGGCAAAGTAGTTGAGCTCTGAGTCAATGAGTTGTCTGAAGCGAGAGAAGAGCTTCTCCAACATCTCATCCTCCTCGCGGGTCTCATGTTTGTTGGTGTACAGTCGCACCTGTAGCATAGCAACACTTATTTTCAAGTCTCTTCTCAAACAGACAAAGATCATGTAACTGGCTTCGTGATCTTGCTTTATGTGCGTGTCTGTATATAACCAGTATTCAAACTCAGATTAATTAACTAATTTACAATATACATAAATTACCCTTTTAAATTAGTGTGTAATCTAAGACTAGCCCAAATGTCTACATAGCCCTAAAATATGGCTCATCAAATATGTATTTCTGCCATAAAATCAAAATCATTAAATGACTTAATTGAGACATTTTTTAACAATTGAAATTCCCTGTGTTCTTTGAAAAACTTGAGTACAAAAAAAAGAAAAAAAAGGTTTTGCGTTGTCTATTCTATAGACATTTTCACCGCTCTAAAGCAAAACTAATTATCTGGGTGTTGACCACTGATTTCATTGGCCATCTGGGGAAACGTTCCAACCTTTACAGCGTATGGAAATCATGCAGAGATGGAGCGTTTATTCAAGTGTGGCAGGATGTTTGCTCAAAGCGATGTTGCATCAAGGAGTAAATCCAAGCAACTTGTAGAATTGCATGTTCAACATAACAGTGGGTAAAATGCCACAATGATGGACACTTGACAGTTCACAATTGCTCTCCTGTTGGTTTATGTATAGGAGGACAGGCGAAGAAAATGTGGTTGTCTTTTTCTAATATAAAGGCTACACAATGCAAAAGGAGTCAACATAAACATAGGCTTACTTTTATGGTCTTGAGAATGCATTGCTTCTTTAGGCGTTTCTGCAGAAGTCTATCCAAGAAACTGATGTCCAGAAAGGCCCAAACCTTCAGGTATGTGAGCTTGGTGCACACGGTGACGACCTCCATCAGTTCCTCATCCACAGGTTCATGATGGTTATTGATGTCCAGAATCAGTTTCTGTATGTGGTGAAGAAGGACATGCTGTGCATTCTCATTTCACCAGTTCTTACTGAGTCATTGTGTTCTTGTTGAAAGAACTGGGACAACAAAAGGAAGAGCCTCCCTTATTTAATAACCTGTTAAGCCTCTCGGTTACTTTTGGTTATTAATCTTGAGGTATATAACAATTACAAAGTGAGGAATTTAGACCTGCTGGCATGTGCTGGGGGTTAAATAGAGATAGCTAAATTTTTGCATCTATAAGAACTATTTGTCGGATGGTTCCTCCTTTCCACTCACCTGTAGACACATTCTGTACATGGGGATCAGGCTGGCAAGTGCTGGCTTGGCAGTCCAGTTGAACTCGTTGAAATAGGAGCTGGTAAGGCTGAGAGAATGTAGGGGGACCTCACGGAGTAAGATGCGTGCAAGCCACTCGATGGCAAGGATCTGCTCCACAGACATGTGAACCTTCAGAGCAGGGCACCTCCGAGCCAGAAGGGCCCAGGCATCTCCCCTGATTGTCTGGAAGTGGGGCTCAAGTACGTGGCAGTGCACAGTGAAGGAGCGTAGCGAGCCAGCCCCGTTCTGACCAACACAACAGGAGGCGAGGGCTTTTAGCAGGTCGTCTGACATGCAGCTGTAGTTCAGCGTGAGGTTGCACAAGCCTTGAAACCTGTGCACGACACTGGCGAAGTTGGGTCTGTTGTAGACGGGGAAGGGTTGGGCAAAGAAGTCCTGCAGGTCCAGGGTGGCCAGGCCCGGGCGATGGCTCAGGTGCACGTGCTGCTGGGCGGCCGCCACGGCCTCCAGCACGTGCATGCCCTGGTCGAGGTTGAAGCGTGCCCCACTCAGGCTAAGGTAGCTGAGGTGCGAGCCTTGGCGAAGCAGGTAGAAGGTCATGCTGCGGACCAGGGCGTTTCGGATGCTGCGGCACCAGGCTGAGTGGTCCAGCTCCATGCGGTGGATCGTTAGGGAGCGCAAGCGGCTGCCAGCTTGGCGCAGGGCCGCGAGAAGGGAGCGCAGATTCAGCTGGAAGCGTCGGGCCACCACGGTGTTGATGGGGTGAATGAAGAGCACCTCCAGGGTCTCCAGGTAGCTGCCGTAGGATTTCACATAGCTGATAGCCTTCTCCAGCTCTGAGCGGCGGCTCTGGAAGATGCATCCGGACACGAGAAAGGAGCGGTGCCGCCATAGCGACGGGGAGTGGATGACGTGGTGCCATTGGTTGCACACCAGAGCTGCCTGGGCTCGGTCGTGGTCGTGGAGCCACCAGAAAACCCGTTGCAAACACACGTCTGGGAGGAAAGCCCACAGGGACTGATGCTCGTATGCTTCCCCACCTTCAACCATGTTCACTTCCTCCTCCTTGTGGACTTTAGCCACATTTTGCTCTTCCTCTGCTTTTGGCCTCTGAGCATACTCCATTTAGAAAAGTGTTGTTGGGAGGTAAGATCTTCAAAAGTTTAGATTCTGTCTATATTCAAATATCTTATTACTTTTAAGTGAACTCTATTGTATTTTGTGACTTATTAAAACCTGATATAATTTAGTATTTCTTCCTATTTTTGCCTATATTGTGGTATTATAGCTATGTGTAATGTCCAGGAAGCCATCACCAGATACTCTCACAAATACCAGAAAAAGGTGCTTACACTACAGATTATTATACAGTCTTGATGACATCATCTTGACACTTATGATATCATAGTAGAACTGAACAGAGTGGTCATTCTGTGAATTAAGGACATAATGCACACACACTTGTAATTAATTCCCTTTCTCTAATTTAATGCTGAAATTTAAAATAAAGTGATTCCACAGAATCAGAGAACCAAAGTACATACCAAATTGTATATATAGACACATAGTTTAGTATGCATTTTAAACAATATTGAAATAAATTCAAGATAAACCAATCTGTTATTGTAGCATATGAAGCTCAACTGAAAAAAAAAAATTATTTCAATCTCGATGTTTGACAGTTAAAATAATATAATGTTATCATTATTACTACAAATGTACAATACACTGTAACTATTTAATTCACCACAACAACTCATAACTCCACTATTGTTATTTTGGGGGCTGGGTGAGGAGGGTTACAGAACACTTGCGTTTGTCCTGGCATCCATGCTGTAAAGAATCAATTATACAGTAAAATATGAGAACGGGTTAGACCATATCTAGTGATTATTACTCAAAACAATGTATGATCCAGGCACTTACTTGGTCAGCCCTACTTTTGAGGCTTCATCAGTTTCAGACTTTCAAAAATCTTGCACTTGCTCTTAAATGAAGATGAAAAGAAAACTGTCAGCAATGACGTACGAAAGACATGCAGTGATGGAAAAATATTTTAATTGCTCAGTTGAGCAACTGACTTCTCTGACTCTGAAAAATGTGCTATGTAGGTGCAATGCCATACATTACATACTGTGTACCTCATGCCATTGAAGTGTTCTTAGCGGAAGTGCCAGATGACACTGTGAACAGGTACTGATCTGATCAATATCTGCCCAGCCAGTAGCCACATTCTTCTTTGTCTTTTCCAGAACTGAGAATGAAAGATTCAAGTCTGAAGGACTACGTTGGTCAGACTTGGGGTCTCTGCTCGGGTTAGTGTGCAGATCACTTAGATCACGTGATAAAACAGCAAGCTGTATTGTGAAAAAAAATGGGAATAGTTTAAACGTTTTATATTGTACAGATATACGTTTTAGTAAACATACATTCAGAGCCACACCTTAGAGTCCTCCAAATAACTGGCTTGAAGAGGCTTCTTGTACTCATAAATTAATTCCTCTTCTGAAAAAGAGAAACACCATCAGAATGTGCAACAAAGTGTGTGCAACTAAATGCACACTTATTTAGAAACACCTTGTGAGATTCTGTAGCCCTGACATCCACAATTTGAGATGGCCCTTTGTTTGGTGTCAGTTTCTGACTACAGGACCATCGCTGGTGAGACAGCTTTGGAGAGGCAGTCCATGCTCAAGGCACTGCCCCATGAAAACAACCCAGCAACACTACAGCTGAGGCTGACACACTCGGACCAGCTTCACACCCACAGCTATATCATTATCATGTCATCTGCTGTGTTGAGAATTGTTCACCAGGGACCTGTGGTCAGAAATTGAGCAGTAATTAACACAGCAGAGGGTGGCATAGCAACAGGTTGGCTACAGTCTGTGATTGTTCAATGCACCTAATAAAGTGAACAGTGTGTGTATGGGTCTGTCAGCTACATATCCTAGACATACCCAGTCTAATTAATGTATCATTGCAAGTAACAATGCACCAAGTCATTAGCTAAGACTGCTAGGACTGCTTGACTGTGACTAGGACCTCAGATTGACTCTTAGCAGCTGCACACTACAACTGAGCGATTTGGTCTCAAAGTGGCACTGAACACTTACATTAACCCTGACAGGGCTAGGCCCACACACACACAATACAAATGAAGACAGAAAGGGCAGAAGAGACTGACTCTTAGAGTAGTGTTTCTCGGCGAGTGCAGAGGAGCAGATCTGGGCATGATGGAGCTGGTCTTTCAGCATGACATATTGGTTACAGTCTGGGCAGAGCTCTGTGCGACTGCCGCATGCCACCGTGTGTTCTTTCATACTGTTGACCGGAAGGTCCAGCTCACAGAACTCACAGCTCCTAAGCCTTTCTGGGCATTCATTTGTCTGTGAGGGGTGGGGGTGTTGTGGAGGGATGACATAGGCGGAAAGCCATAAACATCTTACTTGTTTATTTATTTATTTCCTGTTTTTATTGCGAACGAGATGAAACCCTCACCTCATGGTCTCCTAGTTTCTGTTGTTCCATATTCATATTACACTTCTTACATTTCACCTGTAACAGATGAAAACAGGAATTTAAAAACTAAAGCTACATTTTATATACAATCTTTATTAATTTCATTATTAATTCGATAAATCTATAAAACAACAATCAGTTTATTAAGTTTTGTCATGTGACCAGAGTGTGTTGTTCCACTCGATGGTCGTCTAGCTGGTCCTTAGCTACTGACTCATCACAGTCAGGGCACACACAGAGGAACCGCTGGCAGTGAGCTTCGTGCATGGCCAGATTCGCCTTAGCAACTTCTTTAGTGCTGTCCGGTGATATCAAGAGAACACAGACCGGATTAAAACCGTGACACCCCGCAATCAAGATGACACAGGCGATACTTAAAGTACAATTACTCCCTTCATATTTAGCTTAACTAGTAAAATGCGGCAGAAGGGCTGCCTGCATTATATTAAGTAGTTACTTAATATAATTCTAAAAATGTTACAAATAAGGCCGCATCGCCAGTGTATGCTACGGCAGACACTATGCTACGTAAGATTCGCACCGGTACTTTAATTTTCACATTAGTTTTGTTAGCCCGCTGTTCTTGTCGCGTACATGTTTGTTCGAGATGGATGTTAAAGAATTCGTCAATTCACAGTGCATCTATGCAAGGAACCGTATCGGACAATCACAATATAGCCTAGGCTAACCCAACACATAATCTAATAACTACAGTATTTAAAGGAGACCCGCTCACTTTGATACGAGTAGCTTTAATTCACATGCATAAGTGATCCTGCTAAACCTCACAGTTATATTTTAAGATTTAGTTTTCAACTCACCAGTGTTTACACTGCTCCAGGTCGACTGTAGCAGCCATGAAACTTACGAGAAGGAGAGTAGAGCTATTATATCGTTCTATGAGGTTATGGTTTCACTTGTGAAGAAGTGAAACAGAAAGTCGCAATATGTTACTAAAGTGCATCATCATATGATGCATGGGTCTTCATATTTAACACGTACCTTGTGCATACACTCATCGTCCTCTTTTTCAGGTCAATATTATGCCCTTGGGTGCAGCATGAATGTTTTTCAGTTTCACGTGATTTGATATTGTGTGGATTACGGACCATTCTATGCAAAGCAACTGCGTTTCTGGACGTTCACGAGTTAAAATCACTGCTTGGTTGAGAGGGGTCTGCTACTTCAAACATATCAAACCAAAAACAGTCCTTTGGTTAGAAACCGACTATTGCATGCCGGCAGATAGGGTTTAGTACACGATTTACTTCATATAAATGTATAAAAGCCCCAGTTGTGGCCTGTATGCAGTCTGATTTATGAGTATGCAGCGTTTGCGTGACTGCTGCCTGTCCGGCCGATCGATGCAACTTATTACGCTGTTGCTTATCCAAACTGTTACGGGTGAACACGTGAGTTTCTGCTGTATCTCTGCAACTTACAGACGGACAGAATTAGGATCTGGCAACGAGATGTATGTAAAATGTTTTTGTTTTTTTTATCGTCTAGTTACTTGATTGCTACTCAAATTTAAACCCAGAGTCTGACGCAACGGAGCTGTGCGTGGACAAAAAGCGCGCCGGAACAATGGTAATCAGGCTATAGTATTACATTTCAATGGGCTGCAGGGAGGGGTAAAGGGAAAGTGAGCTGGGGCATTTTCAAATTTTCTGGGTAATTGTTCTAATTTTCGAGTGGTCTAGCGATGAGGTCACTGTCCGTGTCCGGTGGGGACAGGGCTTGCTCTCTTTTGTAAGCAACAGTCTGCTTATGTATGAAATATAGGTACAATGTAAGATGCAAACGATCCATATATTTTTTCCCCCCGTTAACATTTGTTTACAAATTTAATCTAAAGCGACTTGCCACTGAGGCAGAATACAATACCAGCATATAACTTACAATAATCAGTTTCAGTGATTCAAGCCCCCTGATAGTGGAAGATACCTAGAGGATGTTTTTCAGCACATTAGTCATCAGACCTCATAACATGAGGGCTCAGTGATTTTTTACATTTTTTTTTGACTCAAACTATATACAGTGGTTTCAATATTAGACTTCTATACACTGTAAAGAAAAAAAAAAAGATTGGTTTTAACTTTACAAAAGTATCTAGGCTGCCTTACATTTTGAATTAGCTGAACTTTGAATAAATAGTATGTTGACAAAGCAGAACCCGAAGCACATTTTTTAAAAACAAGTGAACCATTCACTTAGGGCCTGGTGTGTCATTTTGGTCAGTCCTCGAACCTTTCCTTGAGTGAGGTACGCGTCGCAGTATGAAGACAAATAATCCTTTCCCGTTGGGGACATATTACCATATATATTACACTCTGCTGCTGCCAACCTAGAATGTAGTCAGGAGCTCCCACTCTGGCATCAGTACCAGCATCTATTTCAGTCCAGTCACACTGGCGGAGAAACAGTAATTACTCATGCGATTCTTCCGTGATTCTTTGTAGCTATTATGCCCGTCTCCGAG
The DNA here is from genome assembly GCF_041902795.1 of Electrophorus electricus. Classification (NCBI taxonomy): domain Eukaryota; kingdom Metazoa; phylum Chordata; class Actinopteri; order Gymnotiformes; family Gymnotidae; genus Electrophorus; species Electrophorus electricus. The sequence continues at coordinate 17,853,059 of NC_137513.1, forward strand.
GCGCAGTGCAATAATGCTGTTTGACTTTGGGTAGGACTAACTTCGGGGGGCTTTAATCACTTGTTGCATCCACCATTGCAAAAGCCGACCATTCTCTTGTTGCAAAGCTCTTTTTCTGCAGGTGACAAGATCGACGTTTTTCAGTGAGTGTGCAGTGGTTCCTGCTGGGAGGCTGGAAAGGTCAATGCAGGCTTTTGTTTAATGATGTTCGGGTCTCACCAGCGTAATAACACTAATTTGTGTGGAAAACAGACTTTATTATTGTGGTGTGTTTTGTAATATTTAAGCCATTTTGTTGGTATATCAACCTGTGCATATAAGGTTTGTGCATAACTGAATTAAAATATCCCATACGCACGAAAAGGTAACTGCATGGATTTAAAGGGATTTTTCTATTGTAAGAGACCATTTCTAATCATATAAAATAACTCTCATCAGATATTATTTAATTATTACAAAGCCATCACTGTTGGAGAAAATAAAGACATACATACACCTGTGTTTGCTGTGATAATACAGGGTAAAACTGTACATGTAGAATATTAAGGAAACAAACTGCTTTGGCAAAACTCCAAAAGATCATTAAAAAAAAAAAATTCAAGGGTTACCAAGGCAACCCTAGAATGTGCACCAATTAGAAGGCATATTGGTTCTCATAAGACTAATCTGCCAGGAGATTGGTGGAGACACGTATAGCACTGTTAAACAATCAAAACAAATCAGCCAGGACATGTCTGACAGGGTGGTTGTGGAAGAGATTGGATGAAGCACAGCCTAAGGGCTTTGGTAGTCTCTGCTTCTGTGTGTGTGTGTGTGTGTGTGTGTTCCACACCATCTGCAAATGACCAAATCACTGCCAATTACTTGCTTTTATTTCTGGCATTGACTATGCCATGAGCCCCAGTCAATACTAATGCTTCTGTATTTGAGCAGCTTCAGGTGCGCATTCTCTGTGTATCTTTGCCATCTCTCCTGATGGATTGATTTACCTGCATTTCTGAAGGGACTTGTTTTGTCTGATTTTTTCTATTTCTGGACATGTGGCCATGCTATATTAAGCTTTTATTTATGTTACATTTATGTTATGCGGGTGTACGCTATTAATCTTTGTTGTGGTAGCATTGCTAATTGTATGTGAGTGGGTGTATGTGAAAGAGAGGATGTGTCTCTCTGTCATTCTTACCTCCTAACACACTTTCACACACACATACATGCAGTGTCAGTCTCTTTCATGTCGCTGTCTTTCTCAGCCTCCATTCTTTCTCCCTCCCTCCATCTCTCTCTCTTTCTCTAACCCCCCTCCCCATCGTGCTGCGTAGTGGTCTGAAGCAGTCCATCGCTGCTGTCTGCTATGTTTACTTCAGCTTGCAAGCCACTGATGGCAGAGTCGAGGTAAGATACTTGGATGCTTTCTCAAAAGCACGGTGCTACATTTAGCAGAGAGAATTCATGCTTTATGTGCATTCATGTGTGTGTTTGTACACGTGTGTCAGAGGATGGGTGAGACCTTGTTAAACTGTTACTGCGACTCTCAATGCCTAAGTCTGTGTGTAAGGGTCAAGCCGCAGCTTCTAGTGTGCGCACATGTGCATGCATGTGTGTGCAAATGAATGTGTTTCTGTCTCTTGGTATACGTCAGATGAAGACATTGATAAGTGTCTTATTCTGGTCATTAATATTAGAGCAGTGTAGAGGAAGAGCCTGTTTCTTTCAGGAGACTTGAGTAGCACAGCCACCAGGCAGATCATATGCTAAAATTGTACTAAGCATATGATATGCATAATTTCATACTCGATAGATACATGAATAAAGTTTTTCTGTTATTGAAATATCATGTGTTTTTATTCAACATATGCAAAATGAGGTGTTTGTGTGTGCATGCACTTATGCAAATATTGTGTTTTGGGTTTGCTTATTGCTCAGCAATATGAGAATGCATGGTCTCTTGGCGGTTAGCACATTTGCCTCTCAGCACTGGGGTCTTGGGTTTGAGTCCCTAACTGTGTGGAGTTTTCATGTTCTGTCTGTGTGGGTTTCCTTCGGGGTTTTGACATCCTCCCTTTTCCCTGCGCTCAGTGCAGTCCTCCAGGGGGATGTGGTTTCTGATCGAGAGTTCACTGTGCGCAAATTGGCTGCCGCTTTAAGTGTGTGAGTGTGTAAAAAAAAAGAAAAAGAAAAAGCGATATTTGTAAAGCGACCTTGAGTTTGAGAAAGGCACTATATAAATGCAACTAATGATAATAAATATTACAGAAAATATAAAAAGTTATAGGGTATGTAACATGAAGTATAACTGCTCTCGAAACATCCACACACTCATAGGACAGCTTGTTTGTTTATGGTCTGAATGTGCGATGTGGCATTTTTGAGGCATTATGAAGTTTTTGGCTGGACCTCTGCCCTCTGCAAACATGGTGCCACAGTGTCCGAACTTATTTCCCCAAAACGTGCACCACAACTCCTGTTCCCAATAATCTGATTCTCTCTGTTGGCTGCATCTCCCTCCATTTTTACAGAGGAAGACCTCATTATCTGAAATGTGGCATCATATGTAGCTGAAAGCAAACACCTGTAGTTGCATAGAGGAGCACAGCCACACAGTATCCTACAGTCTGTTGCATACGACATGCACACTTTCTGTCTCAGATTTTGGCATATTATCCTTCTCAGTTTGTAATGCGCAGTTAGACACTGATCAGTATTTAAAAGCACAACAATAATGTCTTCTGTTCTCCCCACTAAAACACATTCCCATTCTTCATTCATTATGGTGTGTTTTGTTGAGTGCAGACCTCTGTTATTACCACTCCCCTCAACCTACCAGTTGTTTGTTTTCCTGCTTTAGCTATGCAGTCATCCTGCATCCAGCCCTGTCATTCTCGAGCCTTTAAAGCACTTCCCCACTGCTGGAATTTGGTGCTGCTCGTGTGAGCTGTGATTGCTCCTACCTTCACACTTTCTGTTGCCTCTTCTGCACCTCTTTTTTTCTACATGACTCGGCTAGGGAGGGCTTAGGAAATGTAATGGAGGATAAGTCGCAGTGGATGCAGAAACACGTCTGTGTTTCCACACCTCTCTCTCTCCTTGTGTGTGTGTGTGTGTGTGTGGAAGAAATGTGTGAAGTGTGGCCATTGTCTGCACACATCCTAGCACAGGAAGAGAGGCAGGACAGTTATGAGGGGACGGAGCAGAGAGAGAAGGAGGAAGAAACTCCGAAAGGTGTGAGAGTGAAATTCAAGGGTCATATGGGACTCATAAGGGTAACTGCCCTCGCTCTGCAGCAGCGATTTCTGAACAGAGAAAGTACAGAGACATTGCAGAGAGTGTATGTTTGTGTGTGTGAGTGTGTGTGTGTGTGTGTATGTTTGTGTGTGCGCGCGCGTGTGTGTGTGTGTGTGGGGTGTGTGTGTGTGTGTGTGTGTGTGAGTGTGTGTATGTTTGTGCGTGTGTGTGTGTCTGTGTCTGAGTGTATGTTTGTGTGTGTGAGTGTGTGAGTGTGTGTAAGTGTGAGGTACCGAAGGAGGCTGGATGTGTGCGCATGTACAAGTGTGTGTGCTTGTGTGTGCCTGAGAGCTGGGAGATGTATCAGATGGTGTAGTACTGCATGGTGACAGAACACATAGCAATAAAACAGAGAACAGAGACTGTGGGAGTAGCCGAGAGCAGTTCTAATGGCGGGATTAAAGATGAAACCAAGCATGGGAGCTGAAATGAGAACCAGGGAACGAGATGGCGGTTGGGTTGGCCCAGAGGAGGACAGTCAAGAGAGAAGGTACATGAACCGAGAGGAGACAACCGAACAAACGGTGTAAGAAGCGCATGAATGAACAGAGAGGAGTGGAGGAGGGACAGAAAGGAGCGAACGATGCCCATGGACAACTAGAACCGGAAAAAGAACACAAAAGCAGTGGGAGAAAACAAGGCAGTGACATGGCCCTCCTGGGCTACTTCAGCCAGCTGCAGGCAGTGTGCTGCGACAGCATTGTTGTGGGCAGATGGTGATGAAGTTTGGCTCTGACCGTGGCTCTAATGAGCTGTAGCACCCAAGCCCTGAGGCCTACCGCCTGCCCTCTCTAATCTAATTTAGATATAGTGCACCATTTAGTCAGCGGCACCCGCCGGCGCTGAGCAGGATGGCGTCACTGGTGCGATGGGCCTGGGTTGCAAACGGCCGTCACAAACAGCAAAACACGGGGGGGGGATCAGTTCATGCGTTCACGTGAATGTCATTGCTGTGATTTTGGAGTGGGGGGGGAAATGCCGGGAGCGTCAGTAATATATACGCGTGTGTTCTCCTCTGTGCCACCGGGAGAGATGATGTGAGATGGCTGAAATCCTTCCTTCCCTCTTTTCTTTTCTTTTCTTTTCCTCTTGTTGATCCGCTCCCCTACTTTATGACCTTTAACCTTTAGTGCAGCTCTGCCAGATTGCTCAGAGCGCTTATTGCCTCTCTCTCTCCGTTTCTTGGTCTCTCTTTCTCCTCTCTCTGTCTGTCTCTGTACATATAAGTAACACTGTACTAAGTTATATACGAGTTAGTACCTAAACCTTTATCAGAGCAGAGCTTGCTTTAAGCATACCTGAATATTCCTCGTGCAGTATGGTAGTACTGTTCATATTGGTGCAGTAAGGTACTGGGGTTTGCCTAACCCTTGGTTTTTAGTAAGGGGAACAGCACAGTGGCTGTGAGTGAGTTCTTCCATATGCTTCCACATGCCCCAAATAGGTCTCTGTTTTCCGGACTAATTTGTTTGGGCAGAGAGAGGCCCCAGGTTCATCACTGTAACTTAAAGTCTGCCGAGGGAGTGTATATGTGTGTGGAGCCAGGTTCTACCGTGTGCCTATCGGCTGAACCTATCAGCTCAGGTCTGACTCACCCAGGCAGGTGTGTGTGCGCGTTTTAATTCCTTTTAAACAGTTGGAACTGCTCTGCCAATAATGGTGAGGTATGCAAGGTCTCTCCCACTCAAACAGCCCAGAGGCATGGAGAAAAAGTTCAAGTGTTGCTCATCTGATTAACACATTTATCGATGTTCCGCCATGTCTGGCATTCATCTGTGGAGAAACGGGGGAAGGGGAGAGGGATGGAGAGGGGACGAGAGCAACTTGGATTGTGATCCGCTCTCCATTCCGAGGAGCTTCGGCCACAGGCAAATTAGCCAGCGCATTTCCATTCAAGGCGGGAAAGAGCCTTTGATCAGCAAACCATATCAGCACATCAGAACAGGCCGCACAGGCCTTGAAGGAGTCAGAATAAGGGAAAGGAGTGCTTTGAATTCCATAAGGAATACACCAGCTGTTAGTTTGCAATCAGTCGCTAGAATTATGTGCAGAAATAGATCCAGCACTAGGAGATTTTAACATGTATTATTTGTTCTCATGACAATGTAATTGTTTGCTATTTAAACAAAGCTGAACATTATCACTTGCTAATCTTCAGACTCCAGTGATATAATATTTCTGTCAGCAAAGCAATAGACCTGCAAGGATGTGAAAGATCCTGTGACTTGTCTGTGCTGCAGCGGTTGATCGAACTCATAAAAGAAAGTGCCAATTTAGTTTCTTCTCATAAAGAAAGAGAGAGAGAAAAAGTGAAACAGAATGAAAGGGAAAGAGAGAGCAAGAGGCAGAAGGAGAAGGATGGATGGTAGAGAGGGGGAAAGACATTGTAAGTGAGAGAGAGAGAGAGAGAGAGAGAGTGGAAGAGAAGTTGAAGGATTCTCAATGGACAAACCCCTCCCTCTTGCCCCCCCCCCCCCCCACACCTGTTTTCTCTCTATGGTGCTCCCACCCATGTGGGAGGGCCAAGTGGTGAGTTGCTCTGTAGAGCAACAGGTGAGAAAGGGTGAGACAGTGTGAGTGTGTGGGGAAGAGTTTGTGTGTGTGCGAGAGAGTGAAGCCCAGCCAGCATGCTCAGGAGGAAGAGGAGCATATCTTTTGGAGGCCTCGAACGGTATGTTATATGTTCTGGCCTGGTGTAGTGTATTGGGTTGGGTGTATGTAGGCAGGTGCTCTGTACAGACTCTTTATAATCTTTGTTAGAATTAGATCTCATTTTCATAAAAAAGCTTGATTAGCTTTTGCTAGTTTGTGTTGTAGCTCAGAGTTGAATTTGAACCTGATGTTTTTCAGTGCAGCTTAAAAAGTTACCCATCATACAGGGCTAAAACATGCCTTGGTTGCTGAAAATAGCTAATGCATGTATAAAAGATTTCATTTGCTATATAAGTCGCAAAGAGATTCTTCTACTTTTGGCACCTTTCTAAGTTTGTGGTTGTATTTCTCCAAGAGAAGTAGCCCAGAGCCGGTAACATACTGGTCAGGAAAATACTGCCACTTAATTGTCTTTCATTCAGTACAGAATGAGAGACGTAATGTAGAGCTTTATTTTATTGGAGATCTGACCTTGTTTGATGGGAGCTGAAATACGTAATTCACTCTATTGACTTGCCTTATTGAGACAAGCAGAACCGTGTGCACTCAGGAAATTGGAAAAGATGCACATCAGGGTGAATAGTAGCGGGTCATGCAGTTTATGTGCTTACTGGTTATTTGATGATCAAGCACACTGTTCTTATTCCACACACATGCACAAACATACATGCACACGCACACACACACACATACACCCACACAAACCTTTTAGCACCTGTTGAAAGGCAGAGGATTAATGCTTGTGAAAGTGTGCAGGAGATAGAAGTGATCTGTCTCCCAAGGGACAGATACGGCAAAAAGAGAGGAGAAATTCATGAAGAAGAGACACAGTTTAAGTCTTCAGCCACCCATGCCACTCAGAGGCTGTGAAAATCACACACAATGTTCCCTCTGTCAACTTCACTGACGTGCCTGAGCTCAATGTATTTATAGCAAAAGTTATTTGCCACAACTCATTGTGTAGGAACATACATGCACACACTGTTGTACTGCACATTCAAGATTTCACATACTTGCATTTCACTCAGCCCCATACTTGTGTGGGCCTTAGCGTGCCCACACGGCTCGGTCCTGCGAGGCGGTCCTGTGGAAGCAGATGAGCTGATATGCTCCTGGCCACTGCCTCCATAATGGACAATGCACTCTGATTAGAGGCTGGCATCATAGCTGTAACCATGGTGATGCTGCTTTGTCCTCCTCAGCATCTTTCAGCAGCATAATGCAGTACAACAGCAGGCCACATTATGCCATTCTGACGTTTTGCATTGTGCATCATTCACATGTTGTAAAAATATTTGTTGTATTATTATTGCATAGATATCAGATGCTACATTTGTACTCTACAGGTGCCCCCCCATTTTTTAAAATTATGACCGCGTTTTCTGTAACTTGGTTGTTTCTTTAATTTAAGAGTTTCAGGTGTATCTCAGGTGTGCTTCAGGTGTACTTGGATTAAGCTGTAAAATGAAAAGCAAATAGCACCTTTCCTGTACTCATGATTGCTTTACAGCAGTGTAGGATAAAAGCAGTTCAAGTCTTCCTCTCCAAAACGTGTCTCTGTGCTTCCCCCAACACAGTGCGGTTACTGTATATGACCTCCAGGAAATTCTGGGACATGAAGCAGAGCGTCTACCTTGCTCCATCTTTTCGTCATGCTCAAACGGTCAAATGATCATAAAAGGCCCTTCATAGTTCATCACAATTCAATTCCTAAAGCTCTCTTCAGACACTTCACATAACGATGTTATTTAAGACTAAAGAGGCTGGAAGCTTCCTGTAATAGGTGGAGTGGAAAGGTAATAATGTGTGTGAAATGAACTGGAAGACTACTGACCATATAATGCTGGTTTGTGGCAGTGGCTATCTGAGTCTGGAGAATGTAGTTGAGAAGACTGGTGTAGCCTTCAGGAGTGGAATAAATGCACTCGTGTTTGTTTCTTTGTGACATTTGATGGTTTTGAGAATATTCAGTGTAGTTCTCTGTCTTTCTCTATTTCCATTTCTCTCTCTCTAGGATGGACAAATCCACCATTGCAGCCCTGAAGGCCAGGTGAGTTGCTAGTCTCTCTGCAGCCTGTGATATGACTACTCATCAGTTCTGTGCTTCAACATTCTGTTTCTCTGGAAGCTCTGTGTATTGCACTACAATTTTGCATATCTCGACATATCTGGAATCATTTTGTATTTCACTACAATTTTGAATATCTCTACAACTCTTAATACAATACACTGCACGTACTCACCTAGAATCTATTTTGAATATCTCTACATCTCTTAATACAATACACTGCATTTACTCACCTAGACTGTATAAATCCGAACTGTATAAATGAGAACTCTCTCTATACATGTTATATATAAGGCTTATTCATATGTGAATAAGGAACACACACACACACAAACACACACACACACACACACACACACACACACACACACACACACACACATAAATGGGACCACTGGGGACTTCGCAGCTCATTGCCTGTCCTTGCCTTAAGTGGGCTTATTAGTTACTGGGTAACGTGTCTGTGGCTGTCTGCTGCCCCCAGTGGCCATTTTCTTCATGTGCGTGCTCAGGTCACTGGAATGCTCTCTTCCACTGCAAACTATCTGTCAAAATAATACATTGTCCCTGAAAAATGTGTGTGATAATTACTTTGATTGATTATTAGCGCTCATATGAGTGATTAAATGGCAGGCAAATTTATTTATATGGTAAATAAATTTATATGGAGGTGAGGGGAGGGGAGGAGAGGAGAGCAGAGGGGAGGAGAGGGGAGGAGAGGGGGGAGAGTAGAGGAGAGGGGAGGAGAGGGGAGGAGAGTAGAGGAGAGGGGAGGGGAGGAGTGGAGAGGGGAGGGGAGGGGAGGAGAGGAGAAGGGAGGGGACGAGAGGAGAGGAGAAGGGAGGAGAGGAGAGGGGAGGAGAGTAGAGTAGAGTAGAGGAGAGGGGAGAGGGGAGGAGAGGAGAGGGGAGGAGAGGGGAGGAGAGGGGACAGGCAGACATCAAAGCTTCCCCGCACGAGTGGACACAGGTGCGTTTCCAGAGGCATTTGCTTGTGCCTCTTTCTTAGTTTAGAAGTGCTGTCTGTGTAACCTTCTGAACACACAGCTATTGCCAGCAAAAGAAAAAGCAAAATCAAAAGCATGTTGTAATATTATAGCATTTCTTCTTGTGATACATAATAGAAACAAGTAGACGTGTAAAATTAAGCTATGATCTACAAATGCAACTTCACATATTTATACTCCTATATATGGAAACATGACCAAAAGGGGCCCACTGCATTTACTTTAACATTTACATATATATATATATATATATATATATATATATATATATATATATATATATATATATATATATATATATATATATGTAAATGTTAAAGTAAATGCAGTGGGCCCCTTTTGGTCATGTTTCCATGGAAATTGGTTGACAAGTAGCAGACTTTCAAATTAATGTATGTGTGTGTGTGTGTGTGTGTGTGTGTGTGTGTGTGTGTGTGTGTGTGTGTGTGTGTGTGTGTGTGTGTGTGTGTGTGTGTGTTGGAGCAAATGTGTGTAGAGGGGCCAAACAGGCCTGATTTTCACCAAGCCTCTCTGCTCCTTTGATTGACACTACAAAGTGAGTGGCCTCTATTCAACCTGCAGCAAAGAGCAGCATTCAAACATACTGCATAATCAGGCACGTGTGTGTGTGTGTGTGTGTGTGTGTGTGTGTGTGTGTGTGTGTGTGTGTGTGCACGCATGAGTGTGTATATGCTTGTGTGCTTGTGTATGTGAGTTCATGTGCTTCTGTTTATGCCACAGTTTTTGTGTATGTAATAAAGATAAGTGCTGTCTAAATTATTAACCAGTGTATGAGCGTGTGTCTGTGTGGGAGAGAAAGAGAGATAAATGGGAGTTAGATGAAGCGAAAGAGAGACAAGAGAGTGTGTGTGTGTGTGTGTGTGTGTGTGAGAGAATGAGTGTGTGAGAGAGAGAGAGAGAGAGAGAGAGAGAGAGAGAGAGAGAAGACAGACAGAAACGGAACAAGGATCCATGCTGGTTGCTGTTGTTGTTCACACTCTCATTGCTCAAGATGCCTCGCAGAATCTGGTGAGTGTTGTGTGCTGTCGCTCCAGGAGATGAGGTGTGATTTCTGTTAGCGAGTGTGTGTCCGCGTGGATGCTGTTCCATATGTACTGTCACTGGTTTGCCTGAGGACATGCTCCACTTCTTAAAAAGCAATGATAGCCTCCAGCACCATAGCTTGTAGTTTTCCTCCTTATTTCCTGCACGACTGGTGGAGAGGAACCAGAGAGGTGACAGAGACAGAAATGCTAAAAAACCCTCACCACTTCAGGCTTTCAAACGTACACAGAAGTTTGCTACACACCACCTTTTCCCGAACAATGTTATTTCTTTTCTCTCGTTCCAAAAGCTTCTTAATACCTTTATCCAGCTCTCTGTCTCCCTTACGCTGCGTCATTTGATGCTTAAAAGCAGGAGCTGCAGATGCTGCGCTTTCGGCTGGGACTCCGGGTCAAGTAAGCGATAAAAACAAAGCACCTGCTGATGGGATCGATAGTGTCTGACACATAAATTAAGGTGTTCCCCACAAAAGCTGCTCACGCTGTCGCGAGGAATCGCACTGCGATGGCCGTGATGTAATTATCTCCTGCCAGGGCCAGCTAGTATCTCGAAACAAGTAACGGTGATGTCGTGTTATGATGACCATATTGTTAATGCAGTCAGCGATGACTGCAGAGGCTGTTATTCTTCATAAGTTGGAATTTGTTGGGAATGCATGAAAACCTTTGGTGTTGGAATAAGATACATAGAAAGTAACTTGGCCCTCAGCAGTCTAAGGGTAAAGGTCAGCTCAGTATTGGAGTTTTAGCATGGGCTGAGCCACTGTAGTTACTGTTGAGAAGCCTTGGAGTGATCTATTCACTGTGCTGTATGATGGGCTGTACATTCAGCATTTGTTTGTAGCACAATGTGTGCATATAGCACAGTGGGTTTGTATGGTGCAGTGTTTTGGCTTTGTGTTGATCCTGTTTTTTGGAGCACAGTGTAGCGGGTTTCGCAAAGTGCAATGTTAGTGGGCTTATTGCAGTCTGCAGTTCGTCAGTTGGTTTATACAGTGAAGTGTGTGTTGTATAGGTTAGATTGCAGTGGAATTGCACAGTAGAGTGTGCACGGGGTGTGTAGAATGTGCATTGTGTGGCGTGTATTGTGTAGTGCACAGTGTGTAAATTGTAGTGGACACTTTGTAGTTGCATCACTTATGGCAGTAAGGATGGGCACAGGCTTGTTACTACCCATTGCACATTGAAGTCTACCGCTCACACACATCAGCAAAGCCCATTACTCACTGCAGACAAAAAGCTATAGCACACATGGGTGCAGCATACAGATGCATCTATTTGCAAGGGCACACTCACATATACACCACCCACCCACACACCATCTGTCAATATGAAGATAAGACCTTTACGTGCATGTGTACCCAGGTGGAAATTTTAACTGTCTGAGAGAATCGTTGCTTGTTGGTTATTTGTCCGCTCTCTCTGGTGTTCTTCAGCAGCTGACTAGTTGTGCAACTTTCCTTTTTGTTTTCTAGGTTATGTCATAACATGCAGAGCACCTAAGAGATATGATACAATTACATGATAATGATCAAGGTGTTGCCTTTAAGGACACATGCTATTCGTATCAACACCCCTAAATAATTTTACAGATTTTGAAACGTTCCTTTTCCTAGAGTACAGCAAAATTGGTAGGAGCAATTCCTATTGGTCACCACTAGAGGGAAACAGTGACATGACAAGTCTGCATGGCACGTAAAGATAACTAGTGTCCTCTTTCTATGTATTATAGTTGCCCTCTAGGGGGAGTGAAACCTTTCCTTATCTGAGTGTGTGCCTCCTAGCCAGTCTCCTTTCTTGCACCGGCTTTCTGTGCTCACATAGCGTAAACAATGATGCCTCTGGGTCTTTTTGTTCATGAAAAACCAGCCACATGTTTCCTCCTTGGGTAAGTTTGGACAGAAAGACTGAAAAGGGCCTGAGCAAAGCAGTGTCGCTGAAATCTCGATGAACCATTGCATTCCCCAGTTTTCCCTGCACATAAAACATCAGTCAGTCACTGAGTGTCACTGGATTTAAACTGAGTGTGGGAACACATTAGCGGAGTTGCTTTTAAAATGTTAAGCCTTTCAAATGACTTTTCTTATATAATGTGTAATATATTATGGTAGTATTATTAAGACCTTTAATGTTAATAATTAATATATTAATAATTAATTAATAATTAGTCCTTTTGTGTTAATTATTTTACTTCCACAAAACACTTCCAAATCAGTGCAAACGGACTGGTATAATATTGAACTAAAGAGGGAAGCTGAAAAGGAATAGAGAAAATTGTCAAAATCATTTTGTTTGTATTAAATCAGAAATAAAATTGAAACTTCAAATTAAAAGAAATAAAGGTATCAGTGCAGTATACGTTTTAGACGCACCGAGTTTCTGGGGTTGCAGTACCCAACACTGGCCTGTAGGTGGCAGTGACCTGGTTTTCAGTTGTGACATGGAGGAAGAGCAGCTTTCTCTTTAACTCATGGGAATGGAGCTTTGTGTTGTGGAGAACCTGGCAGTTGTCATATTAACCGCATAAGAGCTCCAGTCCATGAACATCCATAGCAATAAAGCTATAATCCTCTTTTAGACTCTTTCGGACTCTAGAGGGGCTTGTTGCCGTGATAAATGTGCTTAGTGAGATCTGAGAGATTTAAATTGATATTGAAGCACTAATTCCTGTAGCATCCTTCATTAAATCAATCATTAAATCTGGGACATGCCTGAAGATGTTGTGCTCGGTTATGTTTTCACAATCAAACAGTCGTGTACTCAGTATTATCGATGATGCATACATTTGTGCTGCAGTTAGTTTGCGTTAGCTTTTGCAATATTGGCAATAATTTACTGTTATTTGAGCCCTAGTGGTTGCAAATAATGATTCAAACTGCCGGCTGTTTAGTCCAAAGAGCCCCTCCTCCTCTGGTCAACGGTCGGTAGCTGAGCTGGCCAGTGAGTGCACCATTTAAAACTCTCCCCCTGAAGCATAAGCCTCCTTTCCAGCAGCTGTCTGCCTTGTCCGGCAAATATTTACCACCCCAGTGGTGCCAATCACACAGCCCCAAAAAGGGCTCCATCTGCCAGCTGGAGTTTAATGGGGCTATTAAAGGGTTATAAAGTAGGCTGGGACCCATCGGGGTGTTTCCTCTAGGGTGGTTTCCTCCAGGCTCCCGTGGGGGCTGATGGGCAGGGCAGGAGGTGCTCTGGGCAGGGGGAACCCCTCAGGGATGGGGCTCTGCTCTGCAGTTCTGCTGGTGCCTACTGCACTCTTTTAATGGGACTTCTTTGTGCTTATCAATCGGAAATCAGAGGCTGCGAATCTGAGCTGCACTGGCAGGTGCTCGAGATAAGACGTCAGTGTTAAAAAGGTAAATCACATACAATAACACTCGCATCTGCTGCCAGGATTAGGGTCAGATGATGTAGGCAAAATGGGATGGTGTAGCTTGTCTGAGTATGGCTGTGATCTCCACATGACACTATTAAATATAAGGCTGCAAGATTCTGACAAAAAAAAATGACCACACCTTTCATAAATGGCTTGAAATGTGTCAGAAATCTGACAGAAAATCAGGAAAATCCTAAATGGATGATAAAGGTTCACGTCACAGGGATAAAAAAAAAAGAAAATGCATTGGAGTAATGATTTGGTGAACGCTTGATTTTGATATGTCAAGAATTCACCCAAAGACAGGCAAGACATTGCAGTCTTTAGTGAGGGTCCTGTTCCAATGGCTGCTGCTGCTGTATTGATTATCATGCCGCATATGGTCCAGTGCTGCTGAACTCTAGCAGAGCAACATGTTTGTCATTGCTTGTCTTCTGTGTTGGCCTCACAGGAGCAGAGCCTACTTGCATGGCTCCTTTGGGGCAGGATCTGGTTATTCTTCAGCGTTCCGTGTTTGTTTTAGGCCCCTGCGCTGGTGCACTCCACGCTGTACACGCCCAGGGCTCTCGCTTCTAAGAAAAGCCTGAGCCTTGTTGCTGTTGGAAACACCAGCTGGAAGAGCAAACATAGCGAGAAGGAGCTGATGTCCTTGAGGCCAGCGCAGCACGCGGGCTGTGGGTACGCAGGGGGTGAAGCCTCGCCCTTAATCGAGATAGTACACAGGCGATAAGGACAAAACTGAGATCCTGAGCAGTGATTTAGTGCTGTGCAGGGAAGGGAATGAATGAATTCTAATGAAGCTGTCCTGCACTGGGTGGAAATTGAGGAGGGCTTTTAGTATCTAAAAAAGACCAAAGGATGTAGTTGTGTGAATCTGCGTGTGTGTGAGCAAGACAGATAGAAAAAAAAAGAATTACTATACAGAGGAATCTCCGAGGTGAGAAAAGAAAGCATCCGCAAAAGATCAGACGTCAGAAAAGAATATAAATAAATGAAAGTCAATATTTTCATTTTGACCCCTGACCTTGCAGTTCTCTCTCTCTCTCTCTCTCTCTCTCTCTCTCTGTGTGTGTGTGTGTGTGTGCGTGCGGGCGCACAAACTACATGTTCTTTAGTCTTTCTGGTTTCCTGAGGTTATGGCTGGACACATGACTGCCAGCAGGATCCAGCTATGCTCTCTTTATCAGAAACATTCTCATTACCAGCCACACTGAGTTTCACTTTGAAAATCTCTGTGTAACAGAAGTATAGAATTAGCGTTCCATAAGGCCATTATGTGGAAATGATTTGACTGTCCTCAAAGACAGTAAAGACAATAAACAGTTGTCTTACACGCACCAGCATCAATCCGCTCTTGTCAGTCAATCGGCTTTGATCAAAATGGCAGAAGGGAAGTTGCAATGAAGTCTTGGAGTCCACAGTCTCTCTGTGGAGGACTGAGGTTATGGCCATGTTGATTTACCGGAAATGGCAAGGACAGAAGAAGGTAAGTGCCTGCATATAATTCCTCTCCTGCCGAACGTGTTTCTGTTTCTGTGTTTTCCGCTCCATCTGAGAGAGACAGAGAGAGACAGAGGCTGCACATTTATGCTTTGGCCCACTGTAATAAAGGACTTTCGAGGAATCTATTAACACTGCAGCGACGGACATCTGCGTCACAGACTAGCGCTGGGTCAGCGTGCACCCATCATAAACTCTCCAACACTGACGCTATTAAAAATAATGATGAATAAGTTGTTCTCATATCATGCTGCACATTGCCACGTTCTTTTTTTATTCATGGCTCATGGTTTTTTCATGGTTTTCTTCCTGTCTTCAGTTTTGTGTTTCATATTATGTTTGCATATTCATCAGTTTTCAGATAAGCAGGGCCCAGGGCTTTCAGAGTCACTGTCTGCCTTGATTGTGATCCCAATCTGATGGCTGCACCTCTGCTCTACAGGAGACCTGCTTCAGTGTGCAGACAAGTCGGGGGTGGGGGTGGGGGGGGAGACAGCTGTCCAGGGCACACACACACACACACACACACACACACACACACATACACACGTGCATGGACACGCACACGCACTTAAACATGCACTCATGCATGTGCACACACACACATGCATAAACATGCTGGCACGTGTATACACACAAACACACACTGACACGTGAACATAAACACATTTACACACACACTCACTCACACACACGCATATATACACACATATACACACACACTCACACACACGCACTTATGCACACATCCAGATGCACACACATGCGCACACATGCGCACGTACTCAAAGGTCACCAGCACAGCCAAATGGATTTATGACACAATTTAAATAAATGGCATTTGAAGTGGAAAGAGAAGAATAGGATTAGGAAGGGGGGCTACAGGAGGGCTGAATGCACCATGGCATAATAATAAGGGCAGAGCCAGTTGGTCTCCCTAAGGGGGCGGGGGTTTGAGGCTTGAAGGGGCATAGAAAGGCAGAGAGAGGCAGAGAAGCAGATGATTTCTAAATGGGCTTTGTCCTCTGACTATATATATAAAAACCCTCTATCCTCTAATACACATTCTCTGGCATGATCGGCCACGCTTCACCATTGGAGCCCTTAACTCCTACTCTCGGGTGGCTGAGAGGGTTGGCTAAGCAGTCTGACTGCTGCATTTTGGCCTGAAAGGGCTCTTAAGTGTTCTAAGCTGTTGCATGCATGCTTGTTCACCTGCAGGGGGTCCAGACTCCCATTCGTCACATTTGTCTCTACATCCTGTGGCTCGAGGGAGTGGGCCTGTCGAGAGAGCAGAGAGGAGCACAGCCAGGACTCCCAGAATGCTGTGCACCTCTCTGTAGTTTGTATTTAGTTTAAATCCAGTTTTCTAACGTGTTTGTTAAATAATTTAATTGCACAGGACTTTGGTTCAATTTGTTGTGTCTCTTGCTAGTTAACTATTGTTTAGAAATGTCCTAAAGTCTTTGTGGCGTGTATGTTGTTTAGCTACCTTCCCCCCACTTCCCTGGTCAAGTCAGTTACATTTTCTACTTCTTTGCTGTGTGCGAGTCTTTAAAAAAAAGAAAAAGATTTTGGAGTCTGCAATAAGGAACTTGTTCCTCAAACAGAAACATCTTCCTACTCTCCTTCTGTGTTGATACTAACCTTCCTTTAATAATGCTTTTGGTGTAGTTACTGAGTAATGTGTCTTCAGCTTAAGAACAAAATAATAAACATGGATTTTAAGAAGTAAAACATTAAAGTAAATGGATCATGTTCTACCAAATGTTAAAGGGCCCATACTATACAATTTTGTTTTATTTTATATTTTTTTTCTTGATGTCGAATTACATTTGTGTGGCTTTATATTCCAGTCATATTTCATTTTTATACTAACATTATACTTTTTTTTACCATTATACTACCATTTTCCAACCTCTCTTGATCCTTTAGGGGTCCTTTAAACCTTAATGTTATCGTTCCAGTTATCTTGGATTGCCACTATCCCAGGTGTTATGCTTACTAGCATTTTAATAACAAGCTTTGCACCGCGTTATAATCAATAGCCAGCCTCTGTCTCACATCTGTGTTTAGTAGATCAAAATTGGTGGTCTTGTTAAAGTTCAGAAAGAGTGCTTTGTCCCTGTTGGCTCAAGACAGGGCAGAAGCAGTCGTTTAAATGCGGGTGATGGATGGCGGTGTCGGGCTCCTTAAATAGTAGCCAGAGCAGTCTTCTCGATCAGAGTTAAACGCCGCTGTGGAATGTCTTTCATGACTGGCGCAGAATGTGAGAGAGAAAGTGTCCCTGCTCCGAGCCTCCAATGCCTGCGTCCGCCTCCGCTGCATATAACGCTGCACAAAGTAACGCGCTACTGGGATCTAATTACTTTTCCCGGTAAGGAAGGAGTGTATACAATGGATTACGCTTTCAGAATACACTTATTGATTTAGGAGGTTAAAAACAGCCCGTGTAAAATGAAACTAAGTGTAAATCTGAAACCATGTCCACCCTTGTAGCCTAAACCCAATGACCAGACTGTCAAAATATCCAAGCGCACGGCAAAACTCATGGGCAAACTCGTATGACTTTTATATGATGTTCATTGTGATAATCTAGTTTTTCCTTAATAAAGTACCAAAATGTCCACTGGCTGTTATTATTTCCAAGTGGTACATATATATATATATATATATATATATATATATATATATATATATGGGTCTTAGGGAGTAAGGAAGAAGTAGTGAGAAATGTAATTACTTTTCGCGACCGTGCTGAATAAAGTAATTCCGTTACCGGATTAAGCGAAGTAATTAGTAATTTGTTACGAATTAGTTTTTCCAATACCCATGCCAGTACTGAAACTGGAGAGAAATAACTGTACTTCTGCTCTGACTAGGTTGACTAAACAATTAGAGGAGTGTGAGAGTTAGTTGAGGTTAATGAGAGAAAGCAGTAGTGCTACAGCTCCCAAGGTGGAGGGGGTGCGGGCACCATGGTGTCACACTCGGCACATTCACACGCCTACCACTAATGAATCAGGTAGGGGAGGAGAGACAGAGAGGGAAAGATGAGCTGATCTTTTTTGTGAAAACAACTGATGTTGAACTCACTTTTACAGTGTGTGAGTGTTTTATTCAAAGCTATTTTGGTCCTTTTGCCATAGTGTGATAACAGAGGTTTCCTAGGTAAGCAGCTCTTGAACTGTAGATGTGTGGTATACATGGCACCCTGTCAGAGGCCCACTATTAAAAATTCACACATTGAATCTCCTTCACTTAACATGAAGGAGTCACTTAAGCAACAATGTATGCAGTATGGTATCAGTACAATGTCCTCAATCCTTGTGAGCATGTTGTACATACATTCGTGTACGGCTGCCTGCACGCATGTATGCCTGCATGCCTGCACTCATGCACACACAATATACACACTACTGTGAAAAAGCATTCCCCCCCCCTTTGAATTCCTGAATTCATTTGATTTCGTCTGATTTTATAGTGTACTCTAGTAGTACATAGGGTCTGGATGGAAAATGTACACAAAAGTTTGGACTTTGTGTCTTTCATTTTATGGTATCAACATGGTATCAACTCCGCTATCCTAAGGTATAAAAAGGTGTTTGCCGCCCCCCCCCCCCCCCCACACACACACACACTCCTCCCAGTAACCAGTTATGATCAGTATCCAGTGTGAGTGCTTATAATAATGACTGGCCTTGATTTTGGCACAGCCCTGTCTATTCAAACTCTATTTTTGGGCCTTTAAATCAGAGTGAACTTGGCATCACACAGGTTGTCCAGTCAGGTGGTCCAGCCATGCCACAAAGAAAAGAGATTCTTGAAGACCTCAGAAAAAAAATTTGTGGAAAAAAGTTGTTTCAATCTGGAAAAGGTTACAAAGACATTTTTAAAGCTCTAGGGCTTCACCACACTACAATCAGATCCAGAATGTCCAGATGGAGAAACTTGGTAACAGTAATCAATTGTCCAAGGAGGGGACGCCCTCACAAAATCTCTCCAAGAGCAAGATGTAAAATCATCCAGGAAAAACAAACAAACAAACAAAAAAAAAACTCACAAAGAAGATCTAAAGAACTGAAGGCCTCTCTCAGCTAAGGTCAGCAATCATGATTCAAACATCAGGAAAACACCAGGCAAAAATGAGATCCATGTCAGAACAGCACGACTGAAACCTTTAACGCGACTATTCAAGAAAAATAAATGTTCATCTGAAGCTAGTCCAGAAATGATCCTGACTGAGTTCTGGAACAATGTGTTATGTACAGATAAATTTAAAGTAGAGATTTTTGGCCAACATGGGTCCTGTGAATATCTGGGAAAAGCATAAAACTTCAAAGTGACAGCCATACCAACTGTGAAGCATGGTGGTGGTAGTGTGATGGTTTGGCGATGCTTTGCTAGACCTGCATGTCATTGAAGGAACTATGAATTCTGCCCTGTATCAGAGAATCTCAGGTCTTTTGGCTGTAAACTGAAGTGCAGTTAGGTCACACGACAAGACAGTGATCCAAAACATATCAGCAAATCTAGCTTCCAATTGTTAAAGAACGGCCTAGTAAAAATCCAGACCTAAACACTATGTTGTGGATGGACCTGAAATGTGCACTTCCTGCTCAAAGGCCTGAAACAGCTCGGCATGGAGGAGTGGGCCAGAATTCCTACATGGCTGAGTGTGATCCTTATAGCACAGTGGCATGAGGCAGCATTTTTGGTCCCTCGTGGGCCCTTTTAACCATTATTATTATTCCTGAATACAGAAATTCAGGAATTCAGGTAAGCACACAGTTTTTCATGTCACTGTAAAATGAGGATGCTATAAAAATAAAATCAAGAATAAAATGTTGTTTGTTCTGTTAAATGCATATGTTTAGGAATGCTTTCTCAGGCACATACATGTTGAAGTTATCCAGCCTGTAGGGACTTCCTCGCAGATGTGGTTGAGGCATTAAAATGTTGCTGTTGCAAATTGGGCTATTTACCTGGCAAGCTCTTCATTCATTATAGGAATTCTGGGTAAGGAGAGTGCTAAAAGTACTTACTATAGACTTCCTGCCATGTCTTGTTCTCATGCAGAAGAGCATGTGAAGTGACTCCACACTAATTAAATCATTATGTCATTACATACCAGTCATGTGGTATTTTCCCCATGTGCAACATAGCCTGTTCATAAGTGGAAAAAGATCAAAGGTGTGCATTGTTGTTGACCTGTATGTTGATCGATCAGAAATGTATTAATTTATGCATTAGTATGTGCCCTTGTGAACTATATGACCTGGTGAACATGACTTAAATACACCCGAGCGTTAATGAGATTTCTAATATTAACATTATGTCAGAACTTGATAAGTGCACATGTGCGCCACGAATATGTTTACACTTGCTATCTCATCCGACATGACCCTATCAATGAGAGCCAGACCCGAGAGTGGGTGTGTGTGAGTGTGTAAGAGGCCTTTTGGCAGCCAGATCTGGTGTGTGTGTGTGTGTGTGTGTGTGTGTGTGAAACACACCAACAGACCTAAAGCAGCAGCTGAGCTGTTGGACACTGGGCTAGGATCCAGAGACGTGTGAGTTCCCTTTGCTGTGTGCGGCTATTTCTGGCCACTGTATTTTCATTGGATCAGAGGGGTCAGCTGCCCCCACAGTCACCTTGTCCTGGCTTTCTCCTCCAGATAGAGTGGACACACTTTTTTTTTTGCCTACGCTGCTCCTATAGTGGCCACTCAGATGAGCTGTAAATGTAAAAGCACTGGAGTGCTGGTTGACATTTCAAAAGAGGGTTAAAAGGTACCAAAGACTGGAATCTATCTGTATTCATAAACTACTGCAGAGAGCATTTTCTTGATACTTGTGTGAAGTTGTGTTTGCTTAATCTGATGTTTTTGTTCATTTAGAGTGGTTAATGGCTCATTCAAATTTTCTCAAAACAGACTGGATAAATATTTAGTGCATGTGATCATTGATTTTTTCATTCTAAACAGACTTTGTTTTATGTTATGTGAAGAGAATAATTTCACCATAATATTAGTCAAGCGAGATATGATATGCTCAATAAGTGCTTTGGCATCTTCTAATCCACATACTTGGAACCTGAGAGGATAGTGTTCCATTACTGTCTTGTTCCATGCAACTACATAAAAGCACTACAGGTAAGATAAAGTCAGACTTGGTGTTAACTTGAGGCTGAATCTGAAATGCCATCTGAAATATGCAGAGGTGATTTGGACATCTCTACAGTGTGGATGTCTGTGTCCTTCCTTCCTGTCTGCGTTCTGTCTTTCCAAAGATAGGAGCTGTGTTTTAAGAGAAAGTGATGTTTCCACCTTTGGGATATACGCTTCAGAGATGGTTTGTGTGTGTGTGTGTAGGTGTGTGTGTGTGTGTGTGTGTGTGTGTGTGTGTGTGTGTGTGTATGTGTGTGTGTGTGTGTGTGTGTGTGTGTGTGTGTGTGTGTGTGTGTGTGTGTGTGTGAGGAACAATGTGGTCCTGCTGAGTTTGGCTGTCACTACAGATGTCACTTTTATAGAGCACCTGCCTGCTATTGTGTAGAGCAGGTCTAAATGATGTATGATGTTGCTGGATGCCTTAGGTGCAGTGGGACCTGACAAAGACATGTGTGTGTGTGTGTGTGTGTGTGTGTGTGTGTATTTGGAGGCATAAATAAGTGTAGAGTGTATGTACTTATGTGCTTATGTGTTTAATATGTTTGCGTGTGTGTATGCATGGGTGAGTATTCTTATCTATGCCTGGTGCTGAGGGTGTTTAGAAAAGGAGTTTTTCATGTGATGTCCTATGGGGCTTTGAGATATGTGTGTGTTACGCACTAAGGGGAAAGTGGGAGATAAGGTGTGAGTTTATGCACATGATGGTGATTGTCTTGCTTGAGAGGACTTATCCTGTCCTTCACTCAGAGAATTGTTAAAACTGGGTTTCTGCATTTCTCGCTCTCTCACTCTTTCTCTCTCTCTCTCTTTCTCTCTCTCTCTCTCTCCTTCGCTCCAACATGCTTTAAATGGCAGGACAATGGAAGAGAGTGAAGCATATTTGATTCTGATTCTGGCACTCCCAATGGAATACCGCTTGTTACTCCCAAGAGATATCTCAACCCATATCCATCACTCATTATGTCTCCATAGAGACCCACACCCTCCACATCTCTGCTAAAAGCTTAAAGCACCTCACTCCACCGAGAAAACCTGACAATGCATGTTCCCATGTATATCAGTGGCTTTGGAACTACTTAGAACGTGTGTGATATACGTGTAACATGACAGTAATGTTAGAAGGGTGTTCTTCAGATATGGGATCTGCAGGACTGGTGTTATCCAATATCTGTTCTAATGTATAGGACCGGTGGTGTTTAAAAGCAGGTTTTGACTGACTGCAGGGTTTGCAGGGTTTGCAGGGCCTTCCCATGTGAAGGTTTAAGGGAAGAGACTGGCTGGAGTAGGGATCACAGAGATTAAAGGAGATTGAAAAGAGAGAACTCCAGAAGTGTTACAGGAAAAGTGACAGAAAACAGAGCATGTGAAAACAGACAGACAAGATGTGGAGGATAGGAAATGGTGTGTTTGCTCAAATCTAGCAGCCTGTGAGACATGTAGCTAGTCAGCTGGTCTCGTTCTCTCTTACACACACACACACACACACACACACACACACACACACACACACACACACATATATATACATACATATGTATATATATAAAACACATTACCTCACCTACAGCTTGTGGAAGGAAATGCATGCAAGAAGTGCTCCCCTTTGTCAAGAAATGACCTCTTCAAAAACACTTTGTAACGCCGCAGTGCCGGTGGCTTTGGTCTGAAGTATATTTCAGCTAAACAAATGTGGTGTGTGAGTGAAAAGCAGACATGGTCAAAAGGAAACAGCAGTGAAGATGAAAACTGGTCGCATTACTTAGAAGAGAGAGGACAGAGAGCAGAGCGTGTTCTTTTATCAGACGGAAATCCCAGCTCCAGAGACGAGAGCAGGCCTGGAACGCGCGCATGGAAACAAACGCAGAAGGCATGGAGCTGGGTGGGAGGGGTGTTTGGTGGTGGGAGGGGAATGGGGGCGGAGCCAGCACCAGGCTCTGCCTATCCGGTAGAGGCAGGGGCAGGCAGTGAGAGCCTGGGAAGGAGGGAGCATGAGAGGGAAGGAGAGAGAGGGAGAGGGAGAGCAGGAGAGAGGTAGTCGGAGATGCTCACTCTCGCTCTCACTCCCACAGCCGGTGGCATAGAGGTCAGTTGTAGCAGAGCTGTAGAACACAGCCCCGGTCCAGCGGCTGGGGCACTGGGACTAGCAGAGCAGCAGCAAGGCCAGACAGCATGTCCGACTCCAGGGCCAACGTTCAGTCCAAGAAGGCGGGCATCCGGGCCGCTGTCATTCTCATCGGGCTGCTGCACAAGTCCAGGCGACACAAGGAGAGGCAGAAGGAGAAAGAAAAGGAACGGTGGGTGAACTTTTTAATTATCTCAGAATGAGGTCAGCTCAGGCTGTCTAGCTGCCAGGCTGTTTAACTGTTTCCTTGGTGAGGTCTTGAGTTTGCATTTGGACAAGGTTGTGGGACCTTGGAGGGCATGTCAGGACGGAGTGCGTGTCCGGCCATGTAGGACATGCCATTGGCACGTTGGCATGCTCTTATGGGTGTCCGGAACTGTGCTGAACCAATGTGGGAACTGGGTCAGTGAAACTGGAATGGGTTGATGAACCAGAAACGGGTACATTTGTAGGGTGATAGAGAAACTCTACACCGGACAGGTGCATGTCTGTGACTACTTAGTGACCCTCACCAAAAAGTGGCCACTTTTCCTCTGGAGACAGATGCACTCACAAAGGCGGGTACTGCAGCTCAGTGTAGTGGTGAGAGGAGAGAGTAGAGCCAGTGAGAACATTGCTCCATCCAGCCAGATGACAGCCAGGGTCAGGCGACTGTACACACAGGGGAGTCGGATGGAGGTGGCTGGAGCAGGTCGGTGCCTCCCCCTTCCCGGAGGATGAGACCTTTTCAGCAGCAGAAGTAGTTCGCCTCTCCTTGGCCATTCTCCAGCAAGTCGGACCGCCCCTCCTGGCTTGGGGGAGTTTTGGGCCGACGCTGTGTGCTCAAAGCAAACATTAACTTTTTAGGCCAGACAGCTCCCTCTCCCTGTCTAATCATTACACCGTATTTGCACAGTCGACAGTGCAGCGTGTGTTTGTGTTCTGCTGCTGCATGTGCTCCTATTTGCATGGGCCTTTTGCGATAAGCGAGGAACGCACGGGACCCAAGCAGAGGGGAAGGCGTAGTGCGTGCGGTCACCTGTCTGGCCTGCTCAGCATCACTGCTCTCTTCAGCGCTGCGCCCGCTGTCAAAACAAACAGCATACGTCACTCTCCTTGATGAGGATAAATGGGTCTTTTCACTCGTGCATGCGATAGGCTGGGTGTAATTGTAATGGAAATCATCTGGCCCATTACATGTAACGAAAAAATGGATGTCAGTGCTGCTTCCTCTATTTGACTGTGGGCTGATTGCTTTGTAATTACCGGAATTTTTTTATAATCAGAGGTACCCAATCAACTGGGTAACAGTGACGCATACTTCATTTTATTCCATATTTCATCACAGCTCTGCGTTTTGATTAGTGCTGTTGCTATTAATCATTTGAGTTTCTGAGCGTTCATTTCAGTAGAAACTCGTGAGCACCAGTGGCTGCTAGACTGTGACTTTCTGAGATGTCATGTCCTTCGACACATCCTGTGTTCAGTTTGGGACGTGACATTTATAAAACCTACATGCATCTTTTTTTTTTTTTTTTTGCTTGGCCTATGCCAACATCTGATTTTTGTCTATCATCTTGGCATTATCCAAAATCAGGAGTGCCTGAAAACAGCATTTGTACTGTTAGTACATGATGAACCAAGGCAATAGTTGAGTCAGGTTCTTTTTCTCACCCATAGGTCTGTGCATGCTCATTCTCTCCTGTTTCATCATTTGCTCCTCTCATTATGCAGTCTGCCTCACCCTTTATTCCCTGAGTCACAGTGTTTCCATAGCGCTCTCTTACTCTCCTCTTTTCCTCTGCCCTAATTCCTCATTTTGCTTGGCGTGACCGTTTTTCTTTTATTTTGAATTTTAACCTCACAACTATCTTCTTCACTTCTTCTCTCTCTCTCTCTCTCTCTCTCTCTGCCCCACACTCCTGAGAAAGCATTTATGATTAGCAGCTGGGCGAGTTTAGAAAGGAGAAACTACTGATTCAGAGACCAAACATGCACAAACACGTATACTCAGCATGTTCTCGGGCCGGTGTACGGCTAAATGAAGCACCTTAAGTGAACACTTCTTTAAGTAAATTGCTTCCTCAGTGCATTAATCTATGTATGTATATAAGGTTGCTAGGTGGCAGTTTTATAGCTTAGGTTGTCTTAAGTGTAACTAGGAAAACACAAGTTTCTTTCAGAGGTGGGTAGACAGATTAGTGGAAAGTAGTCTGAAGACAGCGGCTGATTTAAGATCAGTTGGTGGCTCTATCTCGGTGAAATAAAATGTGCAGTAAAAGTGTACAATCAAATGCTTAGTTGGTCAGTCTCGGTGAGAAAGTGTGGCATTACATCATGCGCTAATTACAGAGTGCTTTAAGAAAGTAATCAATAATTGATACGTATATTTAGAAACTTATGTCTTCCTTTACTGTTATACCAAGCAGGCAATAATATCATTCAACTGAAAAAACAACGGTCTTTTTCAAAATGTATGCATGAAACCTAAATATACTGGCTTGCAAACATTTTATTTCACATTAAAATCCAAAATTGGGTCTTTTCCAAACTGGGTATTCAAAATTTCCAAGAAACTTCATAAAAAAGAGCATTGCGTAAGTGTTCTGGGGCCTAATCTCGGTATATTGTGGAAGTACCTTTGGCAAAGCACATGTCCTGAAGTCTTTTTGTGTGGTTTTTATGCATAAACTCTTACATTTCTTGGCCATTGCTGGCCAATCACTATAGACTGCAGTGTTTTACACTTCTGGAGTTCTGCCAATTGTCAGCTGATGCCACTGATGTGTGAAAGTGTTAGATATGATGGATCTCAGTGGCATCTTTTACCAGTTTCCTCTTGGGCGGCGGTCCAGTTTTGTCATATCTGGGTGGTGTTTGGTACACTTCTTCTTCCATGTCATCCTCCAACAGGTTATGCAGTAAATAGTAATATTTTATATATATATATATATATATAAAACATTACTATTTACTGCATAACCTGTTGGAGGATGACATGGAAGAAGAAGTATACCAAACACCACCCAGATATATGATATATATATATATATATATATATATATATATATATATATATATATATATATATATATATATATATATATATATATATATATAAGGTTGATCTTATGCAACCTTATGTAATGCTTCAACTGTAATTCATGCAATGTCCATGCTGCAGTTTGTCTATTTGTTTTTCAGTTTTCAGTACTGTAACCTCATTTTTGTTTAAGAATGAAACCAGATTACATTTTCAAAACCTACATGTACATCATTAAAAAGTGGGTTTACACTAGAAAAAAAACCCTGTTGCAGCCTGTGTTAAGACGTTTATGCAAAACAATCTAGTAATACATCACAGCATGGCAAGGGGCACAGAGGATCGATGCTTTTTGAAGATATATGTTTTTGACTGAGTTCATCTTTTAGTAGTAGGATCAACCCTGTGACTTACTACAAGAGTCCCATGCCTCATTACATTTACTGCATTATTTATAGTGCCATCAGCATGCAGCACAGTGTCAGGTCAGAGGCTTACAGTTCTTTTAAAAGGGTTTCAGTGGATGTTGATATTATGGAAAACTTCACTCTATGCTGGTAGTGACCTTCAGAATGATATGGATCAGATTAGACTCTCTCGTAGGATTTACAGACTTTCCCTGATCAGACTGGGGAACTGGTCTTTACTGATTGGTTAAAATGTTTGCACAATAAAATTTAAATATCTTGTCTTACACTTGTGCTGTGGAACCACCTCTGTTACAAAGGTTCATTTATATTCAGATGTTGCAGTTAAATATTTAGGATCATCTTATAATTCTGAGCTGTATTCATGTGTGGAAACTACATTTACAATGTACATTCAGAATTAGTGCTATATATTCATTCATATATATATATATATATATATATATATATATATATATATATATATATATATATATATATATATATATATATATATATATATATATATATATATTATATATATACATATATAATATATACATACATATTTTGTCTTGGCTCATCCCATATTTGTCCATAGAATTGTGTGTGTTTGTGTGTGTGTGTATGTGTGTGTGTGTGTGTGTGTGTATGTGTGTGTGTGTGTGTGGGAGTGTGTCTGTATGTGGGTGGGTGTGTTTGTGTTTGTGTTGTGTATGTCAGTATTGGTGGATCTGCCAGGTCCCTCAGCAGAACTGGTAAGTGCAATGGATGAGTTGACATTGTCTCCCTAACAAGTGTGCAGAGATGCTTCCAGTAACAGACAGAGCACCTATTTACAACACAACAGAATGTGGGATTTTGAAGATATTTTTAGAACCCTTTTTATTCAGCTTCTGTTATACTGCCCTCCACTTACTGCCCTCTGCCTCCACTTACAGTCATGACTGTAAACAAAAGGAGAAAAGCACTTAAATGTCATAGAAGACGCAGGAACACTGAGACAGTCTGGGTTTAGGCTGGCCTGTGAGTGACTGCTGGGTTTTTGAAGCCTCAGTGCTCAGAATCTCAATATAGACGCTGAGGCAGACTGACCAAGAGCACAGGAATGAGCCTCATTCTCTTCCCCTAGCATTAAAACACCCCTTCTGCTCTCAGCCTCATGTTGACATTTCACCTGATATGTAAATAGAAGAACTCAAAAACAACAGGCTTTCATGTACTGAAGTTGAGAGGAAGTGTGTTCCATGCACCTGGATCAGATGTGTCTTTTAAGTCTAGCATGCAATTCTGAAGTCAAAGAACAGTTGAATGTATAAGATGTTGCTTGGTCAGTCTGAGAGACACAAATCTGCCTATAAGTTTGAAACCTGGCACTTTTGATTAAAAAAAACCTTTTTAATCAAAATCAACATCATAAAAAAATATCATCATTGCAAGGTAGGAGCTTTGGTAATTATCCATGGAATGGGAATGGCATCAATAAACAGTATTAAACAAAAACTTCTTATCTGAAAAGAAATAACAATACATACTTTTATTCTGGGTCTGCTACTGTACACTCAACTATGCTTTGATCACGATAGTAATCTACTTTGTCCTTAAGAAACTGCACTGGTGTCATTTTGAAGGCTTAGGAATTTTAAATTGCAAGCAAAAACATTTGGTGTGAAAGCAAAATTTTGGTGAAGAAACAAAACAAATGTCACATGAGCTATACAAAATCAACATTATGAATCAGAAAAGGGTAAAACAAGATAGTAGAAGATCTGAAGTTAAAATGCATAAAGGTGGGAAACACTGGTTCTGGAGAGGAAAACAGGCCCAGGAAAATAATTCTGACAAATATCAACTATGTAAGATGCAACACCTACAGTCATGCTAGTCTGAAACAAAATTGAGTTTCAGTATTTGCAATAAGAAGTTACCTAAGACATGAATGAACTGCATGACATATTTGCCAATAAAAGGCTCAATTTTTTGATCTTGATGCGAAAAGTCCCAACATAGCAAACAGAGCAATCCAGAAGACTTCTGGAATGGTTTTGTCCAACGAGATGAAGATTAAACTTCATAGTCCTGACCTAAGATGAATCAGCAAGGCCTTTTATACAACAATTTCCACTTTGAAGAACAGCTGTGGATTTCTGCAGTTCTTGGGGGTTGTAAGCTCCTGTGACATGGAACATTTGTTAAATCTGAAGGCAAGATGAATGCTGTAATATCAGAAAACCCTAGAGGAATACCTGTATCGCTCAGCTCGGAAGAGGCGAATGGATTGTACGTGGACTTAATGGCTGGAAAATGACCCAAACGTGAGCAGCAGCAGCGTGGCACAAGGAGCTAAAAGTTCTGGAGGTTCTGGAAAGTTCTCAAAAGTTAACAATACTGAGCCACAGTAGAAGAAACTCAAACCATAAAGAATTTACAGGATGTCATCGAGAGTGGGCTGCTTATCACATGACAGAATTCAAACTCATGACCAGCTGTCATGAAAGGCTGCAGTCACCAACGCTAAATGAACAAAAGGAGTGTTTGACTTTGAATAAGATCATAATTTGTGAAATAAATTCCATGTCAAATAGCAGCAGATCAGTATTATTAAATAAATGCACTTGGGTTGAGAACTTGTATAAAAAAATGAAACAACAATTTTTTGTAATTATCTGACGAATGATTCCCAGAGTATGCAAACGTCTGACCAAAACTGTATCTCAACAGGTTCTGCATGAGAGTTGGAGCTCTGATATGGATTAATGTTCACCACACAGCCAATACTTCTCTTGTTTCATTGACAGAATCCAACTGCCAGAATCAATATGTTTTGTTCAGAAGTGAGAAAGCTAAGAGGGAGAACAGTAGAGAGAAGGAAGAAAGGGTGGAGTTGGCTTTCACAGCTGTCAAATAAGGATGAGCCAATATCTCTCCCCATCTCTCTCCTTTAAACTTAATAGTTTTCACCCTTTATTCTAGTGGACTTTTGTATATAAGAAAAAAATCATAATATCATAATGTCGGAGGTGAATGGAATGTCGGAGAAGCCTGTCAACCTGTGTAAAAAACTGCTACATTAGAGACAAAGATAAGAGCAGACTGTGCTTGTCTTCCCAGCTACCTGTAGTATTTTCATATAATATGTTTGAAAGTGCATGTGTGTGTGTGTGTGTGTGTGTGTGTGTGTGTGAGGGTGGGGGGTTCACAGGAAGCATAAAATGTATTGAAAGAAATCCACTTGTAGCAAACACCCCTCCCCTGTTTTACTCAAACCCTGCTGGGAGTTATTTTCCTGCTCCTCTATTGGATTTCAAGGAGCTTTTAAATAAATTGGTACATTAACATTTTATTTCCATCTCATTTAAATTCAGTTCATTTCACTTTTAATAATGCTGTTGTCATTCCCTGAAAGCTGAAAGGTTTCTATGCAATTATTTCTACACATTTTGCCCTTCCTTAGATGTACCTTAGAAACTGATAAGTTTGTATCAAAGACATAAAACTGATTCCATGTTCTGCTTTACCATTAGAGCTGCAATAATCGGGTCCCTGCTGGTTTACTGGTCCTTATAATTCATTCTGTACACTGCAAAGAGCACCATAAAACCAGTGTGTGCCTGTCATGCATCTGGAGTAACCAGGGTGAGGGGTGGGAGCACTCCTTCTCATACTCTCTAGGAAAGAGGAGAACAGATTTTAAAGGGGTCAAACCAAGAATAAAAGGCCTTACTGTGCCACACTCTAATCCACTGGCCTCTTTCGATGATTAGCCCTGTTTGGTGTCTGCTTAGTGCTGTTGTTGTCCATGGAGATCATTCTCTTTACCTCAGCAGACACTAACCGTGGATTAGTTCTTAGGCAGCACACAGTTTTGATTTCCCCAATTTTGCATTATGATTCTGGATATACATACATAAATATATATATTATCACATATTTTCAAATTAAATTCCAATTAAACAGATTCTTGTGTAGGTTGATCAAACGAATGTGATTTGTTTATGTGTGTGTTATGTTAATGTTATTGAGACTATATATGATGATCGCTGGCTAGCAACCACATTTCTCTCTATAAATAGCTTGATATGTCAGCATGAAGGCTCAGAGAAAGGGTCCCTGCAACACCCTGACTAACTGCACAAGTAATCAGGACTTCAAAAGACACTTGCTGGTTTTCTATCAATCTTCCATTCCACGCTATGCCATCATTTTCTACCAGTGGTAACAATGGCTACAATGCATCCCATAATCCTTTTCTGTGTTCAAGAAAAGGCATCCCAAAATCCTTTTCTGTGTTCAATTATAAAGCACTATTTCAGTATGGGGGTTATCAGTTTAAAGTGACATGTCCAACTGCGACATTTTGACAGTAACTGTGCTCATGGACAGGTACATAGTGTAGTGTCAATGTCACTGACTCAGACTTTCATAATGGAATTGTACCAGATGAAAGCAACTGGTCAAAGTTTGTTATTTTAAGGAGAAGGACACAGCGAGGACATAAACCAGCTCCTTTGTCCTTAGCCAAGGACTCGATTGTTTCTCTTTGCCTTTGCAGTAGACCAAAGGAAATCAAGTTTCATAACAAACATATATTAGATCTGAAATACCATTCATATTTAATCAGCATGTGGCTGTTTTCACTCACAATAACTTTGCTTTTTTTTGTTTTCTCTATTTTATCCCCCCTCTCTCTCTTTCTCTCTCTCTCATATTGTATGAAGTAGTTATTGCTCTCAGAGAGTACTTGATGTCTCACTCTCTCAAGGGTGTAATCAGAACAGCAGACATGGAGACATGTAGCCGGAACATTAGGCAATCATAATTGCTGGGCAGATGGGGCTAGTATTGAATCAAGTCTAATTAAAGAAACAGATACAAGACGCCATGCTGAATCTGAAAGGCTCGGAGGGCAGAGGTTCAGCAGTGGGAGATTAGATAACTGAATTCCACATGTCATCATCATGCACTTCAAAATGCTTTATATCTTTAGCTGCTGACATTATCTAAACTTTGCCTGCCAAAACAATGGGTGAAGTAAATTAGTTTCATGCAAATAGGTTTGATATGGTAATATGTGAGAGCATTTGGTCTAGGTGCCAGTGTTGGGAAGTAAGTCTGGTTTAATTGGTTGCTGTTGCTATGCTGGTCTTCTGTTCTTGTGTGATTCTCTCTCTTTCTCGTCCCCCTCCCCTGGCTTTTCTCTGTCTGTCTGTCTCTCTCCCTCTTCTCTCCCCAGTCCTCCACTCTCTCTCTTTCTCTCTCCCTGTTCTTCTTTTGTCATGCTGCAACTCCATGCCCCCCTCAACCCCCAACCCCCACCCCCTGTCGGGTGAGACGGTGACGCAGGCTCTGCTTCATTACCACAGAGACAGACACAAGGATGGCCGCACTGCACCACACAGGCAGACAGTGTGCACACACACATACAGGCACACGCGCACACACACATCTAAACACTGACATATACACCTGTACACTCTTCTCACTAACACTGTCTCCTGCCATTGCCTTTTGTATTTGTCTCTTCGGTGTGGCCTCTGCATGAGTCAGTTTTCTGATGCCTATGTCATTTGTGGGTCCAAAGGCATCTTAACTCTTGATATATCAAAATGCACTACTGCAAGAACATCACAGACCTGACCAGAGTAGTGGGCCCCTGGTGTGTGTCCTCTGGTCCTCTCTGGTGTCAGCGCAGCCGTGAAGAGCTGCCATGGTTTGGAAAGGGAAGCTCTAGTATGACTGGTAGTGTTTGGACCCTCCACCCTTACTGAGACAGCACAGATGGCAGAGTGGGTGGTTGGATGCATAATTCTGAAATAACAATATTTGTAAAAAAACAAAAAAACAAAACAAATATTAACATAAAATAATTAGTGGTTGACCGATATATGTTTTTCAATGGCCAATGATGATGTTGATATTTATAGAGCAAGAAGGCTGATGGCCGATATATACTGCAGATAAATGTTGCATTTTAGAAAATTTTACAATCTAATATGAATAACATGCAACACAAAATTACTTAAATTAATATTTTGTTACCACTGTTGTCTGTATTGTCTCTGTTTGCTTGCACTCTGTCTGTGTTTTTCCTTATTTTAAATAAAGAATTCTATATGTATAATGTCCACAGGTAATCAAGAAACTTCGGCCGATGTTGGAAAAAATATCGGCTGATGCTGATCTGGCATAAATGGCATTTAATTGGCTGATTAATCGTCCACACGGTGAATTGGTTGACCACTAATAATAATACATTTAATTTGTATAAGGCCTTTTTCATTCATGGGTATTGAAGGTGCGGCGGATGTTGTCACATACTAATACTTTATGAGACCTGCTGACCTCTACCTTTAGGTTTATCCTTATTACTCAGTTATTAATAGTTATTTTTCAGCCAAAGGTATGTAGTTATGACGGTGAAAAATATAACTGTTACCACCAACAGTTCCTGGGAGTTTAATAGGTTAAATCGGATGCTGGAAATGATTTAGGATTAAAAAACTGATGAAGTGTGTAAAACCACTGGCGTGTCTTCCACATGGAAACACAAAGCCCATTTGCTCTTTCGCCACATGTGAATTAGGGTCCAATCAATCTCATCAGATCCAGGTCGCTTGCAAGTGGCCGGCAGGCTTGACTCCCTCCCTCCCTCCCTCCAAAACCCCCTGGAGATGCGAATGGCAGATTGGCTGGGTCACTGCGTTAGCTTTTCTATGAATCCCTTATCGCATCTGGGCTTCAGTAAAGCGATCAAAAGCAATTGCTTCTGTAATCTGCTGTGTGAGATTCATGGTAATAATATCTGGAACACTAATATTATTTTTATTATGTTTTGTGCAATTCCCGAAATTGCTGTTGACTTCAGATGAGTTTTAAATGTAGTCCAGAGGTGCTTTTTAAGCACTATGCCAAACAATTCATATAAATTTTCAGTTGTACTCATAAACAAATAATTTTTATCTATTACTACTTAATTGTCTCACATAAATGTATATGTGTGGTTTTATTGGAGAGGCAGTTAATTCCCTCACATTTCATGTGGGTTTTATGACTTTGTAAAGTGTAATATGATAGGTAAACTAAACAGAGCACATCCTCAGGGCTCTGATTCTAAACAAGTGCCCTATAGGCAATTTAAGGAAAAATGAAGCAAGGGTATGCGCAATTTAAAATCACTTTGTGCCAGATCCTCTCCTCTCGTCTCCTCTCTTCTTCATTGAGATCTATGTGGTGCTGAGGTTTTAAAGATGATCACCTCAGACTAAGGAAGAACCTCTGTGCTCTCTTCGGCTGACTAGGAGAAGGGCATTAGGTGTCCTCTTTGCCTCTGTGTGTGTGTGTGTGTGTGTGTGTGTGTGTGTGTGTGCGTGCTTGTGCATTTCTGTTTACCTCTGTTGACGTCTGGTTGAACACCAAACCACGCTAAAACTTTGTAGGGTACACAACAGCTCTTCTGTGTATGACTGTGTGTGTATGTGTACTTTGCAGGAAACAAGAGCTGCTAACTATCTCCAATGTACCTCTCGGAGAATGCCCACCTTCACCGCCCCACACTGCACCACCCACAATGAAAGTGAGTACACACACACACACACACACACACACACAAACACAAACAAACAAACAATAAAACACAAACCTTTTATATACAGTGCCCTTGTTTCTATCGCCCTGTTGTATGTTGTCGTAAAGTCCTTTCATTGACTTCCCATCCTACTATCAGAGATCCATTGGCTGCTGTTGGCCATGGCGGGTTGGTGGGCTTTATTTCCT
>NC_137513.1:17890000-17930000 GCF_041902795.1 Electrophorus electricus
CAACCTCATGTAAACTACAGAAGCTCCTAGGATGTCTCAGGTCTTCTTGCGATCTCAGCTTCCATTAGCACAGGTGGCTCAGTTATTTGTAACTAGGCTGTGTTTTAGAATGTTGTTGTAACCTTTGGTCTGTTCATTTGCAAGTAGTTTATCAGCTATCAGGCTGTGGCCCTACTGACTGCCATGCAGCTTCTGTATTCTGCTGGCTGCTGTGTTCTTTCAACTGCACACGCAGGTTTCTTGCCATGCTTGCCACAAGACTTAAGGGGTCTTTTGGTGCTTTTAAGCATCACAGGCCTTGGTCTGATAATCAGGGAATGACCAGAAGCAGCGTCTGTGGGCTGGTGCAGGAGATAAGCAGGCGCAGATCGCATGCCACCCCGTGAAAGCTCACCGCAGCCGATCTCGGGACCTGTTTGCGGGGATGCTGGGCCCGGCTGGCGCCTGGACTTCTGACCCAGTTTGATCTCGGGTTACGGTCCCTGTGCTGAGTCTCAAGGTTGCCATGGCAGCCGGAAAGGCCAGGCTTTGTTGACTCTGTGGTGCCGTGCTGGTCGTGAATTTGAGGCGAGTTAAACATTAACCAGGCTGTATTTTGGTCTGTGCATCTCCACCTTCCTGATGGGCTACAGGGGACTACAGATGAGCTGGAGGGTGTTTATGCAGAAAGCAACATTAGGTTAGCTGGGGTGTCTTTATGCAGAATCCATCATCACAACTACGACTATCTCAGAATGAAGTGCGGTTGGGAGGGCTAATGACAGATAAATGTTGTTTGAAGGAAAATTAACATGGTACACCCATACACATATGACACAGATTAACATTAGCATTATTAAATTCAATGTTACAGAAGGTCCCTCCTGAACACTGGTGGAAGGTTGTTCAGTAAGGATGTCTGAGGGCTCTACATTTTACAGGATTTTTTGGATTTATTGTGTTGTTTTGTTTGTCTGTTATGAACAATGCAGGCAGGGGCAGAATTAGTTTATCTTCCTAGTAAGCACACATGACATCATTATCAGTGTTGGTCTGAATGGGAGGGGGTGGGTGTAGCACAGCTGGTGTGGGTGTAGCACAGCTGATGTGGGTGTAGCACAGCTGGGTATCTCTTTTTGTTTGCCTATCACCTTGACTGGAGTGTCACCTAATCTCTTGGAAGATCGCTGGGAACTCTTCAGAGAGATCTGGGTTCAATAACTAATCCTTTTAACACAGTACCAAAGTTCTAATTCCATAATAATACAGAAGCCTTATTAAAGTGTGGGTTCTTGTTGTGACGTTCTGCACATTGTGATCTCTCCTCATGTTTTCTTTCAGTCTGCAGAGTTCTTTGACATGCTGGAGAAGATGCAGGTAAGATTATGCCAAGCCCCACTTTTTGTGACTATATAAAGCCCACTGCCTGAGGGTCTGGGTGGGCTCTCTGCTTTGCTGAGCTTTTAACAGGGGTGTGTTCGTGGAGGCGGTTTGATCTTTTCAGCTCGGAGAGGTTAAAGAGCTGTATGGGCCTCAGCAGAGCAAGAGGCATGGCTGTCCATCCACCACTGACTGAGTAGTCCCACCACAGAGAGCAATATATGGAATACACTTGTTCTTTTTAAAGCTCTACTGACGCACATAATACTTTCCTCTGTGGTGGGTGTTTATTAGTAGTGGTGTGTGTTAGTAGTGGTGTGTGTGTGTGTGTGTGTTGGGGGTGTGGATTGTGGGGTGAGGGCAGGGGTAGTTTTTCAGAGCATAATGGTAATGTGTGCAGGGTGGGGTGTTCTGCCCTGTAATTAAAGAACACCAGATCAATACGCAAAAAGCTCCTTTGAGAGATGCCATCAAGGCAGGCTCTATCTGGCCCTGCGTCCACTATGTTGAGCCCTGTGTTCTGGTGTGGATGATAAATGGCCCACGTCCCTCAGACGGATGGTGGCAGAGTCTGAGATCTGCACGCTCAATGCTGGGGGCGCTGGGTATTTTTGACTGTTTTAGTCAGGGTGTCACCGAACCTCATGCTGTGTTAGCCACATGCCCAGTCTGAACACTGTAAGCTCAACTGGAACAGACGCTTATCAAAATGAAGCTCACACCATCACCTCCTGGGCCTTAGAGTAGTGAGATAGATCACCCGGAAGAAAAATGAAATTCAGATTTTTCTGAATGCTTTTTGTAGACTTTTGATGTGAGGATTACAGCACACACCTAATGCATTTGTTATGTACATTGTTTGTCAAGGGGGGGCGTTGTTCTGACTTGTATGCACTGGTTAACACCTTTATTCCCTTTAATTTTCAACTGCAACCTTGGACTGCTACAGATACCAAAAACCGAGGACACTAAGAAGCACAAGGTGTGGAGAGAGAGAGAGAGAGAGAGAGAGAGAGAGAGAGAGAGAGAGAGAGAGAGAGAGAGAGAGAGAGAGAGAGAGAGAGAGAGAGAGAGAGAGAGAGAGAGAGAGAGCGAGAGAGAGAGAAAGAGAGAGAGAGAGAGAGAGCGAGAGAGAGAGCGAGAGAGAGAGAGAGAGAGAGAGAGAGAGAGAGAGAGAGAGAGAGAGAGAGAAAGAGAGAGAGAGAGAGAGAGCGAGAGAGAGAGAGAGAGAGAGCGAGAGAGGGAGAGAGAGAGAGCGAGAGAGAGAGAGAGAGAGAAAGAGAGAGAGAGAGATTGTTTGTAGTGTATCAGTGCATGTGCATGTGTATCTATGTGTTTGCATACTTATTACTATTTGAACAGTGTCATCTGTGCTTTCACACACATTCTCTAGATTTTATCAGGCTGTCAGCTCATTGTTGCTGAAAATACTTTAAAGACTGAGGGTCTTGTCCCCACCTCTGTAATACTTGAGGCTAACTTTGTGCTACACAGCACTTAGCAAGTGTACGACCTCCGTATCCAGGATTGATAAGATCAAGGCTTATAGCTTTCCAACTGTGCCAGCAGAAGCAGAACTCACAAGCTGTAGAGCACCTTGGGGTGTGAGCTCAGCCTGAGTCACAGATTTCTGTTCCACTTTTGGTGCATACTACTGTGCCTTTGTTGTGCTTGTGCTTGGTGTTTAGTTTTCTTGAGTTTGATTTCTGTGTCCTTTGCATCTATTAGCTTATGTTGCTTTTTTCTTTCTGATAGGATGACTACATCCCTTATCCCCGGATAGAAGACGTGAGTACGTGCACAGTTGTGCACACACACACAGACTCAAACACGCACGCACGCAAACCCACATGCACACACACACTCACCCTCATGCACACACACGTGCACACATGCACACATGCACACATTCAAATATCCACCCACGCACCCTCACACAGACACACACACACACACACACACACACACACACACACACACACACACACACACACACACACACACACACACACACAGGCATGCACGCACACACACACACATGCACGCACGCATGCAAACAAAGTTCACTATTTACCATTTATGGTTGACTTACTTCATTCTTCATCCCTCCACACAAACCTGTTCTCCAGGTCCTGGAGAAGGGGGGCCCTTACCCCCAGGTCATCCTGCCCCAGTTCGGTGGTTACTGGATCGAGGATGTGGAGGCCCCAGTGGGCACACCCACCTCCTCTGACAGCAGCTTCTGCGAAGAAGAGGAGGTCGAAGGCACCGGACACGCTGGAGGTGGAGGAGGCTTCGGTTACCGGCTCGAGAGCAAAAGTACAGCGCGAGCGTACCGCAAACACTTCTTAGGCAGGGTGAGCAAACCGCACAGCTGCAGCTTTGGCTATGGCCCTAACAGAGTTTGTATAGTGGTAGCACACGCAGGGAGCTACAGTATATGCTATACAGACTGTATATCAGCATAAGTGTAGACTGATACTCATTAATTACTACAAGTGATTTACTGTGCAGTGTCCAGCCATAGTGCATGGAAGAGCTCATACAGGATCTCTTCCACTCCTCAGACTCGTCATGATACACCCTTTTCAAATTAGATTTATATTAGATGTTTTAAGAAATAAATCACAGTAACTATTGGAATATGCACCCTAAGATTAACAACTAAATTTTATGATTGTAAGTTGAGAGGTTACACTGAGTAACTCTGATGTTAGGCTCTTACATTTATCAACCGAATCTTTGTTCTCATATGTAACAGGTAACGTGTCCTAGCCTCAGATCATTTTCTTCTATTCAGTTTCAAACTCTTTCTCTCTCGTTCTCTCTCAGTCTCTCTGCAAATGAAGAATTCTGCATTTAAGTGTCATAGAGGGTTAGATGGAAATGTCAGAACCTGACAATTCCTTTGTGCTGTACGCGAATTTAATTCCAGCTGTTCAGAAAATGAACCTTCCCATCTCTCTTTGTGAAGAGCATATGGAGCTGGTGAGAAATCTCACTCTTCCCTCTCTCTCTCTCTCTCTCTCTCTCTCTCTCTCTCTCTCTCTCTCTCTCTCTCTCTCTCTCTCCCTCTCTCTCTCTCCTTACCCCCCACTCTGTCCTCTTCCAGGAGCACATGAACTATTACTGCACAGGCAGTAGCTTGGGGAACCTTATCATGTCTTTAAAACACGAGGAGGTCGAAGGACAGGAATTCCTTCGCATCATGCTCAGGTATGAAAGGCACACACACGTACACACGCGCACCCACACACACGCACACGCACACACACACACACACACACACACACACACACACACACACACACACACACACACACACACACACACACACAGAAACATTCTGAAACAACCCATCTTCTTCCATGTATATGTCTTCATAATGTAGGTTGTCCCATCTTTCAATCTTTCAGGTCAAAGATGAAGACCCTTCATGACAGGATCCCATTGGAGGGACTGCCACAGCTGCCCAGTGTGCCCCAGATAGCCAAGGTGTGTGTCATTCACCCCAGTGAGCCTTATTCACAACTCACCCGTTTACAGCCGCCGGCTGCGAAGAGACAGAGTTTTGCACATGATTACACGGTGTTGTGACGTTGCTTTTCTATGTGACAAAACTGGGAGCTGTGATAGGTGTGATGGGGAAGGTTTTGTGTCTGATCAGAGAACTTGTCATCCTGTCTTTTAGCTGCTTTGTGATGATGCCATGGGTCTGAAGTTCAATCCAGTCCTCTACCCTAGAGTGAGTCTGTCGCTCTCACACACTCTCACACGTGGTCCCAGCCCCAGACTTTAATGTAATACACGCACACACACACACACACACGCACACCCACACGCACACACACACACACACACGCACACGCACACCCACACGCACACACACACGCACACGCACACCCACACGCACACACACACGCACACGCACACCCACACGCACACACACACACACACACACACGCGCACACCCACGCACACGCACGCGCACGCACACGCACAACCACACGCACACCCGCACACGCACGCGCACGCACACGCACACCCACACGCACGCACACGCACACCCGCACGCGCACGCGCACGTGCACGCACACGCACACCCACACCCACACGCACACGCACGCCCACGCACGCGCACACGCACACCCACACGCACACAAACACGCACACACACACACACACACACACACACGCGCCCACAAGCCCTCTGACACTGCTGAAACTGCACTACCTGCAGTCTCTTCACCATAATAGCTGATCGGAATGCTCTATTTGCTCGGGTCATCGGA
The DNA here is from genome assembly GCF_041902795.1 of Electrophorus electricus. Lineage (NCBI taxonomy): Eukaryota > Metazoa > Chordata > Actinopteri > Gymnotiformes > Gymnotidae > Electrophorus > Electrophorus electricus. The sequence continues at coordinate 17,895,652 of NC_137513.1, forward strand.
GCTAATGTCTGTGCACCCTGGGATGCTGGGAAGTCCATCTGTTTGGCTACTGCCAACAGGCTCCTTCAGCACGAACGTTTCAGCTTCGCTTGGATCATCCTAGGACCCATTTAGGCTCTCAGCCATAGCAGGCACTAAGCCCTTCCTGAATTATGAAGGGGTCCTGACACACATATGTTTCTCCTGCTGGTTGTCTTTCCCACTTGTTTCTCTCTCTCTCTCTCTCTCTCTCTCTCTCTCTCTCTCTCTCTCCCTCCTAAGGCCTCTCAACTAATAGTCAGCTTTGATGAACATGAAGTCAACAACACGTTCAAATTTGGGGTCATATATCAGAAGTTTGGGCAGGTGAGTGTCATGGGTGGCAACAGCTTGGCACTGGCTGTTCACCTGGTTAGTTTGCATGTGAGAAATGACAGCATTGAAGGGAAGCCAAATGTCATTTGAAAGCATTCACTGAGGTGGAATATGCCTGAGCACTGGAGGTTTTCCTCCATCTCCATGTCTTGTCTCTGTTCCTCTGTCTCAGACGTCAGAGGAAGAGCTGTTCGGGAATAATGAAGAAACGCCAGCTTTTGCAGAGTTCCTCTGTGTTCTGGGAGAAAGCATAGACCTGCAAGACTTTAAGGGGTGATTCTCACTACAGATCCAATGTACTCGTACCCCTATCCCTATCCCTAACCCTAATCCTAACCCTAATCCTAACCCTAATCCTAATCCTAAAACTAACTGTTAATGAGGATTCTGTTAACCTCCAACAATCCAGGAATATGGAATTTAAAAATGTTACATGAAAATTAAACATAGGAAAATACTGTTTTCTTTCACTAACAATGTCCTGTTAGAAGACTGTTAGTAAACAGGTGAGAATAATTACAAACATCTTGATGCAAAGAGAACTGGGAAATTAAAAATGTGCATAATTACATTCCAAGTCCCGGGAGGTTAAGCCTGTTATACCCAAATATTACAGTGCCAGTGCAGGCCATATGGGATCTCCCTGTGTATCTCCCTGTGTATCTCCCTGTGTATCTCCCGGTGCAAATGCTTCTGTGTACTTCTCTGCTTCTCAGGTTCCGGGGGGGTCTGGACGTGTCTCATGGACAGACTGGCTCGCAGTCTGTCTACACTGTGTTCTGCCACCGTGAGATCATGTTCCACGTCTCCACGAAGCTCCCCTTCACAGAGGGAGACGTCCAACAGGTAGGCGTCCCTGTCTGCTTGCATGCTCATCTGCTCACTGTGCTCAACTCTCCAGATTCGTTTACATGTGCCGCAACACCTTGCAGTGCTTGTAAAGTGACCTCATGAGTACACATTCAATGATTTGCATGACCCAGTTCCTGCCTCTTCATATGACTTTATGTTTCTCTTTCATGTGTCAATTGGAATGATTTATGGTAAAATTCCACTATTGCTTGGGACTTTACAAAACCTTTAAATGCCTTGTTGCTTGAGCAAGGGCATCGTGTGGCAGGGTGTTAAATCATAATCTTTCTTTGCACTGTGACTGCATCGGGAAGCAGAGGCATAATTTCGTAGACACTTTTTATCGAGCAGGTAAGAAGCTAGTGCTGCTGTTCCTTTCAGCTGCAGAGAAAGAGGCACATCGGGAATGACATCGTGGCTGTGGTCTTCCAGGACGAACCCACGCCGTTCGTGCCAGACATGATCGCTTCCAACTTCCTCCATGCCTATGTGCTGGTGCAGGTGGAAAACCCATGCACTGAGCACACCACCTACAAGGTAGTGTTTAGGCTGCTGCCACTGGCTATGCTGCATATCAGTCAACAAGCGAATAAGCTGACCCTTGTCTCTCATTGGTGTTGCAGGTATCCGTCACAGCACGAGAGGACGTGCCCATGTTTGGCCCGCCTTTGCCAAACCCAGCCATGTTTAAGAAGGTGAGAGAAAGAGATGAAGGCTTTCGCTTTGTGCTGCACATGTGTGTATGATTGGTATGCATTTGGGAGGGAACAGAATGGTTGATTTCTCTCCTCCCAGGGCCCAAAGTTTCGGGAGTTTCTGCTGACGAAACTCATCAATGCGGAGAATGCTTGCTATAAGTCGGACAAGTTTGCCAAGCTGGAGGTGAATGAAATTGTGTGTGTGTGTGTGTGTGTGTGTGTGTGTGTGTGTGTGTGTGTGTGTGTGTGTGTGTGCATGTTCAGCTTTATTTAGTACTTGGGCAACAACAGGATAGAACACATAGATGCTTTGAGCACATTAGCAGTATGAAATGTGCTTTTACTGTCTTTGAGCCCACAGAGGGAATTTTGATCTGGCTCATGTGCTATGTGGAATCCTTGTGCACTTAGCGGTTTTGATTCATTTGGAAAGACCTTGCTGCAAACTGTTATCTGCACAAGTAAAGGGTTGGATTGCATTGAACAAAATACAAAGCTGATACTTTGTGTATGCCTGTGTGTGTGTGTGTGTGTGTGTGTGTGTGTGTGTGTGTGTGTGTGTGTGTGTTTGAGTATATGTGTGCATGTGTCTGTTTCTCTCTGTGTGTGTGTGTGTGCGTGTGTGTGTGCGTGTGTGTGTGATCCAGGGGAGGACGCGGGCGGCGCTGCTGGATAACCTGCATGACGAGCTGCACAGGCAGACTCAAGCCACGCTAGGACAGGGTGTAGTTACAGACGAGGACAAGCTGGAGAACGGAGGACATGGAGGCCTGCTGGAGTCTTTTAAGGTGGGTCTGCCACACTCAGCACTGTCAGGCACTGTCAGTACCACAATACCACCTTTACCCTTATTATCTCCCGTTACAAGGGTCATATTTTATTCCATGCTTAAGCCTGAAGTCACCTTCTGAGACCAGTGGAGACCCAGACCTCATCTTGACCTCATTTCCACTTATCAATAGATAAGAACATTTTATTTGGGTCAATTAGAAAATAAGCCATTTCATTTAATTCAAGATTGCACAATATATTGTTTTAATAATCGTTACCATAATACTGACTTGTGCATAATCGATATCACCGACAGATGTAATATGCAGATGAGCCCTAACTAATTAGAATTTGTGTTCTTTATTGTTAGCTTTTCCTAACCAAACACAGATCTTCCAGACAGTGTATGTCTTCTAATGAGTCACGAAATTTATATTAGCAAACAATATAGTCATTTTTATCCATCACATGTATCCTTGTCTTATAGCATGTTTTATTTTAGGTGTAGGTGTATTCTGTAGTAATAAATTGGCTAGGACAACAAAGCTTAATGTATGTGTATTTTAGCACAAGTCATCAAGGGTGTAGTAAAAAATTGAAATTGTTCCCGAATCAAAACTAGTTTAAGAACACTTCTCATAAGGCAACGCAGTCATTGTAAAGTGCCGCGGTGTGACGGAGTGTGTATGTGTGTGTATGTGACTGTTTGCAGGCAGTGTGGAGGTGTGTGGGGGGTATTGTGCAGACACACACTTCTCATGTCCTGCTGATTTGCGTGGCAGCGGTCGCTATCTTCTACCATATCCAGATGATTCAAACGCCCTGACTCTACATCAGAGCGCATGAAAAAGCACTTAACTGGCTTATTTTACTGGCTTTGTGTTTTTTAAGTTACTTTTGTTTTGCATTGTTGTTTGTGATCATACCATAGAAGATCACAGAAGCAACACACACACGTGAACATAAAGGTGATCACTGAAACTAATTATACTGGGTAGCTCCATGTAAATAAAGATATTTGATAATGAGAGCAGACTGTGTTGGTCATTTGCGTTCCACATTGCTTCCTGATTATGTATATAGTGTATTTATTCATGGTGTATGGCTCCATCTAATGACTGTTCTTGGTAGTGCAACTTTGTTAATGGTGCTATGTGTGCTATGTGAATATTTGATGACTTTTGAAAGTTTGTTTAGTTAAAACCGGTCACTGGCATACAATGTGTAAATAACGCTTCCACAATGACTTATTTATACTGAGAAACAATTCATTTCAACTGCATTTCAACAAAATGACTATATAAATCTCAATCTCTCTCTCTCTCTCTCTCTCTCTCTCTCTCTCTCTCTCTCTCTCTCTCTCTCTCTCTCTCAGAGGGCCATGAGGGTAAGGAGTCACTCCATGGAGATGATGGTGGGCTCTCACAAGCACAAAGCAGCAGCAGGGGGAGGTGTTCCTTCCAGCGTGAGCGGGGGTGTGCTCCCCCAGAGCAGCACGGAGTGCACCAAGAGCACCTTCACGGTGAGAGAGGGAGAGCGAGCGAGCGAGCGAGAGAGAGAGAGAGAGAAAGGAGGGAAATGTTAAGGAACAACGAGAGAGAAAGAAAGAAACAGAAATGGATAGCGAGAAGGAGAGAGCGGGAAAGAGAGACAAAAAAGCTGGAGAGAGAATGAGCGAAACTTTACTGAACACTTTACTGGATGATGATGATGTTTTCTGAGGATGTTTTAGACTTTGCGCCTCCGCAGCCTTTATTCAGTTCTTCACCTAGGGATACGGTATTCCTGCATGTGTGTCTCTCTGTGTGTGTAGCCTCCAGTACTGTCAGCCAAGTCACCCCTGAAGAGTCCTGTGAAACGGCGTTCTGGGCTGTTTCCAAGATTACACTCCAGCACAGAGAGTCCCACTGAGAAACATACGCCTCGCAGGTCTCACACAAAGACTCATACACATGCACACATACAAGTCACTATGCTTGCATATGTTATGTATTTACTAGACTATGCAAATGACCTGTTATGGTTTCACAGTGATCAGAAAACAGTAGACGCATTGCCACAATCACAGGAAGTGAGGTCGGAGACTTCGTCTAATCCAAGTTCACCAGAGATCTGCCCACACAAGGAGAGGTGAACAGGATGTTACAGTCTCAGTACCACTAAAAGACCTTTTATGTTGTTGTTACATTTGCTACTGAGTGCCTGTTGCTCCTCTGGATGGGGGCTGAATCTCTCTGTGCTGCACAGGCCATTTGTGAAGCTGAAAGAGTGCAGTGGAAGGGCCAACATGTCCCGCTCATCCTCCAGCACTAGCAGCTTTGGCAGCACGGCCGGAGAGGGAGAGGGCCTGGACGAGCTGGACACGGTCAGAGAGCACAGTTACAGCTCAGCACAGTGGCAGCACTGTTACAGCACAGCACTGTTACAGTAATGTTACACAATAACACTCTTAAAGATCAGTTACATCACAGGCATGTTACAGTACTGATACACCACAGCACTGCTGCTGTGATACAGCACAGCAATGTTATAGCACAGTATTGTTATAGTCCCATTACCTCACAGCACAGTTACATCTCTGTTATTGCACAGCTATAGCAGTGTTACAACACATCACTGTTAAATAACTATTACAGTACAACAATGTTACAACAGCAGTGTTACAACACAGCATGGTTACGGCACTGTTACAGAACACACTGTTATAGCATTGTTATAGCACTGCACAGTTACAGCACTGTTACTGTACGGAACTTTTACAGCAGTATTACAGAACAGCATGATTACAACACAGTTACAGAATGGCATGGTTACAGCAATGTTACAGCACAGCATGGTTACATCACTGTTATAGCATGGTAATTTATAGCAGTGTTACAGCACTATTACAGCACAGCATGGTTACAGCACTGTTACATAACAGCACTGTTACAGCATTGTTACAGCACAGTTACAACACTGTTACATAACAGCTTGTTACAGCATTGTTACAGCACTGTTACAGCACTGTTACAGCTCAACACGGTTACAGCATTGTTACAGCACAGTACGGTTACAGCATTGTTTCAGCATGCCACTGTTACACTTACAAAACACAGCAAAATTAATAAACAGTATAGCTGTAGACAGCAAATAACAGCAAAAACACAAAGTAGCATAGCATAGCTTTAGTTGATGATTACTGCAGAGATTCTGCAATGCAGAATTGTGAAACTGTGAAACCTGTTTTAGTGCAGCAGCATTACAGCATGGCACAGTTACCAAAACATCATAGCACAGCAGTCTACAAAATAGTACAGTGCAGTTACAGTTACAGCACAGGAAAGTACAGCTACTGTTACAATAGTGAGAAGGATAGTGGGGGTCATTCTGGCAGCACGTGTGGTTGACATCGGTCCAGCAAGTGTGGCCGGACAAATTGGGTCCTCTGAATTTGCAAGCTGGACCAGTTAGACTTAAAGATAGTGTAGTCAAGTGACAGGAAGATAGAAGAATGGTAGTGACAGGGTATTGGTACATGTTGTGTTCCCTCAGAGCAGTCGCCCAAGTTTGGCTTCGTCTGCTGGGTTCGGCCCCTCCCTCAGCGTAGAGAGCCAGAACTCTGGAACCCCACTCATTATGTGCCGCAGTCCTACTGGTAATACAAGTTAAGAGACACACACACGCATATACATGTACACACAGACACATGGTCAGACATATAAAACTGTGCTCATGGTCTCGCACCCACAAGCACGTTGAGGCACACTGCACTACTATGCTGTACTGTACTGTGCAATAACCTTTCTATGTGATTTTTGTCTCAGATGGGAAGATTAAAACCTCACCCAGGTCAAACCTGAAGTTCCGTTTTGACAAGCTGAGCCACTCAGCCACAGTGAGTAACCAGTAAGCAGCAAACAGTGGTCAGTGGTGCCTCATGGGAAATGATATGTTAACTTTGACTCAGGAACTGTAGGTTGATCTCTATTCTGTTCTCCATTTCAGGGGCATTAAGAGAATTGGGAGTCACAGTTGCAGAGCAGGTATTGTCAGATATAGCTCTCTAGCTCCACATACATGTTTGTTATTCTCCTTCTTCTTATTATCTTTTTGAATAAAAAGAATATGGCAGTAACTTACTCCAGATCTGCCTTCCCTCTCTAGGCAGTGGGGCTTAATTGGCGCCAAGAGACTTTTGATGATTTTTAAAGAAGAAAGGAACCATCTGCTGTAAGCAACGCGACCACCTTCATCACTGCTCACACACCCTTTTGTGCTGCAACCTGAACTTGCGCATGCGTGCGCGCGTGCACACACACACACACACACACACACACAGACAGACAGACAGACACACACACACACACACACACACACACACACACACACACACACACACACACGCACACACAGAGACAGAAAAAGGAGCGAGTGACACATGGATGCCAAAGCCAGAGTCTCAGAGGAGAGGTGTTGTTTTTACATGTGCTGTACAAATGTGCGAAAGCTTCTCTCTACGATGTCTACAAAGCCATGTCCACTCTAATGCTGCTTCTCATCAAACAGGTAGCTTATAGATATGCCAGCTTCCTGGAACACTTGATTCAATATTTCACAAAGAGCCAGTTTCAGTTCATCAGATAATTCAGTACAAGTGCATAGATGGTTTGGAATGCAGATGTGCGAGACTGATGCTAACACTATATATTTGTGGTGTACTTTGTGATTTCTGTGGGTTTCATACTTTTACATGCATTCATTGCAATGATTTGGTATAAATAAGGAGGGAGTCCTAAGATGCTCAACCTTTCAAGAGAGTTATGGCTCACTCTGTTCAAGCCATAGGGCATAGTGAAAAGGGCTGGGTTAAGACTGCTGTTTCCTGGTATAAGCTTCATTTTCAGTGTGCTAGTTTCTTGTTCCACCAACTTGCCTAGTAATCTAGTGACTTTATACTTACAGTGCGCAAGCAATTCTGTTTCCTGTTAAACTCAACAATATTAGTCAAGGACTAATATTACAGTCTAAGGTACTTCAGTAGAAGTGGTGCATGTGTTCTTTAAGTATCTGAGGTGGAGATTACACACAGTAGTTCTGATCCAGTGCTTTTTCTGTCTCTGTTACTCTGTTTTGCTGTTTCTCTATATGTTCATCCAGAGTTTGGTACACAGCCCTCCTGTATCTTCCAGCAGTCTTACACAGAGTTGGAAGCAATTCCTATGTTTTCCTTAATTTCCTTGCAAGACAAATATCAGTCAGACTTGTGAGGTGAGACAAATGAGAAAATGTAATATAAATGCTGGATTTATTGTTGTATTCAAATAAAGAACACTTGTGTTCTGGAAATTCATAGAGCATAAGCTACCAGAAGACCCCGACTTTTCTGTGAGGCGGATTCTCTCTACACTGCTTTTTATTCATAGTTTCACCGTTCATTCTCCATTTCACTGACTTGAATTGTACATAAACCAAAAACTTTCAGTCCCACAGTACATTGTTCATATGTAAAAACAAAATTGTGACATATGAATGAGAGAGCCATGTTTGGCTATTGGTTGTCTTTATATCATAAGTAAAGGAGAATCTTGCCTAAAGAAGAAGTCACTGAGTAATTCTGAAGCAGTCGTTACACTTGTGCAGGTCTTTGCTAGGCGCCAAAACGCTTTCCATGTAGCGAGAGCTTGTAGCCAGTTTGAGGCCTCCTGAGCTTAACACTGAGGCAACAGTGTGTCTCAGTATGTTTGCTTGCTTTGTGTAGTTTGCAAAGGGATATTTTAGAGCACCTGTGTGAACAGAGAGAGCGTGGAACAGCTGAACATATTTGTTTGTTTCTTTGTTTGATAGTGAAAGGGGCTGGTGTATCAACAGCAGGTCATTTATACTGACATAATTTATTGCTTTTAAACCTTGTGTCAATGTCATGTAAAATTGCAGTGTAAAAGAGTTAAATAATTGCAGATAATTTAAGAGACTATTCATGTATATGTATATTTGGTTATGTAATGTGCCATGGAGAATTTATTATGAAATAAAATGTTGTATTTTGTGTCAGATACTGTATTCTGTCCCTTGTACAAATGGATCCACAAAGAATCATACATATATTCAACTATATAATAATATTTACAAATTAGAATCGATTTTCCAACAGAAATGGCTACAAAGTTGCAAACTTCTACAGCGTAGTTACAAAGTAACATGACAAATGTACAAAGTAAAATGGTGCATATCCCAGTTTCTTAAGAAGGAATATGTACCATGCCAACTATGTCATGAAAGGGTTTATGAGAATACAGAAGGTAGTACTAGACTCACATAGCTAAGGGAGAGGTTATAGTTCACTGTGCCTCTTCCTGCAACAACCCTGCCATTTCCTGTATTCTTTACCCCAGAGAAGGGGGTTGGAAAGTCTTATTGTTGAATAATTTAATAAAATAATACATATTATGGAAGTTACTTTCCATTCCTCTGTTGTAAGTACATATTTATCATGTTACTGTAACATTTTCAGCTTATAAGAACAAATTGTGGAAATTCTCACCTTTATGGCACAGTTCATTAAAGGCACTAACAAAACACACAGGTTTGGGCTGAAATGGACTACAGACATGTCAGGCAGGAGATCTTTCGCATCCTGGGATGTGTAATCCAGAGAGATTAACATCAGATGCATGTGTGAGACACCCGTCTGTTCAGGCGGTGGAGAAGTTCACAGTGGAGTAGAGGATGGGCTCCTCCCTTGACTGAGCTTCGCGGTGGTGCCTCGGCTTGTCCAGAACGATGGTTGCATACACCACCTGTACAAGAACACACACACACACACACACACACACACACACACACACACACACACACAGACGCGCGCCAGGCAAACACACTGATTACAATGACTCCAAGAGGGTGATTATTAGATTACTAATCACAGAATGCTGAGGTACTTACTCCTGCTTTTGGATTAACTCGAGCAGTGGCTGCAAATACACAGCAAAGCGGGTATGTTAATGGGAGTAGTGTTAAGGTACTCGTCTTGTAATCAGAAGGTTGCCAGTTCAAGCCCCACTAATGCTGAGTTGCCATTGTTGGGTCCCTGAGCAAGACCCTTAACCCTCAATTGCTCAAGTTGTATCCAGGCATAACTGTAAGTTGTTTTGGATACAAGCTTCAGCTAAATGCCATAAATATAAATGACAACGTGTACATTTTCTTGTATTCATGTAAGAGACACACACACGTAAAAAGTTAAGCAGTAAAGAAAAGCGGAACATACGCTTGAAGCATCTCAGCGAGATTGTTATGAGAGGTAACAAGAGGCTGATGGCAGCTAAGGGGGATCTTACGTGGACCTCTGCGGCGCAGAGGGACCGGAGGGGCCAAGCGTTGACTAGAGGACGTACAGCAGGTCAGTCCCAGCACCAGAAATAAACACAGGCCAGCCGCACCACAAACCAGAAGCCGGTGATAGAGCCTTCTCCCTGATTCAGGATCAACTATCAAACAGGATTAGGACATCAGTCAAGTTAACAAGCTTCTAGTTAGGTAAGTTAGTTAGTTAAAAAATTTTTAATGGTCATCCCTTTATGTTCACTTGATGTTCAGATTAGTTCTAAGTTAGCTAAAAGATTTTAGATTCCTACTTTAAGTCAGTAGAGTGAACAGAATGAAAGGGATAAAGCAAGGTAAGCACTGAATGAGGATGACATAAATACTAAAGTGTATTTCAGAATTTATAGCTACCTGTAGTCACATTGAAATAGCTACCTGTAGTCACATTGACATATGTTACATGCCCTGCACTGGTTAAATTGTTTTTCCATTTGACATAGCACTGGTAAGCCCCAGAATCTGATTGGTTAAGGCTTTGAACGGTGACCAACAGATTTATACTGTTGGCATTTTCTGTGTAATTGGACACGTGGTGTCGTGCCGATGGGATAAGCAAAGTGGAATGCCCCTTTGCTGTAAAACGCCATGCTCCTCTCCAGCCTTCCTGCCCGCAGTGCAGAATCTTGCAAACCAAAGAGACACTGCTCCCTTCTGGCATAAACACCTCTCTGCGCTTTGACTGCACAGATGTCACACACTCACTGACTGAGACTGAAAGAGATCAAAGGAGAAATATTTTGAGTTAAATTAGCAGTAAACTGTGGTAATATCATGATTCCACAGAGCTGTATAACAAAAGCAGCGAAAAAAAATGACACCTTGATTATGTTTACACACACCCACACAGACACAAACACATATACATACATAGACATACAGACACATCGGGAGACGTAAAACATATGGTCACACATGGTCTTGCACACACACACACACTGCACTGCTGTGCTATAACTTTTCAATGTGATTTCTTTCTGTGATTCTGTGTAATTTCTCTTTGTCACAGATAGGGAGAGTAAGACTTCACCCAGGTCAAAACCTGAAACCATTTCCATAAATGAGCCATAAAGCTAAATTACCTACAAAGGAAAGAAGAAAAAGATTACGTACTGCGGTCATCACTCACCAAAGTGTGGGATAGCACAAGCTGGGCAAAACTTACCTTGGAGATTACATGAAATGGCCAGAATGGTCAATAAATATCCATCAAGAAATACTCGCCGCATTCTGTGGCATGAATATGTTCGGTGATTTCTTCTCAGAATCCTCATGCATCCCCTAAAAAGATTTCAAAACAGCTACATCGGTTGTGTGTTTATCCATACAGGTTTATCTCACATTCACATGAATACGCTTTTATTTCAGACAGATCTAGAAGTAGACCTAGAAGCTAATAAGGAAGGAAGTCCACACAATCACTTTCCATAGTAAAGGATACTTGCATCATGTCCTTCCTTTTCTCAGCAGGACCTTGTTGTTCACAAAAAATGTGAAAGTCCTCCTGCGCTGTAATATTCTAAAGTGTTTTAGCAGTGCCACTTTAGTTTTACCTTGTTTCTGCTCCCCAAGACTTCAGAGTGAAACACCACATGTGAATGTAGATGTTGCACACAGTTAGCAAATAAACATTTGCTATTTTTATTCACATCTGACGATCCTGTATCATGTATGAAATCATGTATAGTACATGTTCAGATTATTTCAAAACACCAGGGATGCCAAGGCTTACTTATGGTACATGGACTACTGCACAATGGGCCCCATCACAATAGCATTTTTATCTTCTTTTTAGAGTTTATGCATGTTGTCTATGCATAACAACTAACATAAATATTTGTGCAATTAATTCCATTATGGCTATCAGGACTGCTAAAAAACTAAACAAACAAAAGAAGCAAAACAAAACATAAAAGACCTTGTGAATTCAATTATGAACAACTGTGTAAAAATATGGTCGATAAACAAAAGTGATTTGCAGAACAGCTCTGGCAGTGATTACAAGGGTAAGGTATCAGTAACTTGCAATGTCTGTGCTTCAGACTTCAGTTATTCCATAAAAAGGGTACACAACCAAATTTTAAAGATCTGTATTAGACATAATGTTTGCTCAAGCTTCAAATGTTTTCTAAAGTGGAGCATTACACAAAAAGAGAAGTGCAGGCTCACTGATTATAACTAGTTTCATTTCTGCCTTAGGTATCCACCCTTATTTACAGTATGACAGAATTACTAGGTATGTGTTCACCCCATGTGTGATCTGAGTTTCCTATTTTCGAAAAGGAAATTTATCAGGCCTAAACAAGTTCCTCAGATGGACTGGGTTTAAGCTTAATGAAAAACTAGAGGGATAATAATGTTTCTCATCATTAAAGTTACTGGTCATTCTTGTTTCGTTATTAATGATGGGAAATAAAATTTTTAATATGATATGGTTTAAAAAATTCTGAATGTGTCCTTTGACAAAAAACTACAACAACAAAATGCAAACAAATGAATGAAATCCTAGCATACATTTCTTTACCACATGGTGGTGCTATGTCCAAAGGATAAATGTAGATATTGTAGTTCATTGTACAATTATACTGTGGCAACTCCAAGGACCTTGATAAAGAAGAGTTGGTTGTCATTTGTATTTCATAGTATACCAATGATTATGAATTAATCTCAAAATGAAAAATGATTAATGCCTATCTCAAGTTTGCTATGTGAATGAACAGATGAAATTAAAGTTTTTGAATGAAATGAATTAAACAGGCTGTGTTATGTCTACTGAATGCAAAAAGTGAAACTGCATTCAAAGTGGAACCATTTTCTCATGGCTGACTGTGCAGCTGCTGTGGTTTAGACATGCGCCCTTCATTTTAAGCTTTTCACTGTAAAAAACCCACAAATTTAGTTCAGCATCTGAGCTGAACAAAGATCATTTGAGCAGAACCTGACATGAAACTTAAAAACAAAACAATGGTTAAAAACAAACAAAAACAACAAAAAGGAACAAGGAAATTTTCAAATGTAATTTTCAAAGCACAAAGCTCAACAGTTTTAAAACATCTATGTATGGGGAAGTGGGTCGAAATTTCTCTACCACACTATGAATATAACTACGCATATAACTTCAGGTTTTGATTATGCATCATCCAAAGGATGCGTAATAATGTGATGCTGCTGAGAGATCCCCAGAAACATGATTCAGCAGAACATATGGATGCAATTAAGAGGAGGAGGTCTCTGTCACCATGCCGACCACTGGGCCAGATCGCAACCAAGAACCACTTCAACTAGAAGAAGCAGCAGCAAATGATCGAACTGCACCCCTTAATAAGATTCTAAGATTCTAGCCTCACACCCCCCCCCCACCCAAAAAACAAACAAAAAAAAAACACGAAAGAAGAAGAGTAAGAAAAATCAAGAAAGGTTGGATTGGGAGGCAAAATGACATAAAAAAACAACTTTATGGATTTGTGAATACATCAGTCACTCTGCTGTAAATGTATAAATCTGTAGTTATAGTTTTAAAACCAGGTGAAAGTTCATAATACATTTTTGATATGCAATGCAGTTAAATATTATGTATGTAATATTTAGGGCCAAAGGACTTTTTGATACATCATAAATGCGAGGAAATGTAAAGTGTTCCGAAGCTTTGGGAAACTTTGGGAGAGCAGGGAATCTGAGCTGCTTGTGCTGTGGTTCCCCGGAGAGTAACTCGAGTCGTAGCTGATGGGAACCAGATGTGAGGAACGTCTGTGCACGCATGTCTCAGGACATGTACTTTCTTCCTTAAGAAAAAGCTCCATTCCATAAAACTCATTTACTTCTTAAGACACTGGCTTTTGAGGAAGACTGTAAGAGGAACTCACAGCAAAAACGAAATAAATGAAAACTCTGAGTGCTATAAATGTATATACTTATTCACCATTTCATGTGTTCAGGCCTAATGACTGCTTCTTTGGACTGCGGTTTGTAGATCTGGAACTGTGTCTGACCTATAAACACTCAGAACACCCAGTGTCACAAAACAGCCAAGATTTTAATAACATGCTGAAACAAAACAAGTTAGGATAATATCTCATACCTTACAGGCTCTTTAGTGAAGCTTTGTCTATGCTGTTTTGCCGATGCAGGATAAAATTCCAACTGACACAGGTATAAACAGGGTATTAAATGCATTTTGGCACAAGAGTTAGTTTACCTTGCATTTTCCTGCTTAAATTTTGCTGGTTAAATGAATTGGAACCTGAGAAGGTATTCAGATGTGAATTTCAATAAGCACTGAGTTCTGGGACATAAACAAGGGTAAACTGACACTTTTAATCTTCAATTAGCCTAAGCCAATAATTCTGAACAAAAATCTCTGGTTCATCTTATGAGCAAATGTATTTGTTATTGACAAGCCTTCCAAAAGTAAACTTAAACTTTTTAAAACTAGCACATTGACATTTCAGTGCTTGTGTTCTACATAGAAGCTGAACGATAAGCCAATGCCAGCAATGTGCCATTAATGTGGAGCTTGAAAACAGCACTATTGAAAATAAAAGTTCAATGACCGGGCTGAAATAAAGCTGAAAACAGAGGCCTTGCTTGGCAGCCCAGACTGGCCCAAGATCAAGTTACTCAACGGGAACTTACCTGTACTTCAGGACAGAGGGGCATACGTTCACACTGTTTCTGCTTCACAGCTCATTTGCATCGCAACTCAAACTTTGAAGCTTTGAATTCTTGACAACAGCAGTGTGTGCAAAAAGGGATAGCCGAGTGCTACTGCACATACTCTGTGTGCCATCTATTGACACTGTATGCCCTTTGACCCCTTGCACCAGCCCATCTGACCATGTAACACACAGGGTAAGTGCTGGGTGTTTGTGGCAGGGTGGCTTTGGTTCTTTTGTGCCCATGTGTGGATGTAGTGAGAGTTCAGCTCAGTCTTTAACAAAGGCATATAGAAATGAAATGCTTCTTATCTTCTGCCCCGAAGGCAATACAGGAAGCTTGTCTGAAGTGGGTTACCGTAGCACACATGCTGTATAAAAGTTTTAGTATGAAGAAGTGGGTCAGTTTGGGAAAACGGTGTGTTTTGTGTTGCTAATTAATGGACAGCATCTGGTCTGAGGTACATCTGAGAACACATATGCAAATTTACATAGCGCCAAATAGAAACATACATGAGCACAAAAGGATACTTATGTGTGCAGCTAAAAATAAATACCACCAACATTTTAGGACATATCAGGACTTCTAATATGCTTGCATGACACATATTATATCAGTTTTGAGCAGTGGGCATTTGTGAGTCCTGCAGACATTACGTTTATTGCCATACATGCCGTGTTTGAAAGCTAATCACTCAGTTGTGATCATAATTACTTCTGCAGATAAATGATGATGATGATGATGAAGATTATGAGGATGAAATCCCCTCATCTCTTTATCTCTGTCCTTTTTTTGGATTACCTAAGAACAAGAACTACATCAGGCATCATTTACAAGCACAGCACAGTCATAGCCACTGGCAAAAGCATTTGTCAAAATTTTGCAGTGACATGTTAACATTGTTTGTACTTGACTACTGCATATTAATCATTCCTTGCTGTCACTATTATCAGAAGTGGCCTTTACATAAACTGCTGTCTGAGGAGTGAGAGCACATTAGTTTCCTAAATATCCTATAAGCATTAGTAGAGTTTCAGTTATTTTACTTAATTAATCCATGTTTTATAAATGTTGCTAGAGACCAGCTATACTGCTAAAGAAGGAAAAACAACAGCTGTGGAGATAAATACTGCTCAGTGGTCCTCAGTAAATGATGGCTTATGACTACCTTCTTCCATCTGAACTTAAGATTCTACCCCCTGAACCTTTAAACCATTTATTGAAGCTCATTTAATCAATCCTTCATCGTTTTGCTTTGTTTGGGGGAATTGTTTTTGCTTCCTTGTGTTAACACTGCAAGGTCTAGAACAATCTTCATTGAAGCTATTCACTGACCTTATTGTCCCTTTAATCTGAATGAAACTTAATTGTAGGACTGAACAGGATCAAAGCTACATGTCTTTTCAGGTGTTTGGCACAAGGCCATTGCCCAAAAACCATGTAAATAGCACTGTCTTAGCCACTCATGCCAAGGAGAAACGTGTATGCACTCCAGTGAACTCTGCTCAGCCTTGTGCAAAGTGTCGAGTAAAGTTCAGCCAGAGGATTTGGGTTAAGTGAGTTTGTTCAACAATCCTACCAGACAAAGCTATTCACAGGATGGTACATTATCAGCAAAGATTATAAAGTTAATGCCAATGATTCTCTGGGTTTAAAAGAGATTCTTTGGGTTAAAAAAATATTATCTGGGTTAAAAAATAAATAAAAAATCAGACAGGATGACTTTCCACATTCAAACATCATATGCAAACTATAATGGTACCACCTTTTTAATTACAATGTATTAACAAACTCTTCACTAGCATAAATTGTAATTTTCTCACTGTACTGATGATTAAAACAGAATTTCAATCAACAATTAACTCTATTGTTTCCTTTAAAGATCTCTACATAAGAATGTTGTGTGCATTCAAATTCATGATGTGTAGTGAATCAATTAAATGGCTTTTCACGTTTCAAAGGCCTATGATAATCATGAGAATCATTTGTTTTCACAGAGTGGTGAGATGCTCCTTGATTCTGTAAGTGAGCTCAGTGTTTAACATATCCAGCATGTTAGAGAAGATAATTCAATGAAGGTCCTCAACATCCCAAAATTTACATCTAATCTAAGATATTAAAGGCATTTCTGCAGGCCTTTGAGTTTTATGTGACTGTGCGGCTTGTTTCACCTGATACATTTGATCATTCCTATGGGCTGAACTTTGTTCCACTTTTTCCACATGATTAGGTAATTATGTGATTTATACCCTCTCACCCACTACAGCAGAGAGTGTAAGCATGAGTTAAGCAATGTTGGCTTTTAGTCACATATTCTTGCTGTTCACTGTTACCATGGTGTTGTTTTTGCCCTAGTGAAGGTATAGTTGGCAGAGAGTGCAGAGTAACATAACCTTCAGCAGTTTCTTATGGTCTACCTGAAAAGAGGAAACTTGGGTCCTTAAAGGAGATGTTTAACACTCATCCAGGAACTGCTTAACTTGATTGGATTTGAGTCATTTTGCTTTTCTGTTCCCCTATGTTTACTTGGGTCAGATATTGCAGCAAGTGTGTTTACTTTTCTCATCCAGAAAAGCAAGCAGAAGAGCGTTTCTTGTGTGTGTGTGTGGTGTGTGTGCATGTGTGTGTGAGTGTGCATCTGTGTGTGTGTGTGTGCGTCTGTGAGAGATTGCGACAGAGAGAGAGAGAGAGAGAGAGAGAGAGAGAGAGAAACAGTATGGTCAGCCTTTTTTCTGCTTTAGGGAAGGAGACAGAGCTGCTGGCACCAAAATCTCCTAGAATTTCAAAGAGCGGAATCTCGGCATTAATTCCTAGCTGCTAAGCGGATATGTGAATACCCCCAGTGTCTATGAAGTGGTCTGGGCAGGCCTGCGTCGCAGTCCCTAGTAGAGAGCTGCTCCAGTGCTTCCAGGCTGAAGTCATCTTGGGAGTGTGGCTTGCCATTTCAAGCCATGACACTGCTGTCCACTGTTCTACTCTGCCAGGAACCTGTGTTTCAAACCACTTGTCTGTTTGACTGTCTGTGTGTGTGTGTGTGTGTGTGTGTGTGTGTGTGTGTGTGTGTGTGTGTGTGTGTGTGTGTGTGTGTGTGTGTGTGTGTGTGTGTGTGTGTGTGTGTGTGTGTGTGTGTGTGTGTGAGAGAGAGAGAGAGATGTCCACTTCTGAAAGCTCTGTGTTGGAGAGAGCTTTGGGTGTGTTGCTAATAAACAAAGGAGCAGAAAGAAACCCACACATTGTGTTATTATGACTACAGGCTCTTTGTGAGTCAGATATAAAAAGTTGAGTGTAATTCTGGGAAATTTAGATCTTGTGTTATGCATAAAGCAGTGAATAATTTTTACAAAGTCTTTAAAGAATGAGAAAAAGGAAAGGACTATGTGTAAAGATTGATTCCATTTATAGTATTCATTAAACAGACACATTTGTACAAATATATACAATTCTACAGACAAGTATAAACAACAAACAATTATAAATCCTTTTCAAACTAAAGATTCAAACAATCTTGGCTCACTTTATGACCAAAAAGTGCAAAACACAGTGAGTGCAATGGAAATCTTGAAACAGGTAAGAGAAATAAAAAATTAAGTGGGCTATAATGTAATGGTTATTTGGCTAAATTTGATTAAATAATAAAGGTGTAAATAATAAATAATACAATCCTGTTCCGGATGTGATTGAAAATGTTAGAAACATGGTTCAGAATCTGGCTCTTTTCTGGCTCTTTTCTGCATATTTTGAATATTTGTTATGTAAATTAGAATGATAATGAAGGACTACATTTTTATAAAGCTATGGCTGTAAGAAGTTTTCAGCCTGAATGGGAAATGTTTGTCACCTAAAACAGGCGCTTCTGGATATCACCAGTTCCATTAGTTCAAGGATGATTACAATTATTTACATTTTATTTAACTGAATTAATAAGAATGATTAATTGTTCCTATTATTTTTTTGCAATGTATTAGTTAATTTCGGGGCACCTACTGTCCTGTCTGAACAGAAATGAAACCCGAGTGTATGATGGTAGTATTGGGTTGGGTCCATGCTTTCATAAAGTCTCGGGAGCAAACATTTACAAAAACACTTCGCTCTCTCTGTTCCATCAGCCCCAAACCCTGTTTGCTTTAGGAGCAAAAAACCATACAGGTGAAATATGCGCTTGGCATCTCAATATCCAGAACATTCAATCCAAACCCTTTGACTTTGGTTTTAAAGTTTTAGGTGGTTCTTGTGTGGCCTGGGTCACATCTATGGTGTCTGTGTAGCAGAGAATGTACAGCCAACCAACCTACCCTGTCCCTTAAAAATAAAACAAATGCAGTACTGAAAAAGACCTATACAACTTAAAGTGCATGAGAACTTTTAATATGAGAATATATTGGAAATGAACCTTGGTTGCCTTCTTGTGCAAAAATAATGGCATATTGATTGACAGTGAAGAAGTACTAAAGCTCAGCTTTGCAAGATATAATAGGTCTTGGCCTCTGAGAAATAAGGCACAGGAACATTAAAATAATGCACTTTGCAGCGTTTTTCCCCTCAGGTATTTGTTTTATGAAATAAGTCCATCAACATCACATGTTAGAATATCGTTTGCTTTTGCCTGTCCTATCTGTCTGTGAAATTGTCCTTGCTTATGGGTCTTCCAGCAATGCATATTCGGCCCCAGAGTCACACTTTTTAAACTCGGCATGTGGTCGAAGGTGGCCACAGGCAAAGGGCCAGCCACAGACTTGGACAGATTGAGTTCCTGTAAAGAGGTCAGTCCATTAAACACATCTGGGCTCAGACCCTTGAGCCGACTGTTGTACGACAGGTCCAGGACTTGCAGGTTTCTCAGGCTTCTGAAGCTGCCTGGCTGTATGCTAGTCAGCTCAGGCAAGCTGCTGAGAGAGAGATAAATAAGATCATTCATTTTTTCAAAGGCCCCGTCCTCAATGCTGGTGATGGGGTTTCCATCCAGGCTCAGGTACTGCAGGGGCACTCCTGTGAGTGTGGGCACTACCCTAAGCCTATTGCCTGCTAGCGTCAGGCTCTTGATATGCACAGCGTGGCCTTGTGGATTTCTGGAGACTGTGGAGAGAAGGTTATTTGAGAGGTCAACACTGATAGGAGTTTCGGGGCCTCTGGTGTTGAAGAGATCTAGGTTGAAGTCCTGGAACATGTTGTTACTGAGGTCCACATCAGTCAAAGGCAGGCCGGAGAAGCTTCCACCACCCAGGCTCTCCAGGGCATTGTGGCTCAGATCAAGAGTTTCCAGGTAGCGGAGTTTGGCAAAGGCTTTTGGACTGACTTGAGCTATGTGGTTATTGCTAAGGTCCAGGCTGACCAGGGTGGTGTAGCCAGGCCCCGAGAGCATGGAGTCGGTAACGGAGCTGATGGAGTTGCTGGACAGATCCAGGTGGGAGGTGTCAAGCGGGATGGGGACTGGAGTTGTGCCTGACCCAATCCCACGGCAATCCACCTTGGTCAGGCTGAAGCTGTCGAACAGGCCGTAGCTCTCCACCTCACACCGGCATTTTGGGTGGCAGTTCTTCACCTCCCCTGCAATACCCAGGGCTGGCAGCAGGGGCAGTATGAGAGACAGGAAGACCACCATAGTGCTCTGTAAAGGAAATATATAATTAACTAATTAAGTGGTAACTCAGTAGCACTTCATAATCTTTTATGTGCTAATTTCATAAATTCCTTTCCTGTATGACGGCAAATGATGAATTATTCACATATGTTATAAATAAGTCATGTTCAGTTCTGAATTGCATGACATCTCTTGGGACAGCTATGAAAAAATGTTTCATAAATACTGAAGCATTTTTTGCACAAATGCACAAGGCAACACTGGCCTTATCATGAAAACTTTTGTCCCAAAGCAATATCTTTTCATTCTTAGAGATAACATTCGTGTACAGACCATGACAACATGTTGCTGTGTGAGGCAAATGTCAGAGTCAAATTAGTCAAATAATCACTATTATTGAGTACATAATAATAATAATAATAATAATAATAATAATAATAATAACATTGACATTGAATACAATGTATTATTATGTATTCAATACATAATAATGACCTCAGCAAATTATGACCTACTGCAATTACCCCAGGAACTAGCTATCTACCGATACACTTAGGGATATCTGACCAATAGTGATACCAGTGCATGCATGTAAAATAAATGCATGTAAAATAAATAATAATGGCCATTTCTATTCAATTTCTACTGTATTGAGCTAAAATATGTAGTATTTTACAGGGAAGGTAAGGTTATGGCACTACATACACTACATACAGTGGGGTTCCACTGGAGAATGCTAACACAAACATTAAAAAAGACCTCTGGTGTTTTTTTTAACATCTAGGTATAAAAAAGTGCAGTTTGTATTAGTGCAATTACTGCAACTTGCCAGCCAGAATTTTTCTTTACCTTCTTTGGTAAACTTCTTGAGGATTTGACTTAATTCTGGTGATCAAAGACATTTTTTAATGTACTTCACTTAGATAGATTTCCATGGTTAGGCGGATGCACGATTTTTAAGGCATGAGATGCTGAGTTTTCTTATTCATGTGATGACAAATATGCAACAGTGCAGATAATGATTTTGATTTGACACTCAAATGCATACACTATGGAGTTAGGTCAACTCACAGTGTATTTTCAAATACTAATCCACGACCTTCAAACAGACACGCACCATTCATGAAATGACCATAAACCAGAGTGCACATTTATCATAGAGTATATTACATTCCTCTTAGGTGGGTGTGTTCTCGTAAAAGCTTGTCTTGAATACATACACCACAGTGTGATCTTACACATGTGCTTTCAGACCCGCCAACCGTGTGCCTTGCCTTTAGGTAGATGTTCTGAGGATAAAAGCTTATAAGGTGCTCACAGGTACAGCTGTTTCAGCTGAGTGAGAACGCCGGCCTGCTCGTGCTGAGGTCAAACGGAGGTGATCCCCGATTTTATAAATGCCACAGAGGGAGCCGTGACTGTTCACCAAGGAGCTGATCAGGATGAGGCAGCATAAAACGGATCAAGAATTAGGGCATGCTGTGACAGCTGTAATTTAGGCTAATTCACCACGGCCTTGGGCCAAACGCTTCCTCTTACATAACTGGTGTGTGCGGCAGGCCGGGGGACACCCACAACCAGTGACATGACGGATAACTTCCCTGCCTGTCCCACTCCCCCGGTCATTTATATCTTGGCGGGGTGTGAGCGCTACCGCAACTCTAGCTGAGGTGACACTCTCCACCAGCAATGTTGGCCATGAAAAGAGTGCTCTCGCACACAAAGATGCAAATGAAGAAATGAAAAAAGCTTTCTCGAAGTGGTCAGTATGCAGTGTTTTTGCTTCCTGGGGCCGTGGAAAAGGGTGCAGGAGGCCAACGCTTTCACTGCTTGTCTTGTTGCCTCGGTAACTTCGCCCTGTTCACCACCAGCCACACAGGAGAGACAGTAAATGTCGGACAAATAAACATTTTTGCCTCACCCTCCTCTGCAGAGTACAGGCAACAGCCAGAGACTGCTGGGTCCCTTTTTAATCACCTCTTATGTTCCCTTGATCTTTTAAACAAGAAAGAGAACAAAAATGCACTATTTTAAGTAGTACCAAAAGCACCCAGCTTTGCAAAAGAAGCACATGCGTCTATATCAATAGATTATAATGGGGGCACATTATGTACAAAAAAGCAGTAGAAATATGGTGATGCTACTACTCTGACTGAAATAATTTACAGTCCATTTGGCTAATCAGTGGTTTTTGACTGACTGGTAGCTCTGTGTGGCTTTTGCATGGACCAAATGGATTGAGAATCACAGTAACAGACAGCATTTCAGCACAACCCAGATTTTCTGATTCACTACTTTTGGTTGTTAGTCATGCACTTTTCAGACAGATTAGTCAAATGTGTCATGCAATGAAACAAATCTGGACATTTTCTGTGGTCACTTTTCAGACTTGCTAGCTATTCCCTGCTAGTGTACTTCACGCTTTGCCAAAGTTTGTGGTCAGCGTTGCAAAGAGCTGCAAAGGACCCCTAGTATGGTAAGTTCGCTCCATACTGTAATAAGGACGTGGGAAAAAATACCGAGGAGATTCATACATCTAAACCCTTTCCACATGACAACTGCTATAAAATGTCTAAACATTTGTCTGCAGCAAGTATAAACACGCACATGATAAATAAGAGATAACATTAACTCGCTTTCCAGTCGCACCCTTTCCTCCGTACTCAGGAACAGACAGGCATGGAAAGTTGTCCTGCGTGGCGAGCTCCTACAAGACGTGCGTGCTTCCTCGCTGACGCAAACTAACTGACAAATCGTGGTTTTCTGTGACATTAAAGCTGATGCGAAAAGCGTACAGCAAATGGTTTTCGTATCGTTTGAAACTGAAGAAACCTTGTGTCCCAGGCACTCGCAATCCAACTACGAGGAGCGCACAATCCTAAACCGAAGAGCCTGAATGAAGGGCTTTGTTTGTCCTGCAGGACGCCTGCTTGATGTGGGATGTAAGGATGTGAGTTAACTGCTTAAAAACTGAATGCCAGCACGTATCCGCGTATCCATAGCAACGGCGCAGGTAGAAGAAGCCGCGTGTCAATCCGCGCCACGTAAAGCGTTTAAAGTGTAGCTATGCCAAAAGTGGAATTGGTGCCTGGAAGGACCTCTGTGAATGTTGTGGTCTGTTAAATATTTTTTCTTTGAGAGTTGTGGCTTCTTCCAACACTTACCAGGCGCAGCAATGCAACTCCATGTCCGTTGGATCCGCTAAAAAAGCTTTTAATTTTTCAAGTGATCTATAACACTCGAGACGTCTTTCCCTACATTTTACTAACAGGACCCACAAATACCGCTAACCGAGACAACGATAAGATGGTCGCATTTAAAAAGGAGCACGTTATCTTTTCCTAAAGTCGCCGCAAAGGGTGGGACGACGGCAATCCGCAGACCGCAATCAAAAGCACATAGTGCATTAACGTCTAGACTCTGCAATGGTACACGGCTCGGGACCAAGAGCCTCCCACACCAGGGCTCGCCCCGCGTGTCTCTGAGACTTGCAAACTAATCTGTGACACAATAAATTTCCTCTGGACTACAAGGAAGGCACTTGTAAATTCCACATATCTTGAAACTCCTATTTATTCAGGAATATGAAAATATGCGGGTCGAGGCCAAAGATTGGAATAATACCTCATTGATTATATAGAATCCAAATGTTTAACATCCTAGAATCCTAGAAAGCAGCCAGGTTGCCTTACACTAACAACATTAACTATCATAATTTGCCTAATAATAATAATAATAATAATAATAATAATAACAACCATCATCATCATCATCTTCATCATCAATATCATACATGTATAGCCTTCACATAATCTTCATAGTGCTTTTCTATTGATTTAATGAGCAAGTTGGATGTTTTATGCAATCACTGTTTGATAAACACTTAAAGGGATGGCTTACCGTTTAACGCACTTGCTCGCACAAACTCTGTAACTGGGCTGGAACTGTCCTTACGTTTATACTAAATCAGAACAGAGCAATTTGTCGGGCATGCCCGTTCTTGCGCACACAATTTAAGTCATAGGTTTTTAAAATGCTTGAACACATGGCTGGGCTGCGTGTTTAGTTTAAACTTTGTAGCATTATTGCTGAGGTGAATTCACACAGCATATCCTAAAGACCACTATAACAGTAAAACAGTTCAGATAGAGTGATAAACTAAATTCTCACTCTCTTATCTTAACTTTTCTTAACCTTAACATGTAAATGACAGATTTACTGCAAAAATCAAAGCAAATTTTCAATCATGTAACTAATATATTTTATTTATTTATAAGCATGTACGACTTTTTATACAGTTTTTATAAGATTAATTTACTCACTAAAATTTCCCACTAGAAATCTGAATGCATCCCAGAGCTCCCTCTAGTGGTTAAACAAGTCAAAACTCTGTGATGAATGCGCTGATGAAATTAACTTAAGAAATGCACAACAGCTACACTACATGGACAAAAGTATTGGCACACACACCTCTCGATAATTAATTTCAGGTGTTTCATGCAATCCCATTGCCATAGGTGTATAAAATCAAGCACCCAGCCCTGCACTCTGCATTTACAAACGTTTCTGAAAAAATGTCATTCTAAAGGACTCAATGAATTTGAGCATGGTACTATAACAGGATGCCACCATTGCAACAAGTAAATTCAAGACATTTCTTCCAAATTTCTTCCTAGACTAAGTGTGAGTGGTATTATTGAAAAGTGAAAGTGATTAGGAACCACAGCAATTCAGCCACAAAGTGGCAGCCCATGTAAAGATACAGAGCCGGGTCATCCAGTGCTGAAGCACAGTGTGCAAAGTTGCCAACGCTCTCCTGTCTCAATAACTGCAGAGTTCCAAACCTCCACTGGCATTAACATTAGCACAAAAACTGTTTACCTGTTTTCCATGGCCAAGCAGCTGCATGTGAGCCTTACATCAGCAAACACATAGCCAGGCTGCCGATGGGGGTGTAAAGCATGTTGCAACTGGACTCTAATGTAGTGAAAATGTTCTCTGGCATGACAAATCACATATACATTATTTCTTTTTGTAGTGGGCATATTTGAGTGATGGAACCGCCAGTCAATAACCTTTAGTGGAAATCTACAAAAATGAAACCGCCATTGTCTGCATGTGCAATATCTTTAATAGGTGCAGATAAATAGTTCTTTTTTATTTACCATCACTTTCACTTCTTCATAACTTAGCTCATCTGCTCAGGTACAGTCCCAGCAAGTCCACAGCTTTATTTTTGAGCTGACTGCAGGAATTCCACTCGGTAGGTTGCTCAGTGGAATACTGAGTACTAGGAGAATATGACTTGTGAGGCTTGACCTTCTGGACATCACTTCTGGATCCCAGGTGTCCTCCGTCACCCACAGACGAGGACGTACTAAGTCATTACTAAATAATATACTTGAATTTTGTCACAGTTTTTCTGGCTTTTATTAACTGATTAGTTGAACAACCATCAGACAGCCTCTATGCTGCCCCAGATCCATTACTTACCCTGTGTTTAGAAAAAAGAAAAACAATGAGGATAAAATTTGCATTGTATAGGCAACGTTATAAAACGGAATGGAGATGGACGTCCGCTGCACCTCTCTCAGTGGAGTGGACCAGCCCGCGTACCTTAGCTCTGTCAGCTGTCTAAATCTCAGAATGAGTGTCATAGCTTAGCAGTTAGCAAGTTCTTCTGCTGGCCAATAAAAAGGCCCTCAGCTTGCAAGCCTCACATATACTCTGGACACATTACACCTACAGGAGCTTTTATGATATCCCATTCTAAATCCATAGGCATTAATACGGAGTTGGTCCTTTGAAGTTATATCAGCTTCCACTCTTCTGGTAAAGCTTTCTACAAGATTCTGGAGTGACCCTGGGGGAATTTTTGTCTATTCATCCAGAAGAGCTTTTGCGAGGTCAGACACTGATGTAGGACGAGAGGGCCAGGCTTGCAATCTCTGTCCTAGTTCATCCCAAAAGTGTTCTGTGCAGTTGAGGTCAGGGATCAGTGTAGGCCAGTCAGATTCTTCCACACAAAACTCACCCAACCATGCCTTTATGGACCGTGCACTGGGACACAGTCATGCTAAAACAGAAAAGGGCCTTGCCCAAAGTTGGAAATATACAATTGTCCAAAATGTCTTTGTATGCTGAAGCATTAAGATTTCCCTTCACTGGAACAAAAGGGCCTAGGCCAACCACTGAAAAACAACCCAAGAGCATTATCCCTCCTCCACCAAATTTTACAGTTAGCACAATGAGGTCAGGCATGTAACGTTCTCCTGGCATTTGCCAAACCCAGACTCATCCATCTGAATGCCAGATAGAGAAGCATGATTTGTTATGCCAGAGAACATATTTTCACTACTTTAGAATCCAGTTGCGACATGCTTTACACCCCCCATTGGCAGCCTGGCTATGTGTTTGCTGATGTAAGGCTCACATGCAGCTGCTTGGCCATGGAAAACTGGCACACAGTTTCTGTGCTAATGTTAATGCCAGTGGAGGTTTGGAACTCTGCAGTTATTGAGTCAACTATATAGCTGTTTATTTATCCCTTTTATACATTATTTATATTTCTAGTGGGCATATTTGAGTGATGGAACTGCCAGTCAATAACCTTTAGTGGAAATCTACAAAAATGAAACCGCCATTGTCTGCATGTGCAATGTCTTTAACAGGTGCAGATAATTAACCCTTTTTTATTTACCATGACTTTCACGTCTTCATAACTTAGCTCATCTGCTCAGGTACAGTCCCAGCAAGTCCAGACCTTTGCTGGCCAATCACATCCCAGAGTCTAGAAGAGAAGCTGGCTCATTTGCATCAGCAATGAGACACCAGTGAGAACCTGTGTATGGCTGAAGCTAAAGAAGGTGGATCCATGGGGGCTGGCTTAGTGCTCCCTGGAAACAAGCAGGGGCTCGACCAGCCCTTCCTGGGTGATGTGGGGAGAGGCTTATTGTGCTGAATCACTTGAAATACTTGGTTACACTGGGAACATTGTTAATGACATGTCCGGGTGCATCTGATACATCAAGGCATTGAGTCCAAACTGCAACCAGGCATGGAAGCAACTTGACAGCTTTAGTTAAAGGAGGGTTTTTATATACTGTACCCAATTTAAAAGATGTATTTAACTGGTGCTTTAGTCATATCTTTGAAGGTAATCCTATAATTTAATGTTATGTTTTAAAAAGGGAAGGACACATATTACCAAGTTAAAGTGTTATATCTCTTTCAGACACTAGAGGAGAGTGAAGTGATACCTATTTTTAGTGGCGTGGGTTTCATGTCAGCTTTGGGGAACACACCACTCACGCCACCCAGGCATTATATGAGTAGTGTGAGCAGGAAGTGTGAGCAGGAAAAAAAAAAATTAACCAAAAAAACTATTATGCCTATTTTAGTCAGTGGGGTTGCATTTGTTCTCTTCTGTAAAAACAGCTGCAAACACTGTTAAGGGTCTATGTGTAATCTTTAAGGGTCTATGTGTAATCTTTGATCTTATTTTTTATATTTGAATTCCAAATAAACAAAATCTCTTAAATGTTAACATTTTAGGCACACACCCAAAATAAGAATACTCTACGTAACACTGAGAAGTGAATACATGTCCGCTTAACTTCTGGACCACACCAAGGCAACAAGCTAGTTCTAGTTCGTCTGGAATACACTACTGCAACAATGCTCCTGGCTAGTTGACAACTCTTCAGCTAGTTCTAAATGCAGCAGCCAGTGTCTTTAGCAGGAGAAGAAATCCGACTGTAGTCCAGTTTCATTCATTTTCAATTTCCTTCCTATTCAGCTATGAATTGACTGCTATTTTACTGATCATGTTTAAAGTCCTTAATGGCTCAGTGTCTGGGTATCTCACTCATCTCTTCACTATAGACAATCCTAACCAATTTACGCGTTACATGGCATACCTAATATTAATCTCTACTTCAGAGTACATTTGGAATTATACGAATACAAGCTTTATAGCTGTCTTTAAATACAGATTAAAACATACACTGATTTATTGTTTAATTTTTATTTTATTTTCTATACTTTCTAATTTTAAATCACGTTTGGTAATTTATCACAGATCCCTTGCTCCAGTACAACAGTACCATCAATTACATGATGATATACTGAATAATATTGTTCAACAATGCATTGGTGCTCTGTTCTTACATGAGATGACAAAGTATCCAGAGTACAGAGTCTCAGTGCATTTATACACAGTGTTACATGCTATATGGCAGGAGAAGAGGGTATAGACTAACTACTTTTATTTCAGACAAATTGAGCTACAAAAATATTCATTTTGGTAAATGTATGTCTTTGGACTAACAGTTTTGCCATCAGTTTTAATATTATTTATTGCTCATCAAAATGTGCCCTGCTTTCTTCCTGACTGTTCTGAATAACTCTTTGAATGACTCTCTGAATGACTCTCTGAATAACTCTCACAAGTTATAATTTCCATGCTGACAGTGATATACACTCCAAAGCCAATGAATGACTTGACTGACAACTTCTAATCTCTCTAAATTTTACTCAGCATGTTACTACACCTACGCATAAAACAAGGTCATATTTTAGATTTAATAACTTTGCAAGGCAATACCGTACATGTTGCTGTCTCAGAGCTTTGTTCTTTTTCTTTTTTTTTAAAATTTGGCTGAGTCATTTACACATAATGTTGTTTTTATTGTAGCAGAATTTGTGAAAACCTGTGAAGAAATTGAATTTGATAGTTAGGTTGCCTTTAACAATAAATGAACAAATTGTGATCTTAAAAAGCAGGCTAGCTCAGCCTCTAGATATGGTTGCACTATCTCAAATGAAAATGAATATGTGAATTATAGAAGTGTTTTGGAAAAAAGATCATTTATGATGTCTCAAAAAGGACTGCCATAGGAATGAGAACATTTGGAAAAAGACTAAAATAATTCTACATTATGAAATTATAAAAAAAAAAAAAACATATTTGGAGAGGCAGCCAAACTTTTCTAGGATTATTACTGATAATGGAAATAAATCCAGACTATTGTATTCTCTTCAACAGTCTTTTAAGTGCTTCACTGCATTGTTTTTTAATAAAAATATTTGATATTAGACCTAGCATTTGGTTGCAGCAAATTACATCTTAAAACATCCAAAACATTTAACATTTTAAATGTTTTTATTACAAATAAATAACATTGAACTTTGCTCTGTTATTTCTTAGTTAAACTCCACTACTTGGATCTGGTTTCAACCTTTTTCTTTAAACAGACATTTGATTGTATCTGTAGCACCATGTTAAATGAGCCCTCGCATTGAAAAACAATATATCAGCCATTTTTCCTTTTTGTGTAAGCAGTTATTTTAGTTTAACTTTTACATAAAAATTACATGAAAATGCTAAATATGCTTTGTTTAGTTTTACCTTAATTCAATCATGTGAGCCTTTAAAAATAAAACTTGCAATAATGCTTTATAATTTTGTTTTTATTTTGTAGCATGCGGAAAAAAACAATAAATGGTTTTTCGCTGCAAGTGCTCAATATTGTTAACGAATCCCTAGGATCAGATTGCTTTTCAGACTCACTTATATCTGCTGCCATAAGACAACTCAAGAAACATGACTTTGGTCTCACCCACCATAAGTTATTACAGGCCTAATCTACCCTTCCAGAGCAAAATTATAAATGCCTTCTTTTGAAATAATAATATGTATGATACATTTCGGTCTGGATTTAGACAAGCTCACAGTATGGAACGGCCTTGGTAAAAGTAGTCACTGACCTCAGATTGAATATTGATGATATTAAAGTACAGACAAACTACAGCTCGTACAGAGTGCAGCAGCTACAGAGTCCTAACCTGAACATGGAAGAATGAACATATTCCTCCAGTATTCACATCACTTCACTGGCTTCCTGTTCAATACAGAATTCAATACATTTTAAAGTGCCTTTATTTATTTTTAAGGCCAGTCATGGGCTAGTACCATCTTATTTTTGAATGTGAATATGCTCCACAAAAATGTCAAAGATCATCATTCACAGGGTTACTTTCAGTTCAATGAGTAAAACATAAAGTGATGAGGCTGCATTTAATGCATTTGCTCTGAAACTGGAACACCCACATATGCGGAGCAACTTCAGTTAGCAATTTTACCATTTATGTATTCTAGCTGAATTTAATTTAATGATATTATTATTATTATTTTTATATTTTTTGAGCTGCATGGCTTTGTATGAAAGGTGCTATGTACCATGGCGGTACAATGTAAAGTGCTACATAAGTATTCTTATTAAAGATCATTTAGTTTTAAATACATCACTCATGAATTCTTCAGTGAGAACAGGACCTGAGAGTAAGCCTGACTGCTTTTGCACACCACTGAACTCAAAACATTCTGCTGGTAAATCATGTGAGTAATTGCAATGGTCACAAAAATGAAATAAAAGAAAATAAACACTGTAAGCTGTATAAAGCCTAGAGATGTTGATTACAAAGTAACCGCGTGTGCGCAATCATTAGCGGGTGGTGTGAGGGTGGAGCCAGAGCCCACCTGGAAGGAACTGTAGCTGGGTGAAAACTTCCAGGGTGGAGCCTCCCTCATGTTCTGACTCAAAACTTTATGGTTAAAAAGTTGGATGATGGGGTCATAAAACTGTACACTGCAGATTTACCATAATACAATGTACTGAGCCATATGTATGTACATTTGAGTATGTTTCATTCAAATCAGCACATAAAAAAGTAAACATTATAAATAATATTATTATATATAATAATAAATGAATGCTAAAGATTTGTCCTTTGATTGTGGGCATTGGTTTTAGACCTAGTTTGTCCTTAATTGGTGGTTTAGTTTTTCTATTTCAGTGGACCACTGAATAAAGTGGGTAGGCCTGAAATATAGGCAGACCTACAGACAGGCACATGAAAAACCATCAAGTGCCGACATGCATACAGGCAGGCACAGGGTACTGCCAGAGAGCTGACAACCACAAACAGATAGGCACAGAGCCATGCACCATAATATTCATGACCCGTGGAAAAATTGCTGTATCACTACGAGTATAGTCATAGTAAAAGTATTTGCATCATAATCAAAGTATCACGAATTTTGTATGTTTCTCGATTATTTTCACTACTATAATATGCAAAGGTGCACTACTTTTAAAAGCTTTAATAAATGATTCTGTGTTGTGTAATTGGGAGTGGAAAACATTATGCTACCATAGGCCAAAGTGAGCCATTTCCAGGTTGATAACCGAAACTGAATTTAGAGAATATAAATAATGTGGGTGCTGAAAATAACACCTTAAGAGTCACAAAATGTATGCTGACTCCTTTAGGAAAGAAACACAATGTGCATCCTATTTATTAACTATTTCTAATTGTCTGCTATACAACATAGGCCTATGCAGTCAAGTACTGCACTCTGTTCTGGAGCCCTGCTCCTGTATAGGTTGGGTCAGTCCCTGTTGTTAGATGGATGTGAAGGACCTCATGGAACTGAATAGTAGCTCACTCACATACGTGCTTGTTTGCTCGCTCGCTCGCTCGCTCGCTTGCTCACTCACTCAATCACTCACTCACAGTTAGCAAACAGGAAATTCTCCACAAGGTGATGCTTTGCATCAATGACATTGTGTGCCTTTGTTCTCTTTCTAGAAGAACCTGATTTTGACCAAAGGTTAGGTGTTAGCTGGATTCCTTATACTATCCATTAACGTTAAATCCCATAAATATTGTTTATGCAAAACCTTATGAATACAGGACCTTTGTATGGATACATGCTCAAAATAGCCAAACACCTGCTCAGTTAAAAGCAAACATCAAACAAACAACCAAAAGCCCAGGTCATTCATTAAAGATGCCACTGGATACAAGGAACAAGTGTGCAGAGAACAATGCAAGTTACCATTAGTTACATTAACTGCTGAGCAGAACTAATTAAAAACATCAGTTATGGGGTAGGTGCACCTAATAAACTGGCAGCTTTGGTGCATGGATTTGGTGCATGCAATTTGTTAATTGCATAACGACAGAAGCAGAATAGGCATGACATGATTTAGACTACAGAGGCCTTTTACCATAGTCCTGTTACTCCTTTTTCAGGTCATATCTCACCATTAGCTATTTGTTTATACTGACAGAACTATGCATTTGAACTTTATAGGAGCATTTTGTATATGTCACATTACATCTGCAACACACATCTGTATTTCAGTATTTTAGCATGACAACAATGACAAGTACAATATACACTGATACAACGGCTCTCTACTGGTTCCTGGATTAGATCTGGGAATTAAGAGCAGGAGCGAGCCAGTATACAATATTAGAACTGTCTAGCAGCTGGACCATGTTCATGACATGCACACTAACTGACCTGACAGATGTGGAGGAAGAGCATCACACCTATTCATGCTTTATAAAGGAAGGTGGAGTTTGTTGGAATATGTTATTTGTATTTAAATGATTTGGCAGTATTTTCTCCAGTAGGGTACAAAAGCCTATGACCAAGGACCTTTTTGCTCTCTATTTAATCATTTATCACTCCCAAATAAACAAATAAGTGATATTGTTGATCATTATTCAAGAATACTAGAACTGAAAAAGAAAAAAAAATAGCTTGAGAAAACCTTTTATGAAACTTAAAAAAAATCTGAATATCCTTTTCAGAAACCATTTGCTTTATTTTCTGAAATGGATTGGATGTCACTTCCATTTGATAGTAAAACCAAAATAATTTCCAAAATTTGTAGAATTGAAGCCAGAATTCAAGCTGTGAACAAGCCAGAGCCTGGACTGAGATATTGTGAACAAGCCTTTAAAAAAAACAAAAAACAAAACAAAAAAAAACTAGAGAAACACAAATGGTTATTAAAACTTAGTTTATTATTAATTAGTTTATTTGTCTTTGAGGTAAAATATGCTGTGTCTTGCAACACATCATTAGGTCACTAGATGGCACTGATGCCTTAACTTGAGAGGAAACCATTCACTGATGTAATAAATCAAAGGCGCAGTACCACTTAGAGGAAATTTCATTAATACAGAGAGGGTTCAGTTGAGGTCATTTGCGTATAAACAGTATACTGTAGCCTTTTCCCACACTTGTGCATAAAATATAAATAATGTTGCAAAGCCCAACTGTACCGACAGCATTAGTACTGAGAAACTTTCCACTCCTCTGCAGTTTCTCACTAGATTTAAACATGGTCTGTTGGAGCAGTTGTTTAAGCCTTCAAAAACGAAAACCACAATCAATTTAAAATCCTTAAAATGGTAAACTCAAAGTACAGCCTTTACAAAAATGTTGCAATAATGCTTTTAATTATTTTTACTGACTTTATTTTGGAATTTACACAAATTACCCATATGGTTTCTGCAAATATGCTGTGAATTACTAAAAAAGCTTTTAGGTGCGAAAAGTAGCATATTGTTCATTGAGCATCCTGACACTCTTACTGAGCGTGCATTATACTTTTAGAAGAAAAAACTGAATACCCCCCACCCCACCCCACCCAACTCCAACTCATTTGTACTTTTATAAGCATGGGATTTCCAAGTGACAACAAAGCACTTCTGTAAGTGGCTGTGGACAAGAGTGTCTGCCAAATCCTGTAAATGTAAATGTAAACTAAACAAGCAAGAAGTGAAAATGACTGCTTTAAAAGACTGCCAGAGCATCGCTGTTACCCAGGGCATGATGACGTCTGTGGGGCATAGGCTTTTAGGTAGTCATCTGCTGAAAAGGGTTGGCAGCCAAGAATTAAACATGAAAAATTCATCTGAGGGTTATGTTAGTTGTCCAACTGCTAGAGCTCTTCTGAAATGGGAAGACCATGTTCACAAAGGACCATGATTCCATCATGGTTCCTATATTGTGTCCTAGGTGGCGTACAATCAAATTAAACCCGGCTTTTAAACTCAGCGTCATTGTCTGTCATATTCAAGTGCAGCACCATAATCAGAAAAAACAAGAACAACTGTGTCACTGTTGAATAATGTGTGCTTACAGGGAATGCTGTATTTGTTTATGTTGAGTATTGTCAATTGCACCTTCAAAATCTTACCTTTACCTTTACAGACTG
>NC_137513.1:17935000-18142500 GCF_041902795.1 Electrophorus electricus
GTGGCTGGCTCTCAGCGGACATGCACGCCCTCCTCTGTGGGACAGTTCCCAGCTCTGGCAGGTTGTTTAGTATTCATGGCGAATGGCTATCGCTCCACTGTTGCTGGGGACCATGTGAAACAAACTGCCATTAGCTGGAAACAGACAGAGTTTACTGTGAAGTTTAATAAATACATAAGCAAGGCTTAATGAGATGTGGAAAATCAGGTTGGCTGGGGTGACAGTTTGCGATGCATTTGCCCCTCATTCTAGTGAACTGGAGAAGAGGGGGAAAAAACTCTGAAGATGATTTAACAAAATAAACTTACTGATCTCACCTTCTGTCCGTTGATTTGATTTGAAAATCTGGGTTTGAAAGCTTCTCTTTTAGCAAGGAAAGAGAAATCTAAACTTAAAGAGTAAGGCATTTGAGACACTTGTTTTATATAGACACATTTTCAGATGTTGTCTGGATTAAAACAAAAACTGATCTAATATTTTGTGCATTATCTGATAATTATGTAAATCTTTATTAAACATACATGTGATTATATACAAAAATGTTTCATTATAAGTACTTTATTGCCACATTAATTAGTAGTAGAAATACTGACATTAAAAAAATGAATACTTCCCCTTTGCCAACAAACACACAAAGGAAAATACAGTGCAGAACTACATCATTTGAATGTAGTGTCTTAACTGTGTTGAGCCCATGGTTGGCTGGCTGGCTGGCTGGCTGGCTGGCTGGCTGGCTCAATGAATGGATATAGAATTTGATATGGATTTTTTCCACCTTCAGTATATGAATATTATATTGAACCATTTGACCTCATGATAATTTCATAATAAAGTGTCCAAGCTGCTTCTAATTAATAGACCAGAGCTCTTACATTCTTCTGAAAACTATTGCAAATAGCCTTTAACTTCCCTGCTACATTCTCCATCTGGTCCTGCCAACACAATATAATGGAAACCATATGTCTGGCAGCCAGCAAATCAAATGTATTACATTCATATTACATTCCTGTAAATTCTTCTTTTCATATAGTTCACAATTCATTAGTTATGCTTGTGTAAGATTCCACAATACTGCTCAGGTTACAAAAACTACATATCCTATTTAGCCTATATCCGCCACCCCCTCTACACACACACACACACACACACACACACACACACACACACACACACACACATATATATATATATATATATAAATGGCCAATTGATTTCATTAGATAAATATCTGGTAAGGTATCTCAATAAACTGATATGGTATGGTAAAACGATAAGTTGGAAGCTTATTCTTGTATGAAGTCTGAACAGCTATCCTGACATTATGCTTTATGTACATGGTTTATCTTAAGTCTGAACTGTTCTACAACATATAACCTTGGTGCATGATACCAAGGAAAAAGCTAAACTAAACTAAAAATGTTTATATGGTTCTTATATTGTATTTTCAGAAAAGGTCTGAACAAGGCTCCTTGGAGATTCTCTTTTAGATCTAGGAGATATTAAAGAACCACATGTATGAGACTGTAAATCATAACTAATTACTGTCTTTCTGTCTGAAGGACGGTGTGTGGCCAGTGTTGATTATGCCCGCCACCCAGGTCCCAAGCTCCTGACCCGTGATTTCGGTAGCACAGCTCACGAGTTAGGGTCTCAGGGAACGGGAGGAGGGCAGCCGTTAGCCAGCTGGTCCTCTCTCTCTTCTCCTGCCACCGGGTTCTCCTTCCAACCCAGGACGCTCCCTGTGCAGCATTCGGTCCAGGGTATGGTCTTGTCGACTTCGCCCTCCTCTGCGTTATGTGACCTGTGCAGAGAGAGGAGAGGGATAGGGAGCAGAAGAACGTGCTCTCTCCCCCGGGCTCCCGTGCCGCAGACGCCGGGAGCTCGTGCAAGGAGCTTAGCACTAGTCGCAGGAAACACCCATGCCAACATCAGACCGCGCGACGCGATGCACCGAACTGTTGCGCACGCGAAACGGGAAGAGCGCGCAGCAAAAATAGGAATGCAGCGGCAGAGAGCCGAAGCCAGACTTCTGTTTCCCGTTTTCTTGGCTCGAGCTGCGATGGACGAATGTTTCTCTGCAGACGCTGGTCTTTGTGAGGAGGAACCGACCCCCCCCCCCACCCCCGTCTCGCTCTCAGGCAGAGAGTTAGTCCTTCCTCTTTGTCCTCACTGCACACTGCTGGTCACGAGGGTCTGCCCCAGACCTGCCCTGCCCTCTGACCCCACTCGCATCTGCCAGAAGCTCAAAGTGACTGTCGTCTTCCACGCTCGCATACTATGCCTGGGAAGTGATAACACTGTTTCTGTCGAGATATACATCGAACAATGGTGGGCAAACATAGAGAAGAATCCTGGGTAAATATGGTATTCTTTCAATAATGGTACATCAGATTGCAAAGCTTGCTGTACCTTTCTGCATAGCAACCTCTCCCTAAACCCTTGTGTAAACCTGGACTCCACATGATCCAAGAGTTGTCACACCTGTAGTGGTGCAACCACCAAGAAAAACCACACATTGCGCACAAATCGAACATACAGATGCTGAGCAACTGCTGTGACTATAACAGCCCCTGCCCCAGCTATTCCTCCACCATTGCTTAATATTCTAAATAAAATCCTTGCCATCTGTGATGGCAATGTATGCACTCACCCCAGCCAAAACAAGAGTAATCTTATTCTCATCACCTCTCCAGCTCCTCCCCCATAACCTTTGAATCCCACCCCCCCCACCTCAATGGTCATATGGCCCCTGCTCTCCCCTGAGGTAGAGTAGGGGGAGGGGAGAGGTGACTCTCAATGGAATGAGCAGATTATTATCGCTGTTCCCAATTTACCTCTGGCTCTCCGACCGAACACCATCGCCACTGCCATCCATCTTTCAGGAAAAATCAGGTTTGGCGGCGAACGCAGGAGCTGCCTGCTGGAACAGACGCCGACTGGTCTGAAGGCAGGGAGGGGTGGACGGGGACGGGCGGCGCGAGCAGGTAGGTCCCGCCCCTGCGTCCTTCGCCATTGGCTCACAGGAGCCATCCATTACCCTGTCACGCAGTGTCTGGGAAGCTGCAGAGCGCCGGCGAGACTGCGGCTGCTCCTCAAACACAAGCAAACGTCTGGCGGTTAATAAGCCAACAGCAGCTGTTTGATCACCTCACATGTTCTTCCTCTGGTTTTCGAGGAAGTCTGAGCTTCAGCTATCACAAGGATTCAAACAAAGGGCTCGACGTGCACTGCCCTCCGACTGCCAGTCTCATCTACCTTACATGGCTCAGGAGATTGCTTCTAATTAACGGAAGAAAACATCGATGCCATCACATTTAGAAACAGCAGAAAGCAAGCACTCTGCTTTAATTTTAATGTTAATCCAATATTCTACTTCCTCATTTGTTTTGGATTGTCAGCGTGACAGAGAGTTAAACATCTACTTATGATGCATTATATCCTATTCTCCCATCAATTCTGTGTATCCATGTACCCAAGCTGCATGTCCCTGGGTTATGCAGGGCAGGTGAGTGGTGAATGTTGCAACAAAATGTCAGCGTGCCAGTCCCGCAGAATACCATGACAGCACAACTCAAGTCCAAGATCATTTTGCCCCAGACTTCAGATGCTGGAGTGTCCACAGGACAGAGGGAATATTAAAGTAAATGAAATCGATGAGTGCTTTAAACTAGTGCCTGTAATCAATCAAGTCTATTACTGCCTTTGACTCGGTGTCTGGGTCACTGCAGACCTCTCCTCTCCCCTTGGTCCCTTAGATGTGCAGTTCATGCAATATAGTTTAGGTTCATCCCTGAAACTGCTGAATATTGTTCCACAGTGACTGTCTCCTCATACATCTTTTTGAGCTATGGGGCCTTGGACAGCCTTTGAACGTTCTCAGCCCACTAACTGCAAGGCACTTGTAAATCTGTTTTCTTAACCATGATGACCACCTGTCCCATGAGAATTCAGTGGGTATACACATATATACCTCACCAATAATAATAATAATAATAATAATAAACAAACTAGAAAAACCTCAACTTTGCGACACAAAAATGTCTTCAACCCTGGCCTTAAAGAGGCACATGTGCAAACATTAATAATTATCCAGCCTTATTAAATGCTACGCCATCCTATCATGCAGCCCAGTGTCTTCCCATTTTATTAGAGGTTAAAGGTCAAGTCCACATTGATCTGTGAAGCTCTCTGATGGTGTGGTGAACAGCATAGCAAATCGATGGCACCTCAGAGCACTGCAAACACCTTCCTGCTTATGTTTACAAGGTACAAAAGTGAAAAGGCACTTCGATGACTCGCCCGACTGCATTTGTGTAGGGGCGTTAAGGTAGTAAGATCACCCACCCCCAGCTCCTCTGACCCCGCTGCAGCTCAAACATTAATGTGAAAACTTTTTCAGTGCAAAACTTTTTTTTTAGCTTTCAAGTTTGCTAGTGAAGGTCAGCAGCCAATGTTAAATTAAAAAGCAAAAGGGAAAGTAATGTTGCAGGTAAACACAGAGTAAACTCGGTGCACCTTTTGATCAAACCCCTATCTAACCCTAGCTCAGCACTTTCTAGGAATACTTGAGGTGAATTACTGAATATTCTTATGTAGGTGGAAGTTTTGCTGAAAAAGG
This sequence comes from Electrophorus electricus, assembly GCF_041902795.1. Lineage (NCBI taxonomy): Eukaryota > Metazoa > Chordata > Actinopteri > Gymnotiformes > Gymnotidae > Electrophorus > Electrophorus electricus. The sequence continues at coordinate 17,939,619 of NC_137513.1, forward strand.
TAAACACATTTGGGAATGCATGCATTTTTCATAATTCATATTCAATTTTCATACATTGGAAATCAATAAGCAACATACTGCACTTATTTTCAAACTCATAACAAATCTGGGCCCAAAGCACCATACTGCTGAGTATGAAATTCACCATCACGTCTTGTTGGAATCTTCTGCTATCCTGCTTTGGTGAATCGCATTCTGGTTTGGCCTATGTTAACAATCTCATTTTCAATTACAGAGAAAAGCTATGGCAAATCCTTCAAACATTATGCCACAGGATTTCAGAATATAGTATTTGGCTTGCCAATATAATAATTCAATAATACTTTTTTTTTTGTTATTGACATCCTTTTTTTTTTTCAATTGAACTGCATTCATTACTGGAATATGTGCAAGTTAAAACAATCCTAATAAACTACTTTCCAACACTGACTCTTTTTACAGCTTGATAATTGTATCCAGATGTCCCTTTAACAGTTGAGAAATTAAAAATGATCCCTAAAAAACAACCATAGAGTATATAACTCAGTATCAGCTAGAGGAAAGCTGTTATAAACTGATTCTTGTGACCCACTCTTTGATATGCACATGCACATATACATATATTTGAAATTACACACGTTTAAGCTCTTTCTCTCTATTTTGCTTTTACCAGCTGCACAATTTCTAGCCAATAGCGGGAAGCTTATTGGTTCTGAAGACTTTAGTGTGCCCCAAGGAAAGCTAGGAGGTTGTACAGTTAACTCCCAGGGTATAACTCTAAACCATACAACCTACTACCTCAACCTGGATGCACACAGCTCCATACGATCATCTTGCACTGATTTCGCTAGACACCCCATTAAAAATGAAGAGGGACTAAAGGCCTCTTATACAGTAAAAGCAAAGTCTGGGATCTGTTTCTGACAATGGAAAGAAAAGGGAGAAGACCTTACAGTAAACAGCACTGTATCCACTGTGATACTGTATCCAGATTCACATCTGCAAATATAATACACTGATTTCCTTTTTTTCTAGAGGATATTTTACGACATACATACAAAGACATAAATACAACCTAGGAGCTGGGCTACCACAGAGACAGAGACCCATAGAGACGAGCTTGTGCTGTTGACTTTACCACAAGATCGGATCTACGGGTTAATGACAAGTGGCTCCTCGCTGACTGCAGACTTGGAAATTAACAGTGAGCAACATTGTTTCGGAGTAATGTGAGGTCTGATCATACAAGCAGAATGTGGGCCACCAGTGCGCTACAAGGGTTCTCTTTATTTAATGTGTCACAGCACTTGGTCTTCATTGCGGACAGATTCATATGAACGTTTGAACTTTTAACATATAAAAAAAACCCAAAAACAAACAAACATGAGCAGGACACTGCTGTGTACGTGCGGAACACAAAACAGACTTCTTTTGCCAACTGTTATCATCTGTCAACGCAGCATGTTAACTAAAGATCTTTGAAAAAGTGCTAAGCACTTACCACATGGCCAAGTGTCCCAGTTTGCATCTGTCTACCTTCACTTTGACCTGGGGGAAAAAAAATGTTTAGATATGAGGTCTACGCAGTTTCAATCCTGTTAGAGTGGACTATGTTTAGCATTAGGCTAACATTAAAGAGCAATGGGACGTGAGAGCTGTAAACTCGCAAGCTTCTCAGGGGAAATTTCACAGAGTAAACGGATCGGCACAGCAGATCATGCCCCACCATGAATTCCGTAAGAAACTGTATGGTTTCTCCACTCTTTTCCTTGTGTTTTTATCCTCTGTCGTCTCTCCCACATCAGTGACAAAGATTCACATGATCTGTATTACAAAATGAACAAATTCTGAAGCCTGTCACTTTCAGCTGAGCAGCAGAGAGAAAAGGGTGTTGGTATCAGGGGAATCGGGAGCCAAACCCACACGAGGGTTCCTCTTCTTATCACTAATACAATAACTACAACAGATTTGAGAGTAAGCTGCAAATTACTGGTTGTCTTTGGACTGAGTTCATACTAGAAAACAAAGCAATGAATTGTGGGAATTCCCCACTGAAACACATTATAATTGAGAGGCGTCTGAATCAGTCTGGAGTCGTCTTCTTTGTTTTACATGAAACCGACAACCTTGAGCATCGTGTTCTCTGACCACCGTGACTGAAACGTCTTATTTTCAGGAAAGGTTTTCGACAACCATGACAGGTCTTGGATTAGTGTACCGTTCACAACTCTTTCAGTTAAGCTCTGTGGGTTGCTAAGCTGAACATGGGCGGTCCAACTTCTGGGCTGTAGATAATGTTGCGAAGGATTACCCACAGTTCAAAGGAAGGTCAGTCATTTCATTAACATCTGCATCCTCTGATGATTGAATGAATAAGCTACCTGACTGCAGTAGGTGTTCTGTAAAAGGGTATGGAAGGTTGCATGTTTGCAAACATAATGTGTTTATATATTGTTTATATCACATCACTGGTCATGTTACGTTGTCATCCATAATCACTGTGATAGCCAGTCTCTTTCAAAACAATAGGCATATTTTCATCAGCAGAAATCCAGCAGACCAAGTTCCCAATATCAATGTATCATATTGGAACAGAAACCTAATGAGCAGGACCACACATCACAAAATATAATAATGGTATGGAAAAATAGCAATGACCCTGCCTCTTTGCACACGTGGAGTGTAGTCAATAGCGTCGTTTGCAAGCTGCAGTCGAGCAAGACCTCTCATGTGCTGTTTGGCCACAAGGCAGAGTTACATGCAGAGTCACTCGGTTCGTAGCAATTACTCAAACATATGACAGGACTCATGACTCGCACACTCCACCGCATTTTACTGAGCAAAAATAAGTCCCAGCAAGGACTGAATCCTATTAAAGTCACAGGGAGAGAGAGAGAGAGAGAGAGAGAGAAAGAGAAAGAGAAAGAGAGAGAACCTCTGGCAGATGCATCACACTCTTCTCCAAATCTCTCAAGCTCAGAGCTGTGACCAGAAAAATGCTTTGGATCGCTTTCATGAAAAATTGAGAAGTGGGCCTTTATACTGCTAAGCTTAGACTGACAGTTGCGTTAATGGGTTCATGTGGACTGTTTCAAGGCTTGTGTGTTTTTTTTTCCCTCTAATGCAACTTATTGACCTCCTGTCTCCTGAAAGGGACTGTCCATCTAAAATCTATAACACTATAATGCAGCTAATTGCACTCATAATGCATAGCATGCCATCTAGTAGGCTGTGATCTTAGTACATATTTAAGTTATTTTGATTTGTTTATTTACAATTTTTTAATCCAGCTCCAGCAGCAAAAGATTTTTTTTTTTTCTCTACAATAAGCAGACTGTGTACTATAGACAGTGCAATCCTGAAAACTAACTACACTTAAGATGCATAATGACAAAGACACATGAGGAAGCTAAGAAAGTTCGAGGAAAAATGGAACATTCAAGAAATAGGTCCAAGGTCACCACTGAAATAGGTCCAAGGTCACCACTGAAATAGGTCCTAGGTCACCTTTAACAGGGCAAAGCATGTGTATGTGGTAGTCAGCCTCAGAGGAGCTGGGAGAAGACTGAATTGTAATTCGGTTTACTCTGTCTCTCTGTCCACGGTTCCAGATGTAAACCTGTCTGCGAACATGTCCCAATTCCTGCCAGACAAGCTGCCAGATATGAATTAACTGGGCCTTCCCAGTGTACCTTACAGAAACAAAACAGGTGCTTTCCCTGCTCTGAGCTCGCTGTATTCCATACTTCCTCATTAAGAACAATAGTTTTAGGTTTTGACCTTGCCAGTACTTACTCATTTACTTTCCCTTTTGTGCTTAGATTAAGCCATCATCGGGTAGATCGGAACATAGATGGATGCAGAGTAACAAAGCTGAGGTGAACATGGAGATGTCTATGGGCAGCCCCTCTGGAAAGGGACCTGACACCACTAACCCCATGTGAGCAGAGGTTTGCCTGGGAGAGAAGCCAAGAAAATGACTTTGTTTGACCCAGCTGCCAATCAGCCATGCTGTGCAGTGCCAGACTAAACACAGTCACTATTTTAGTGGGACCTGTTGGCAGCAGCTGCAGGATGCAAGGCTGTGGACATGGGGAAAAAGTGGGGTCCTTTCAGGGTAGAACGGGCACAGGAAAGCAGGCAAGCTGCACCATATAAGCTGCACCAGGACTCTCAGAGAGCTCAAATACCTATCAGTGTACACATACACACACACACACAGCACAAACACCTATATACCCACAACCCCCCCCCCCCCCCCCCACACACACACACCCAAATATACCCCCCATTCACATACAAGTCTTTCCAAAGTCTGTGAGACTCTAGGAGGCCTTGGCTCCAGAGCGGCTCTTGGCTCCAGAGTGGTTGATGTAATTAGCACAACAGGGAGTTCAAGAACCATTTGTAGGTGGCCCAGCCTTAGTTACATCAATTACATTACTTACATGGATGTATAACTGTTCATTGTTATCATTTAAAGTGTTGTAACCATTGGATTTAATGCTATTTAGTAGATGTGAGATCTTATATTACACTAACATAAATTGTGTGCAACAGATTCAACACTACAGTAATTTGTGGGTGTTCAGCTTTAAATTAATGTAGTGGGAAATCAGATCTTATCAGAATATCAACAGAATATCAGATCATATTGGAATATCAGTACAATATTATACCAGAATATCTGTGGGATATTTGATCAAATCAGAATATCAGTATGATATCGTATCAGAATATCAGTGGGCTATCAGATTTTATTAGAATATCTGTAGGATATGAGATCTCATCAGAATATCTGTAGGATATGAGATCTTATCAGAATATCCGTAGGATATGAGATCTTATCAGAATATCTGTAGGATATGAGATCTTATCAGAATATCCGTAGGATGTTTGTCCCTGCAGCACATCTTGGGTCAGGCTATTTCACACGGTGGCATGAAGATAAGCCATAGGATCAAGTAGAATTTAGTTGTCAAAAGCTTTCGGGTGTCTACTGGAATAAATAGCGCTATTTCATAAAAAAAGCACGTAAAGTTCACATCCATAAATAATACCACTACTGTGAACTGGCCCAAGCCGAATCCATCAATACTTTATGAATTTCAAAATGATCTTGAAGGCCCAAAAATGTACATAAACCTTCGAATGACTAAATATGGCACTTTGCCAGGATCAATGCTTACAGCATTTTAAAAGGCCCGTGAAAGCATTAGGCTGATTAGCTTTTCAGAAGCACCTTGCATGAATTCAGACTGCATTTTACTTTAATTACCTGCCTTGTTTTGAGCAGAATCCTGATCAACTCTGCAGAGGGTTAATGACTTCTTACCAAAGCAATCTACCGCCGAGATCTTACCCAATTAATATCTAATACAATAATGCATCATCAGAGCCACGATGAAATGACTGTGACATTTCATACATATAAACAGCAGCCTGAAACTATGTGAAGTGAGATCAAAGTCATCCATGACCAGTCCATTTTGGCTACTTTCAGCTGATGCCATCAAACCCTCTCCACTATCCTTTCAAAGTTGGGCTTTGGTTTGTAGATGCTACAGTGATTACAGAAAAAAGTTGTTAGCAAAAGAGTTTTTTATTTTTAAAGGTGAGTATCTTGACCAAAACCTAAAACCTACCAGTATATTAAGGAGACATCATGCTCATTAAAAACACTGAGCTGGAACTCTTAGACAATAACTATAAACTGTGAACTCAGACAGCTCTCCTGACAAAGTAATTAACGCAACTCACATTGTACTACTGTTCAGTCCTGTTGTTTCTGAGTAGTTTGCACCAGCTTACTGAGCAGAGGTAATCACGGCTAGCTACAGACCCAGTGTTCTCTTCAAAATGTGAGACATTCCTAAGTGTTAAAGTAGACATTGCCACTGCAGCAAGATTTCCTCTTTTCAAATACACCCCCTTGGGGAATATCACAATACAAACCTTGTTCTTCACTGCATGTTAGCCACATTCCTCTTTTTCTTAACTGTGTAACATACTCTCCTATCATCCAGCAATGTGGAGAGAGTCATTGCTGAAAATAATGGGTCTTAATGCTACAGAGCTTGAAAGCTCTTCATCATGTACAGTTCATTAAATGATCCAAGACATGCCACAGCCACCTCTGTTGTGTAAGGCCATTGGTACCGGCCCAGGTTCGTGCGAATCACTCCGCTCCTCGCTTTGACCACAGGAGATGGGCACTTTGGAAGAAAAAAACAAAACAAAAACAAACAAAGATGGGCATGACCGGCACGGCAAACGGAAGCAGCGGGACCAGCACGTCTGCCGCAAGCTGCCGGGCTAAACGCTCGGCTAAATCCCTGATGGAGGTGGCTAATGGAAACCCTGCAGAAACGCATCACAAGAGCAGCGGAGGTCAGATGAGGGCACATGGGTGGAATCCAAACAAAGAGCAACAGGACACTGAGCCTGTTCAGCTGCGCGCGTATCTGTGGTCTAATACCAGCCTCATTCAGGAGCGCCGCACTAGTCTTAAATAGCACTAGACATCACGAGCAGCGAATATGATATGATACAGTGCCAACAGTGTACATTGCACACATTTCTGGCTTCGTCATTTACTTATAGGCAGTGTTGCTGAACTGTGCCAGACTGGAATTGTTCATGCAAACTTGCATGAATGTTTTCAAACAAACAAATGTGATCAGCAGTAAACAGTAGATGGCAGCTCTTTGAAATTTGTGTAATAGAGGACAACGAGAAAAGTTAAGATGAAGAACAAATCTTTAGATCTTTTATATTTTAAAATAATGTAGTTTTCTAGGGACAATGTGAAGGAACATTGTAATGATAAAAATGGATCAGTACAGCGGATACAATTTCTAACTGAACAGTTTATTTAAGTTTTGGAATAAGGGTTCTGAGATTCCAGTCAGTTCCTTCTGATCCTCCCTAACCCACATAACTCCTGGGAAATGGGCTTTATCACTGGGAATTACATGAACATTTGAAAGGTAACCCAAAGAGACTCAGATTCACATTCCTTCTATGGAGCCAGCGGAACAAAAAGCAAAACCACAGTAATTTGCTTTAGTCTTTTGGCACAAAGAGCCCATGTGTCATTAGTTCATTTACTAGCTCAAGTGCAGCCCTTACGAACTGTATAAAGCTTAAAAGTTCAATATGTCAACATGACATAGAGGTGTGAGATACTGGGAAACTAATAATGTTTCAGTTGTACATAAAATAAAGCAATAAGCACAAAAAACCCCCCAAACCAAACAAAAACAAAAACATGACTGTCTGAATCGAAACCTAAAGCAGGGCCAAGGGTGCAGTCTGCAATGCCAGCCTGGAACCAGCAGCATTCCTCCCCTGCTGTGCTACATAGTCTCAGTTCCCTTTGTTTGCCTTTAACCCGTTAAATCCAACCAAAGTGGCTATTCAGAAAAGGGCCATCTACTCCAGGGGTTATTGGGACACTGCTTTGTTCCCCACAATAGATGTAAAGGGGTTAAGACACCAGTAGTACTTCTCGACTTCCCCTCCCGGTCTTCTCACTGAAATACTGAAAGTATTCTTATAGAGCAAATGTTTCAGGTCACTGTTTCTGCTCATATTTTAAGGAGCCAGTTTGACATTTCTGCTGGGTTTCACTCATAAGCTGTATTTTGTGGATCATTGCTTATGCATGTGATTTGAGGTGAAGCTGGAATAGGAAGCAGTGGTCAGTATCATCCCAGTTTTCCTTTGACATTTTCCACAACATCAATAACAACAATAAGAACAATAATAATATGTTCAAAATCATGTTTGTAGTTATATGGTATAGCAATATTTAACATATAGTTTATCTAATACGAAGAACCCTATAAAAGATTTTAAAAATCAAAACACACAAATTAATAATATTAAGGTTTTATCCATAAAAACCCCTCATCTGCTCTGCCAGCAACAGGTCCTGTTCATTTAGCACCAGAAAAAAACAACAACTTTTGGTCAAACTTTGTGGACTGAAAGTAAAAGAAAGGAGCTTAATTTTAAGCATTAAATGACTATTTTTCCTGTGGCTGATTTAAATCTGCTGTTTTGCCTCAGTGGTGAGGAAGCAGAGCCTCAGCTTAGCCTGGGAGGGCGCAGGTGATTTGAGATGTGAGCCTTCCCACGCTCCCTTCGTGCTTTGACCTGACTACGGCCCTCTCGCCTTCCGGAGTCATCTGTCTGTGAGCGAGAGAGGTGTCAGTAAGTGCTAGACTACTGCACCAGGGCCACAGGGAACCCTGCCAGCAGCATGAAACGCCATTACTGCGGACCTCAAGCGCTAAAATTTGTAAGCTGTAAAAAGAGCTTTGGCATATATATTTTTGACTTGGGAGTCTCATGTCTTGAGTGGACGTTTAAGGCTAGAGCTGCAATGATGGTTGCCTATGTCTTTTTGGACTGTGGCGTAGGTTCTGACTGTAGGCTCACCTTGCACAAGGCATATGGGAAGAAAACTAATAATATGCTATAAAAAAATACTGCTGAATGAATAATTAATATCACCTGTAAAGTCTTAGTAAAGCTATAATATCACAAGAATCCAACATGCTAAAAGTTAACACAAAAGTTAACACAAATAATATTATTTTTTGAAGAGATTTCATAATATGCCTATTATTACAATCTTATGTAATCCTGTATTAAAACAACAACAACAACAACATAAATGCATTAAATTAAAATTATATTAATCTTCATTAAAAAGTGCAGTACTTTGAAAGGCCAGAATTAGCAGTGTAATGGCCAAAATATGAATAAAATATGCAAAAACACTAAAAGTTAGAATGAAAGAATGAATAGATTAAATAAACATATAATAAAGAAAGACGAGGGTGCTAGCCAGCACTTGATCTTTAAACTCTGTCACTGGCTTGCTAGATATAACATGCGGCATAAAAAAACAAAAGAAGAGCAGAACAAAATATGTGACATTTGTGAATTGATGCAACTAAGGTGAGTTATGTGGCCGTGTCATGCGTTCGTCCTGCCTCTGACTCCCTGGCGGGTGGGCTGTGAGCCTCCCCTTCGGCTTGCTGATAGGAACCTCGTCCTGCGCTGCTACCTTGGCGTCCGGAGCGCGTGACACCGGCTCGGCAGAGCGCATGAGAACACAGCCCCCTCAAAAGCGGCACCCTCATGCTTGTCTGGTAACCATGGAAGCAGATGCCTGTTCTTCCTGCTCTCCTTACCTCTGGGCGGTAGCGGGTCGCTCCGGGTCTGAAAGGAGGGTGCTCCTCACTTTCTTTCTCCTTGCCGGACCTGCCGTTACCCTTCAAAGGGGGGCGACGCAGGGGGTCAATGGTCTAGACTTGTTCGCATGGTCCGCAGAGCAGTCTTGGTGTAACCCTTGGTCCCTTGTGCTGCACACCACTGCAGACTGCAGCATGGAGGGGGACATCTGGGATGTGGACTTGAAACGCGGCCACGTCCGGTTGGGCCATTGTGCCTGTTCACCAATCAGTTGGGTGAATATTGAACCTTCCGTCGGTGCATGTGTTAAATGGATAGCTTAGCAAGCGTCTTCTTTTTTTTTTTTTTTTCAAATCAGGCATGTGTTGTGGGCCAACTCTCTCTCTTTTCTTTCTCATACTTCTCTCTCGCTCTCTCGCTCTCCCTCTCTCCCTTTATCACCCCCGCACTCTCCCTCTATCTTTGCTTCTCTCCCTCTCTTGTTTTTACTGTCTTTCCCCTGCACTCGTGTTTGGTGACTGAGGAGACGCGTGGACAAGCTTCCTAAAGTTCCTCGGAGCAGCCTTGTTTTTAAAAAGATTTTTTTCAGTCCTGATGTCATCTCTTCATTCACCGCTGTTGGATTTTTGCATGATGTAACATTTCTATTTTTCTATCCCTCAGTTTGGATCACAATGAACTACAGCTGGAAATTACATTATGACAAGAATATGACCAGATTACTGCTAACGTTAAAATGTAATGTTTAAGGGACATATTTATAGAGTATTTTGTGAGTCTGGCTTGTTAAAATGAAGCACATGTGATTTTGTAAGTATGGCAAATGCATGTTTACATTTTCCAGTCACCTACTGGTATCTCATAAAATGAATATACTTTCTCAGATTTGTAATATTGCCTGGACATTGAATTGAATCGTTAAATATTTGTTTAATGTAAGTATATCAAATATGTATTATATATATTAAACAAACAGTATTTGTACAAATGCTTTCTTCATGCAACAAATATACATAATGATCAGAAATATGCTGACTATGTGCTGAAATATTTATGAAACATGATTTTAGTGAACAATTGATTCAGAATGTCTGAATTCTATAAACAATCATTGTCGCAGTTAAGGGATTTCACTCTTTCATCATTTGTTATTTTTGTAAGAGTAGTTTTGATGTCATAATGATGCAATGCTGCAAATGATCATAATTGAATTGTCTTTCATCCTAAAAGCTCAATGAAAATGCAGCCAAAGGCATCATGGGGTTTCTGCCACTTCACTTGGTTTCCATGTCAACTCTAACACATTTAAGAGCAGAAAAAAGAACAGATTGATTGATTGCTAAATGACACCTGCACTAATTTTCTGCATGCATTTTGGACAAAGTATAAAGTGTTAAATTCTTCAGTGAAAACAGTGCTTATTACTTGCAGCTCTTTCATATTTAGATAGCTATCATCATAAATGTCAAATTCTAAATTTATCCTATATATAACAAAAGTTCAATTTAATCTTGGTTGTTTAAATATTAAATAAATAAATTAATGGAATTGTGAAATTAATTAATGGTGACTATGAATGTGAGTCAGTCTGTACACATTGTACATAAAATGACATTAGATTTAAAAGGCCTTTCAGTATGAAGGCTTGAAGTGTCCCCATTCCAAACTGATGAATTTTGTCTTCAGCTTAGTGTATCCAAAATACCAACTTCCCAGTATCAGACACGAAAATAACTTATTAATTCATGCAAAAAAAATAGTGCCTTAAGTATAAATATCCAAGGTAAGCTACATTTTATTACTGCATACATGTTTTTAATGTTGCTTCAAAAGGTAAATTAAAATGTACACAGTTCACTACAAAACACTATGGGAAGGGACTTTTGACTCTGAATCATGTAAGCCTAAACTTCTTAACTGCCAAGTCCAGTTATCTGGTTCTAAAATATTTTACATGCACCAAACCAGACAGTTTGATTTAAGTAGAGGGCATTTCGAGGAGATGTTTGATTGGTTCAGACAGTCGCTGAGGAACGCAAAGCATCAGGACGCGCACACACACACACACACACGCACACACACACACACAGAGACGGGGGCAAGAGCAGGCAGACATGCAAGAGTACTGTTTGTGTGTAGCCTAGATACAGCAGCCAGCCGCCATCTGTCTGACTTTCTACTGACAGACAAATAGAGGTCTATGCTTCAATCAAGTGGGCCAAAAAAAAAAATCCCAAGTCCTGTTCCATGTCACAAGTATTCAGAATTTCAGTGTGCCTTGTGAATCCAAGTCCTCTTAGGTGCAATATGTTTTGTCTTCCACAAATTTTGAATTTTAGTAGTGTTAAGGTGCAATGAAAAAATGACAGGTTATTAGGAACAGGTATGGGCAGAACTGAAATGGGCTTACTAAAATCTCTTTTTACAATTTTTTTTGCATTTTCTCACTTGTAGTGAGAAAATGCAAACAGGTTTACTAATTTCCACTTCTCTAGTAGATATGCTTCATTGCTATACTCCTACATCATAATATTGTCATCATACACCCTGATGCACACAAGAAGAAGCATACTTTGTTTCAAATTTGTAAACAGACAAAGCTCTAGATATTAAACATATTTTGTCTAAATTCTAAACAAGAAAATGCTCAAAAAGCAGTCTAGAAAAAGTATTTTGAAATTAAAAATCCCCCTCCCCTATAAATAATACCACCTTCTATGTGATTAGAAACCATCTTCTATGTGATTAGAAAAGCGACAGCTCAGATGAGGCAACAATAAGTTATGACCCAGCTAATGACTTTGACCTTTGATGAGCTGGAAATCTATGCTGTGATGTCTCAGACACAACAGTTTATTCTTCAAAGATAATGCAGTGGTTGTGACTTGTTGACAGCATTGAATATGTCCTTAAGGTTTGCCCGAATGTGTGACTCACAGCAGAGTGTAAAGCCAAGAGCCATTGTGATTTCCTTGCAGGCCAGCGGCTGTGTCCACCCTATGCATTATTTATGTGGCCATCAGTGGATTAGGCTGCGGGCGCAGCGCTGCAGTATGGTGGCCAGACAGAGACAGCCCTAAGAATGATAACCCAGCCTGGCTGCCAGCGCACCCACTCCCATGCTGGCACAACAGAGCAGCTCTTTTGCTAATACTCTGTCTTCCCTGCTTCTCTGTCTCTGTCTCCTACACACTCTCTTGTGCAGGCAGAAATACACACACACACACACTCACACATACACACACACACACACACACACACACACACTCCACACACACACACACACACACACACCCCACACTAGCATCTACAAAAATCTCTCAATCATTCTCCAAACCACCAACTGGGCACAGTATGTACCTTGCATGTGTGCTCTTCTCATGGATGCCACCAAAACCATTGTGTGATTTATCATAGATATGTGTAAACTGAAAAGCAAAATTAACTCCCAAAACACAGCACCACATGATTGGCGAAGCACAATGCAAAGCCAGCCAGCACTAACACTGCAGCTCTGTGGATTACACCATGCCGCTCCTTAAACAAACAAACAAATCAACTGACCACCCCCTTCAGCTTGGTTCACAACAGATCCACAATGGGATTCTTCCCCTCCATTACCGGAGCTCACAAAGTACTACTGTGTTTAATGATCTGAAAACTGGTAAGTGCCTTTGAGTTACATGACAATGTATCTTGTTGGAGGAGCGTGGCGTAATCGAGCCTCGGAATAAAAGATTATCAAAATCTCCTCGATACACACACCGTCACACAGCATGCATGAACACATTTAGCTTTACATTATGTGTTTTATTTATTTACATTCTTTCATTAAGAAGGATCTCTGTGACTACAATCTCTACAGTCCCGTTAAATACCATTCGTATCTTGATTTTATGATCCAAAAATGGAGATTTAAGATGAGGTGTGGAAGAACGTAAGAACCTGAGGATAAGGTGGATGGGAGGAAAATATTTAGGATTTGTGGTGGATGATTAAGTTAGGACTAAATGTACTCTCTCCCTCTCTCTTTCTCTCCAGTGCAGTCTTTGTGTATGGTGCAGGAATGTGCTTGCTTTACATTTCAGACTTAAGAGTCTGGTGCTCCAGGCCCTTGCAGGCTGTCTTAACACACAGCATGGTCACACACACACACACACACACACACACACACACACACACACACACACACACACACACACACACATCAAGTTTATGTGAGAAGCTGCTCCTCCCTTGGCCCTGATTTCCATTTGAATAGTTAATAAAACAACCAGTCTCAGAGAGGGAATCCTTTAGACAGGGGGAATCAAGGACAGGAACTATGGCTTTAAGATGGTTTCATCCCTCCTGATCCTCACTGCTGCAACCCCATGAGACCCACCACTGGTTCATGTCATTATTAATGATGAACCATTCCATAAACTAACTGCCTGTGACTCTCCTTTTATGGGACCCACCTGGATTCCATCAAGAAATGAAAAATTCCTTTAAGCAAATAATGCTACAATTTCCAATACGCAAATACTTGTCAAAAAGCCCACAGATCACGGGCATCAGTATAAGAAAAACAAAAAAAAAAATCTAAAAAGCAATAGAAAGAATGGTTGGCTAAAGAATGAGAATGAGCTATTTTGAGCTAAAAAATGATGTCTGGTGTGTATATCAGCTAAATTGCAGAGCTCTTGTTCTGTTTTCCTTTCAAGACACTCAGCCATAGCAAGAATCAGTTCAGAAAACTGCAGGCACGGGAAGAATAGGAAAGGGGAGCAAACCACCTTGACTTGTGCAGGAAAACAGAGTCCAAAGGAAATGGAGAACTCTATCTGCCTGTTATTCGCTAACTGCTGCCAGTCCCCGGCATCTCTAGAGGGCGAGTCCCTGAGCTTACTTTTTGATGTGCAAAACACACGTGTCTCTAGACCTGACACTCTTCCCCTCAGCCTTGCGTCCTCCATCATGTATTCTCCTGGTTTGTCAGGCCAGAGAGCAATATGGACAACAAGTAATGGGGACTCCCCTCTCTTCTTCTGATGATGTCATGGAGGTGCACTGTCCGATGATGGGGACTAGTGAGGATTAGGACGTTGAGACATGCCAGTGATTAGAGGAAGAGCAAAGTAACCTGCTCCCACCGTCTCTACAAATAAAGCAACTTTTCTTGACGTGTGCGTTTGGCTTACTCTAAACGCAAAAAAAAAACACAACCCCAAAAAAACAAAACAGATATACCTTTCTTCTCCTCTTAATTTTTATCATTTAAAGTACTTGAGATAAGGATTTACAGCCCCGCGGTGAAAGCAAATCCTTTGCGTGTTACTTGACGTGCTCATATTTATTCACTGTAATAGGGAAAGGAAAATGAAAGAAAGTAAAACATGGACAGCATCCATCTGCACTTGTGTAACTTTGTTTTGTACAAAACATAATGACAAATGAATCCGGCGGGAGCTCCATCAGCTCTAAGCCACATCTGTACCCATTCTGCACTGCTCTTGCCTGGTGGAGAGAGGCAGAGGGTTTGAGGTCAGCGGCGCGTCAGCCAACCAGACAAACGCGGCAGAGGAGCATGACATCAGCGCGCCGTCATGCGCACCATCTATTCAAGGATTGCAGTAGGGTTTCTGCGATGGCCCGGGGGAAACGGACTGCGCTGAAACTCTAGCCCTGCGCTTTCTCGACCCTCGTTTTTAGCCAAGTATTGATGGAGGGGACTAGCTTAAGACAGAGAAGTCGTCATTACCAACAGCTCTTCTTACAGGTCTTACTGGGGCTTCAATCCCCGTGAGGCACTGACATGATACAGGCACTACAACCACATGATCATATCATATGAAAGTTGCACATTACTAAAACAGTGGAATGCATCTGGGTATATTCAATGTATGCCGTATATAGAAGTGGTCAGGTGTTTCAAGCCTAAGGTCATTTTATTGAGAACATTATATGTTGATTACAGTTCTGACAGAGTAATACAGCTGCCTTACCTGATCACACAACTATTACATTTCCATTTAGTCCCGCAAAATATTGTTGTCCCATAAAATACAGGATGATTAGGAAAATATATAATACCATATTAACTTGTCTATTTCACAAATCTATGCCAATTAATCAACTTCTGGAAGAACAGCTTCCTGACATATGTAGTTTATCAACTCTTGTGTTTTTGAAATTTGCACGCATATACATTTTATAATGCATTTTAAATTGATCTTATTTGTTTACATTTTGTGGTCTGTTCTCCCAGAGAAATTGGCCATGATGTAAAACTTCACAGCTATAACTCAAGGCACTGTGCTCAAGGCACTGTTCTAGAAGGTTCTAAGGTAGCCTGCTCTTAATATTCACTATATACCAAGTGCTATTGAATCCTGCTAATGTCATGAACCAATAACTGCTTATGAATTAGGTTAAAACCAAGTCTGTCTAGAATATTGGATCAAGCATTTAAACAACCAGTTCAAACAAATTGGCTCCTTCACAATGGACCCTTAAATACAATAGCCCGTTGATTTTGACCAGACGACAACAAAACTATGTGTTTGCTAAGATTACTTTTGCATTAAATGTTTTCTTAGTACAGACCATAAGTAGGTCATTTCTTTCTTTTTCATGTATTGTCTTCCACAGTAGTCTAATGATATCATAATCTAATGGTCGGATTAGTCTCTGCTCAGAGGTATGCCAGACAATACCAAACACCTCAACATGTTACACTGAACTTGCACAGCTGTATATTTAGTGTGCAGACAAGTGCAGGCAATATTACTTTATTACCTTTTTAAAAATCTTTTTCAAGAGCAAACAGTAAGCTCAGAATACACTTGATAAAGCTCTTTACTTTCTCCCATAGCCTAAAACTGGCTTTTGCCTCTATATGTTGGTAAACTTCAGTCAATCTCTAGTGTGCTTTAGTTCAAAATAGAGTCGCCACAATGGCATTCGATAGTTTCATTATTTTTATATATCGTCTTATTGTACTTTAAAATATATGGCTCACCAAAAAAGGATGAATTCAAATATTATGATGACGTTATCCTCACTGAACAATAACAGCGGCATCCTGTGGTAAAGAAGCTTGTGTCAAGTTAACATTCTAATTACAGCTCTAATTTCATTTTAATTACTGCTTTCCTCTTGGCCACCAAATCCATCGAATATTTTCAGCAGTACTGCTAACAGCATGGCTTTTGGCTAAATGTCATTGTGAGCTGAAAAGCTGACACTGAGTCACTGTACTGCCTCCCCTCCCCAACACAGAGTACTGGCAGCTGTTTCAACAACACTGTCAAGCTGAAACAGGGTTCACTGTACACCGTAACTCCTCATAACATCAAGATTTCATCACCTCTGTGTACAGTTACACTCTGATAACACTGGGTGAATTAGCGTAGAAATAAGTAATCCTGTTTGCCTACTTCAAAAACAAATTCCCTCAGCCTGGAGGAGCAGAATAGGGGAACCGTTTCCTGTGGAAACCCGTGAGGGGACATAGGATGCGCTGACAGAATGCTTGCTCTTGTCAAGCCATTTCCCCAAATAGCTGTCCTGTGAGGTTAAACAAACTTTAACATTTCCATGGTGCTCTCTGAGC
Organism: Electrophorus electricus; assembly: GCF_041902795.1. Taxonomy (NCBI): domain Eukaryota; kingdom Metazoa; phylum Chordata; class Actinopteri; order Gymnotiformes; family Gymnotidae; genus Electrophorus; species Electrophorus electricus. The sequence goes on from NC_137513.1 coordinate 17,956,402, forward strand.
ATGACATTAATTGAAATTAACAGCCAAGAACATTTAGCATGTGCACACACTGAGGACAGTATTATTGAATTAAAAATCAGTGTGGGCTATTTTAGCCTTTATAGATTTTAAGTTTTCAAAATCATGTAAACCACTATTAGAGAAATTATCATTTAAAAAGTAGCTTGTGTACATGTGTGTTGTAATGGACCACAGCTCTTTGTTTAATCCTTAATAATGGATTAAAGATATGTTTACCTCTCAGATGTACCCAGAACAATTGTAAAATGGATTTGTTTGCACAACATTTATCTGAAGGTTCCAAGGTTAAAATTTGTAACAGATATATATTTTATCATATATTGTAATCATCCTGCAGTGGATTGAGATGGTTTTAATTTACCTAAATTCCAGGTGAAGACCAGTTTGTTTATTGATCTACACTTGATCCATCATTCACATGCAAGGGATCAGAAGCTAAATACTGCAGTGGGAACCGGACTCCTTAAATCCCTGCAAAGTTCAAACTTTTAAGCAGCCTTCTGAGGCTGCAATTTTGTGAAATCCTGATCACTGCATAAATTCCAAAAACCTCAAAATTGTTTATTATGATATTATTCCACATTCCCACATTCATAGCACTGTTAACAAGTCCCTGTTGGCATGAATGACAGTTAATGGTAAACACCTATGAATGTTTAAGAAATCCGGCTTTAGAAAGCCATATTTTATATATATATATATATATATATATATATATATATATATATATATATACACACACACACACACACACACACACACACACACATTTTTTTTTCCTCCAATATTTTACAATTTAGAAGTGTGACCAAAATTAACATTTGTCGAAATTGGGAATTTTGCCCAAGAGGCATTAAAATAAAAATAATTTTATTAAAACAAACAAAGTCAAGTAGATGCTATCAATTATTATTGATAGAGAGCGAGAGAAACTTTGGCTTCATGTGAGTCATTATAGATGTGTGTGTGTGTGTGTGTGTGAGAGAGAGAGAGAGAGAGAGAGAGAGAGAGAGAGAGAGAGAGAGAGAAAGACATTTTGATTTCATGTCATTTTAAATGTGATTAAAACATTCATTGTCAAAAGATAAACACTACACTACACAAAATTAAAAAGTAGGCTTTCTCCTTCATGTTTAACCTGCATATGGCACATTTTACAAATAAATACAAGTAACCTTTAAACAAATAATTACATTCCCACTTTTTGTATATATAAATATAATAAAAAATCTAATTAAGGGATCAAAGCAGTATTAATGTAATAAATATCTAAAGTCTCAAAATGCATTTGCTGAGTTTTTAAGAAAGTGTAACACTTAAGGATTATATAGACAAATTATATAGACAATAATAACCTTTCTAAATGTCTTTATAATCTGGATACATTTTTACACATCAAATCAAGCACGTTTTCCACATCCAGCAGTGTCCATCTATTCAGCTAAAAGTGCAAAACGCAACCTCCCAAGCCAGTGTTCCTGGCCATGACCCTCAACTTGTGTGGAAGTGCAACACTGCCTTTTCACTCAGACTCCGACTCCGTTCGGCAGATAAGGCAGGAGAGAGTTTGTTTACAGAGCGCAGAGAGTCAGCCTGGACAGCCACTCATTAATCAAAAAATCCACATTACAAAATGAAAGGACGGCGAAGATTCACAGAACGTCTGTTATCACAGCCTCATGTGGATACATGCACGCACGCATGCTGTGGCTTAAACACACTTCTGCCTTGACTTTATTCAAGACCAGTGCCTGCGTAAACACAGAGGAGGATTTACACTTACCTTAGCCGAACTGCCGACCAATTTTGCGAAAGGGAATAAGCATCCTTGCTTATCTTCAGTCTCTCCCAATTACACTTTTTAAACAACTGCTCTGTGGACCGCGAAGAAACTTGGAGCAGGGAAAGAGAGACACTCTAACCCCCCCCACCCCCCCACCCAAACCTCTGCTGCCTCTTTCCCCATCCATGAGGGGAATGGCATTAAGCGTTCGTCAGGCAGAACGCCGGCTTGGGCAGTGTGCAGTTGCAGCACTTCCCTGTCTTGCCCTCCAATGAGATTCTTTAAGCCTCTACCACATGATTCAGGGCAGGAAAAAAAAAAAAAAAAACCAGCAGCAAGCCAGTGAATAAAAAAAAAGAAAGATCCCTCTAGACTGAAGGCTGTAAAATCCTGGCTGAGGGGCTGTCCACCTGAGTTTCGGGACCAGGTTTTGAGTGCTCGTATGTGGCAGTTTACGGAGGTGGTGGAGCGGAGCGGGGGTGGGTGGGGCCGGGTTGAGTTGTGGGGTGGAGGGAGGGGGGTTGTAATCTCTACCCCGCCGAAACGGGCTTCCGCGTGAACATGAGCTGCTGCTCCATGTCCGCGCACTGGAATGCAAAGGCCAGGCCCAGTCGGACAAGCTCCGAAGCGCTTCGTTGCGAGCTCAGTGTGTGTGTGTGTGTGTGTGTGTGTGTGTGTGTGTGTGTGTGTGTGTGTGTGTGTGTGTGTGTGTGTGTGTGTGTGTGTGTGTGTGTGATTGTGTTGTACTGGTCTCTTTGAAACTAGCCTTAATACTACAGTGTTGACAGCAGCAACATACAACAATATCAACATCAGTGAAGTAACACCTTTTTTTCCTGAAGGAAAAACATAATTGAAGAATAACAAGTCTTATAATATCTTCTGAGTTTACCTATAAAGACATTCATGTTTCAAGAACTTATGACAGTGAGTGAGATGCGTTCAACAACATATGGCATCACATGTGGAGATGCTTTCAACAACATGTGGCATCATTCTACCTGATTTTTGCTGCCCTGTTCCCCTAACCAATTTCTCTCAGAATCACAGCAAAGAGCTCAGGAGAGAGAATTTTATACATCACAGAACTCCAGCATTGTCACCACCATTAGCTGTAGCCAATCCCCAGTGTGTTTGAGAATCATATGACTGCTGTCACGTTTCTCAGTGATGCAAAGCTCTGCTTTTTTTGGAGTTGGACTTACATCACACAGCTACATCCCAAATGTAAGAGACTGTTTTGGATGTCAGAAGAGATGAGGATCACTTTCTGTAGCCAAATGGAGCAGGAAATATAAGTCCCAGCTCCTCAGGGCAACTTTCAGACTTTTACTAGTTTCACACGTACCGCATGAACCATTTGTCCTCAAACCCACGTAATCTGGAAATCTTCAGGTTCATATGATTAAGGCACAATCCCACTGCATACAACCAGACTGTCTTAAGACAATCACAAGACAGGGACAACCAGCTGTTCACATCCCAAACATAAACAGAGGTTCTGCCATGCTAATTTCTTATTGGGTCCACTACAATCCATATATATATATATATATATATATAAATATATATAAATATATATATATATATATATATATATATATATATATATATATATATATATATATATGGAAAAGTAATCTCACCTCCTTTTCTCTAAGCCTTAAACTGAAAACAAAGTTCTGCATTTTTTGGTCATGCCAGAAGCCAGTAGGCATGCACGAAACTCTAGTGAACCTGAGCCGATGCACGTTTTCAGCCAGAGTGCTGTGTGCCCACCCCCCTCGTCCCCTCTTTTTCATGCAGCAGTTGGTTTAGTCTGAAATCTGAGCGCGGGACCACACACACCCCTTCGGTACCAGGCCCCAGTGCCAGGCGCTTGTGGCCACACCGAGCTCGTCTTGGCTATGCCCGTTTCCTGAAATTATTCAGGAGACTAATCAGACCCCAGGGAAGGGGCCACAGAGCTTGGGGCCCAGAGCAGTCTCCATTAGATGTCCATTTGGATCAGAGCCAGCAATGAGCAGACGATTCGTGCCTGTAGAACAAGTCTGTGCATCACCCACTGAGGCTCTCTGCACTTTTTGCAGCCTAGAGGCCAGTGACATGTTCAGCTTACTACCCTTCTACTGCAGCTCTATAAGTGGGTGGAGCTATTATTCTCTTTTACAGCAGCTGTTGCCAAAGTGTGATTACTGACTGACGTTCATCACAGATGCGTCTGTTTTGGCTGCAGCGTTTCAATGCTACTGTCCCTGCCACAAACACCTGTCCTGCTGCACGGACATGTGGACCAAGCCAAAGGTCATTGCAGAGCAAGTTCAAACCTTTGTGCACAAAGCTTTCTTTGGGTCGCAGACTGAAAGAGTGGTCTCTGCAAGCGCAGAAGGTGGCGCACTTGCAACAACCACACTGAGTGACTAAAATGCAATTTGTTTTCCATCACCTTGTACAATTACAATAAAAAATACAAAAGCACTAGATTATTGTGTGTGTGTGTTTCATATATATATATATATATATATATATATATATATATATATATATATATATGAGAGAGAGAGAGAGAGAGAGAGAGAGAGAGACAGGGTTCGGCTGTCAAATCTTCACTATGATATGACTGACTTTAAAAAAGACACTGCTGTATGAAGGATCCAAAATCACAATTTGTAAAGTTCATGTTAATTGCATTTTACCTAAGTTACCTAATTGCAATGGGAGGGCATGTCTCCAGTAACCAACCATATCTAGTCCTGAGGAACTTTTGGTCCATGTGCCTTTATCACCTCCTGAGTCAATTCACCTGCAATGTTGCAGTGAGGACATATTACGTAAGGTGCTATTCAAGTGGCAGTCAGTGTCTGCTGCCTGTGAGCCCAGTGCCAAATCAACACATCAGCAGCAGAAACACAGACACCTACGACAGGGTGTCACCTCCACTTCCACATCCAGCCCTCAGCCTGTCTGAGGGTCATGAAAACACTGCTGCTCCCACATGCCACACTGTAAAATGTAAACTATATATACTTCTGTCTTCCAAGACATTTCCATGTTCATGTACAGGCCAAGGTTGACATTAAATTGTGATGTCATTAACGGAGACAGTCCTTGGTTTGTAGTTATTTAATTTAGGGAAAGAAACAGGTAAACCCAGACAAGAGAGCTGCTCTTGCAACATTACAGGTCATGTACATTTCTTTAATCAGTTTTGGTTGAACTGCTGATTAAACTGCCAGTTTAGGAAAATGAATAAAATGAACTAAATGGAAATAAGTCTACATGTATAAGACATGTACCAATAGTACCAAGACAGTTAAGAAAATGGAAGCAACCATCTATGTGGCTATGAAAGGTGTTCAATTATTCATTTCAAACTGTCCTATCCTAGTGATATATTATACACATTATCTTGACAGTTATTCACATTTAACCAGAAAAGATTTGTCGGTCAGCATGAGAAAATTCTATGTATGAGCCCTATGTGATCATGTCAGCATATTACTATGGGCTATTATATCACAGGCCCTCGAGATAGTTAAACAATAAAATAAATTGGAATGAGAACAATCAGAACTGACAGAACATTCTTTGTCCACTCGGTTTGTTTTAACATACAAGGACACACTTGACATTGCATCCAAATCCTGCATATCGTCTCACTTGAAAGTCATACATGGCTTTTTTTTTTTTTTTTTTAGTTTGTTGCAATTCAACACTAAGCAATAAAACTTGTTTTAAAAAGGTGCTCTACAATACAACCTGATCAGTTGTCCTCTAAATCCAAATCCCACTGTGTTTTTTTTCATCTTTTTCGGTTGAGTGATCAAAGGGCAGCAGGCTTTTAGCAGTGTGCCAAATAAGCCTTTAGGTTAACAACACAAGGTAGTTTAGATCTTTTTGTCTATGGATCGGTTAGCTGATAATTCCGGACTCTATTGTTGCCCGCGAACCTCACAAATACGATGGCAGGACATAAGAGAAAGCACACCGACATTCTGCAAAGCTCTCCTTCAATAACCGCAGGCCTAATCCCCTCGCCCGATACGCTATTATTAATAACCTTTTAATTAAAGCGGAGAGCGACATTGAACAAGGACTAAGCTGCTCCACGCTGGGAAGTATAGGAAGGATCAATACTGCCCATCAGAACGCCCCTGCTACAGCAAAGGACACTGGAGGAGAAGAGCTTTCTGTGAAGTGAACAATGTCACACAGGCAAAGCAGCCAAAGGGGGGGGGAGGGATCAATTCAGCTCTGATTAATGCACAGAGGTTGGGAGAAATCATGATTAAGACTTCGCCAAAGCCCTATTTCTGCAGTCTTGTTGTCGTAGTCACGTATTTTGTGTATTGCGTTTGTAAATATGCTTTGGTTCATGGATTTGTCCCTGCTAAATTTCTGACCATACACGAATAAGTAAGCCTTCTTTAAGGTTTAAGTTATCTTGCAAGCTTGAAATAAAGCACACAAGTAAATAACAGCCTTGCACTTGTGCAAAAGCCCACCAGAAATGAAAGATAAGGAGATGACAGGAGGAGAGGATATCCGATGAAGCAGAAGCAGGGGTTGAAAGAATCGAGTAAGGCAAGCTGCTTGTCTCTCTTCAGCCTGTGTTTGGCATGCAGGGGTCATGAGCTGGTCATGAATCGCTTCAGTCAGCTCCCGGCTGGGACGAGAGGGGAGGGGAGGTTTGAGTAACTACGAGGGCTTTTGATCTTGCTTGGTCAGCCAAGCAGCATGTAGAAGAGATTCCTTGGGCTTCTAGAACAGGTTAGCCCCAGTGGGGGAGGGGCACAGGGCAGGTCAAGAGCACCATTTCAGTTTTCCTCTTCACTGAATCCACACTCCCTTTTTGACCCCTCCGAGCTCCCATAGCTCCAGAGCAGCTTTGGTTAAGTGAAATCTGTTGTGTTGAGTGAAAACTGCCCTCTGCCATGAACAAATTTGCCTTCCTTGAGAACATGTTGCATACAAGTCGAAAGCCTTCTTAGACCTTTTGTTCAAGGAAAACAGTTTGCTTGCTCATTAAAACTTGCTCATTACTTAACACAACAAAGAATGCCAGAGGAAGCCCCATTTGAATAGCTGCCAAGATCTGATGCTCAGTTAGGTAATCAGATGAGATTTAAACAAAAGATTCCAGTCAAACCAGATTGCTAGGCATTTAATGGACCTAAGAAACCCTTATAAGGGATAAGGGATCTTACTGCCTTGAGTCTGCTGTAAATAGAACAATTAAGACAGATTTAAAAAACAGCTTTTATTACATGTACATAAAAAAATTACTTAGGGCAAGGTGTCCTGGCAAACTACTCAAGTGTTCTCATACTGTCTCAGTACAGCAACTCCTTCACAAATTGTTCCGGCATTTTTATTATATGCGTCTTTGTGCTACCATGGGAGAGTCCCTGGACAAAGGAAGTTTTACTATCATAGGACTCAACTCAGCTTCTCTGCGCGACTCTGTGAACAAATCTTTCTAGCAAGATGGTGTTCATAACACATTAAGCATTACTCTGGGTCACAATTTTATGATAATCAAATAATTTAGTATGACTTCTAATTATTCAACCCTTTAATGCTGCATACTGAAGACAAGTAATAGCATCAACATGTTCCTACTTTTAAATACTTTGAATTTTAAGTAGCATATCACATCCTCAACAGGACCTCCTAATAATATAAAGGGAAAAATTTATATTTGTTATATTTTTCTTTGTTATATTCACAACAAAGACAAATAATTTGTATGCTAAAATGTAAAGGAGAAAAGGCTTGCATTTTTAAAATTCCAAGTAGCAGAATTTACAGAACCTTGCTGGATAAGCCCAACTGGGCAATCACAAGGTGCATGTGGACACAGTAGTCACCATTCTGTTGCAAAGGTGAGTCTTCTTTACCCATCACTAAGCTCTGTGAATTCCTGAAATCTTCCTGAAACAGACTGGTCCACTTTACCGTAACCCAATGCACAAACCAGGCCAGCAGACTCTCGTACTGTTCATATCCATGCACAGGCTTTCCTACTGCATGTTACGGTTCTATTCGCAGAGGCTCTTGATGCTACATGCTTTTTAGCCCTGGATATTGACAGTGCATTAAGTGGCCGAGAGTAATGGGATATGGTTTGGGTGCGCTCCAGGATGGAGCACTTTGGGAGAGGTGAAGTGAGGACAATGTGAGCTATTCTTCAGAGCTCTGTTTACACTTACCTACAGAGCTGCCTCCTCTGCAGGACTGTGGAGGGCTCCCTGCCCGGGCCTTTACGGCATGAAAGTCCACCGTGGAGGGCTTAGCGCTCCCTGCCTAGGCCATTACAGCGTGCAGTTCTACTGCTGCTGTTCTACTGTTGAACACAAGGCGATCTTCTGTAGGCTCACATTAGGCCATATTTAAAGCTAAACCTAAAGCTCTGTGAGGAAAAAGCAGCCAGGCTTAAATGAATCACAGCATACACACTGCCAATTTGGCAAATGTGCAAAAACAAGAGTTCAATTTCCCTGTTAAAATTTTGCAATATGGAAAAACAGTCAAGTTCTTATGGCTACTCGACGTGGGATATTACTTAGTGACAAAGCTTACATTGTCTCTGTGCTGTAAAATGCCTTGTACACTAAGTGTCACTGTCGATCAAGATTTAATCAGCATCTAAAGCAAGGGCCAAACTTGATGACATTCAATATATGAAATACCACATCTTCAACAACAACAGTTAGTTTTATCAGGTTAATTGTTAACTCTGAATATTGGCACGGAGGAAATCTAGGACTACAGCAAATTGCCTTATATAGCCTAATGTATAACATCCTCAAATGCATGCCATTAATAATAATACATTTAGTAATCAGTAGAAAGCATTCATTTTGTTTATGCCCAGTGAGGAAGCACTTATTGTATTCCAGATAACCTACTTAGCGCTTGAGTTTTACATTCGCATTTTAAATGTGAAAACAATGAGCAGTTTCTTATTTGTATCAGTGTCATTGACCCAAATGCATCTGTTCATAACAGTGGTGTACAATATGCAGCTACAATGCCTACATCCAGAATATATCATAACATACCAAGCACAATTTATACACAAAGCAGATTTTTTTATTCATGTATTCTAATCAATCTCACACCCTTCTGTCTGAGTCTTGACTGACATTATACACTTGATTGGTTTTTGTAGCTGTATGATTATTCATAAAGTTTTATAAAAATGCCCATTGGTTCCAGTGTTAATGCCCATGCCTATAAAGCAAATTAGTTTGTTTTCATTGCTACATATGATTGGTCTTACAAACCATCAAATTTAAATCTTATTGATTGCATGATTCATGCCATAAGTATTCAATGTACAATCATTGCATCAGCTGATAATACACCAACAAGAAACTGAATTGTGAGAAAATGAAAAAAGGTAAAAATGAACTAGTTCTATCTTAGACCTTTACTGCCATCTAGGGACAACAATATTTACTGTCAATCAAGGGGTCACTAAGTGTTTTGCTAAAGATTTGAACAGTTTCTATTGTTAAAAAAAATTTGAATCAAATAATAGTGCACAGTCATACTGCACCCAGTCCTGTGCTGGGTAGGACACATTTCACACATTTGTAAATTGGTAATAATTTATTTACTTAATTATTTTTGGTGTTTGCCAATATATATATAATAATTATATATATATATATATATATATATATATATATATATATATATATATATATATATATATATATATATATATATATATATATAATAACACCTTTCCCAGCACACTTGTGGCATTTGTCAAACAAAATAAAAACACAAACATTTGGCATATTTGATGAATTTGAAGAAAGCCCACCTCTGGAACCCTATCAGGCCCAAAGTGGGAGGGTTTGCTGGTCTAACACAGGAAAAGGACATCTTTAACGGTGTACATTTGAGAAATGTTGAGCTGCTAAACTACAAAGAAACCTTACTAATGACCTTGCTAATGGTCATCCAGTGAGCTATTGCACAACATCCATTTTCACAGTGTCAAATACCAACCATGTGCTTGATGCTGATGGGGTACCCTGAGTTTAAATTCAATTCCACTCCATACTCTCTACTAAGCTGTTGTAATTTCATCATGATAAGCATGATAAGAGCTGACCAAAAAGTTCATTTTCTTTTCTAATAAGACGCCTAAAAAGAGATTTAAAAGTCAGCTAGAGTCTGTGAATAAAGGCCAGGGAGAATGCATGTGATACAAGCTGAGGAACTTTACGACTGCACTGGCTGTCTCATTGGCGCGGGAATCCACCGAGCCCAGCTTGGTGCGCTGCTTCACAGAGGAGCCCAGTCTGTCGGCCACCGTAAATGGGTTCAGGTGCCGGTACTGAGCAAAACACAAAGAAAGGTATGTAGACCTTCTTCCATAATTGTGTATTTATTGGACTTTTTGTGTGTCTGTGTGTCTTTCGTTCTCTCTAACACAGTCTCAGTATTTCAAGTTTATATAACTTTCCAGCTATTGTTAAGGGCTTGAGATGGGGCTGGCAAAGTTATCGCCAACAAAACTGCTCTCAGTCATTATTATTCTCACAGATTTTTCACAAGATTGGGGTTGGTCTATGTTTGTATATTTCTTATTCTCTCAAGTGCATGCACACTAACTGAATCACATTTAAAGTGTGCATCTTCGTTGAAACATTGACCTCTACCACAGTAGCCTTTTCTCTGTCCAGCACCTTGCAGCAACCTACAACAATCTCTGCTACGTCACCAAGACATGAGCGGATTTACAAAAATGCGCATTCGGGTGCACACCCCCATGCTATTTGAAAGAGGAGTGGCTGTCTGGTTACGCTCCCAGAAATGATGAAGGAGAACATAAAAAGGAGGTGTGGTGATAAGTTGTCTTCACAGCCAATCATATTACTTGTCTGATACATTTAAAACAGCTGCACCAAGCCCTCCGGATGAACATGAAAATGGATCACTTTAGGCAACATGATGGACATTCTCCAGCAAAGGAGCATGATATGCTTGTTTGTGAGATGCAAACACAACATGCACAAATATATGCAAGTGCCTGCAGGTTGATGAGCTGTATCATAAAGTATTCTGGTTAGTGATTATATCAATCTATTGCCATACAATAGATTTTAGAATATTGACATTGCATTCAAATTTGACTTGGTTTTTTGGTGTGCTTATTGCAATATTTTCTTATTTCAATGACATTTAGTTAAGTGTACCTACCTGGCTTGAGCAAGGCAAGATGTGTCGGGAAAATACACTCTGTGAGCATCCAAAAACACCACTATGTTATAGAGAAGGTCTTTGTGCACCCATGAAATCAGAGCCCAAAATCATAAACGCTACAAATGGCACAGTTGTCCAGTGCCAACATCAGTCCTGTGTGTTACCTGCAGGGGGTGGCTGAGGTCAGGATCGGGCATGTCCGTCATCTGTATGATGAATCTGGAGAGAAGCACGTGTGCTGAAGGATGGCAGCCATTTTTGCATCCACCTCCACTGGCACGTTTCTCTGCGTGACACAAAACATCAGCAGAACGCTCGAAAGTGGTGGCTAGCTAATGGGCACTAGGAGCAGCCCGCAGTGAAGTCAGTGGTTCAGAAACAACACCACCCTCTATCCTAAGTACCATATTCTAAGAGCCCTAAATGTATTTACAGATCACCATGCTTATGAATTGCAAGGTAGTAACAGCATGCACAAATACTGCACAAATACTGCACAAATTCTGCACCCCCACCACTTATTTTCCTAAGATGTACTAAGCTGCGCTACCATGTATCTGCTGGTGCCTGTAATAAAAGGGTGTTTAAGTGAAGTGTAAAATACCTTAAAGGTATAAGAGGCATCGAACTCAAAACATTCTGGGCAGTCTGGCACAGTTCCCTTGTATGTAACCAGTGCTTTGGTCTGAATGAAGTGTTGGGGAAATTTAAAAACACGGTAGGTTCCAGATGCAAATTTAATATCACCTAAGAAAGATGGAAACAAGCTAAAATGAAGTATTGATAAGCAAACTATTTAAAATCTGCATTTATATAGAACTCCATAAAATGTAGAAGGTGGTTTCAACACAAAAAAGAGTGTTTTTCACATGTAAAATCTGTTTGGTCGGGTTCGCTAGGCTGCCTATAAATACATTTGATTTTCAAAGTGTATATACTAAAAGGATTAATTTTGTGTGATGTTGGTAAAACATATTTCAAGTGATGTATAGGTTCACAGTTGATTTTCAAACCTTCCATACACCTCAAGGTACTGATTTAGTGTGGGGCCCCAACTTCACCAAATACCAGGAATTGTTTTGGGTTTGGTTTTCCTTCCTCATAAAGCTTTTTAGAGCAGTTCAGGGTTCAAAACGCCCCAGGACATGTTTCACACAGGTATACTTGAAGGCAGCTTAAGACTTCTTGTATAATCAGTAAGCAATTAAATGTGAATAATTTGTTTTTGAGGAAACTTCTCAAAGGGTGAGTGAACAGACAATACTACCTGCTTTCACCTGAAGCTCTGGATTGTGGATATGAATATGACTTGCATCAACCAGGTGTGGGGTGCTGAAACCCAGCTCCTTCATGATTGAGATGAGATATCGCCAGTAGAGGATGCCGCCCATTCCCTCAACTGACACAGAAAGAATAACATTCCAAAAAGATCACTGAAACATCTCCTGCTGGGTATTTCAGAAACTCTTCCAAGGACAGAAGAATGCAGAGGAGTGTGAAGGTTATAACAATAGCTGCAATATACAAATGAAAGCAAAGCTGCATTAGGATTAGGAAAAGTTAAACTGGTGTTTCTCAACCTAGTCCTTGAGACTCAGCAAATGGTCTGCATTTTATTTCCTGCCTGACTCCCAGTATGCCTCTATATATTCCATCTTTATAATGTCTTGGTTCATGTGTAACGGGAAGTGTGAGAGCAAGTATGTGAACCATATCATGAGTCCCAAAGACTGCATGGGAAAACACTGGGTTAAAGCATACCCTACAGCACTGGATCCTCTTTCAAAGAGTTTGAAACTACCTTGTGTGCATACATATCACTGAAGTAAAGTTCCCCACCTACCTCTGGAGAAAGAAAAACACAAAGACCGAATACACTGTGGAGACTTCTGAGTAGACACCAAGTAGACTATAGCATGAGAGGAAAAAGAACCATGGCTTGAGGAAACATCCCACTTTGAGTACCTTAAATACTTCACTTAAAACAGCTTTCTTGTCTGGACACAGACAAATCACACAGTTTGATCGGCACACAGGAGATTAGGTTTTTCTTAGTTTTAGGCACAAAGCATATTTGATGAATTCTGTTAAAACTATAGATCATGTGGCAATAAACAAATATGCCTGTGTTAGTACAAAATATGCATTAAAAGAATGGAAACTGAATACAGTTGTGCTTAGTGTAGTATACAACCTGTTTTTGTTTTTTGTTTTTTTAATCATAGTTACGCTGGTAATCATAACAATTGGATTCTGCTGAACAGGGCCAAAAGAACTGTAACACAAGGATGACCTTTAAATTATGTGTGCATATTACATTGAACACACTCATTTATCTCATATAAGATGATCTTACATTATTTGGCTTTTGGGAAATGGGGCCCTGCTCAAGATAAGGTCTTGAGGAAGGACACATACAAAACCACATCCATGAAGTCGTTGGATATGCCTGCATCACCGAGCTTCTCTACGTATCCCTGGATGAACTCAGTATTTGGCTTAGCATAGCCAAAGCGCTTCTGGTGGTAATGTGATATATTTCCTTGATGTTTTGATTTGGCATAGAATCAAATGTGGAGGTTCTTGATAAAACAATGACTACCAGGTTGGCAACAGATCTGAACAAAAACCAAATCTGAAAAGGATCTTTGAATTAGGCATTTTGTTTTCTTTTTGCTATTATCTTACATTATATCCGCACCCTCTATACAACACAGCTGCTTAATATATTGCTATATTTTAAGCATAGAGATTTATGGGATTTATGAACTATAAACTGTTATACAATTCAGACACCTAATGCTAAGTATTTCTATGAGCCTAAAATGTTTCATTTACTACAAAAGAGGTTTCAAGTAGGGACAATGTGTGATATATGCCCACTCCTCTGCCATGTCAATACCAGTGACATGCCTATTCTCCCCCACCAGTTTACCGAGGACATAGCAACCTCTGCCAGAACCACTGCCCAAATCCAGCACCCTAGATCCTTTTAAGTTTTGTGGTTCACTAAGGAACCTGCAACAGAGGCATCGAGAGTCTTGGACACCTAGCACAGATTCAGAGTTCATTTCCTAAACTATCCATAGAAACAGACAAGTAATAAATGTCTATACATTTCCTAATGTAAATGCATAGATAATTGCGGTCACCTTTTGCAAACCTCGGGGTGGACTTGACTAAAGGCCTCTCGGGCACTCTGGGAGAGCAGGCGAGAGGAGGCAGAGCAAGCCGCACTGGTCTGCAAATCATCTGATGTCTCCAGAGAATCATAATAATTCTGCAGGAACACAAATTAGCTGTGACCCAGCTCCATCATAAAACCTCTGTGGTCTGTCAAACACATAAGCTATACACTCACCAACCACTTTGGGAGAAACACCTGCACGCACTAGTCTGTTATTAGGTACACCTACCATATAAGCACACTTTACTGATGGAGCTACAATTACTGATCACTAGATGCCATTACAATCTCTCAGCCACCAGCAACTTATCGGTGGTCACTTTCTGATTGCAGGACCAATGCTCGCCGTCTTATATTTGCATGGCAGAGCATTTTAAACTCTGCAGTGACACGGCTATTGTTGTCGAGGTTACACAATACCTCAGGCAAAGCAACATAGCTGGAGTTTCCACAATTAGTGTCATTTTTAGGTTGGGATTGGCCCTCCACCAAAAATTATATCCATATTCAAGCTTTTCACGCTTTGGTGGATTACTGTCAAAACGTCAAATCTCAATGTGCATATATACTTTCTTATATATATAGGTTTATGTAGTCAAGTGCTTTTTCTAAATACTAGTTTATTAATAAAGGATCAAAATATCAATTATCAAAATGACAAAGCGTGTATTTTAATTACAAACTCATAACACTAAAACAAAGTAAATACTTTGTTAGCTGTGTATATATAATATATGACACACAAGAACACGTGGCAGGCTCTCAGCCTTTGGACTCTGAAAGGGTCTTTTAATGTATCATGGGGTGCAGGACTACAGATCTTGTCGACATACGTCCCCTTTTCTTTGCTTGACAGCGCGATAAATACCGTAATATCGCGCGTGTACGCGCATTTAGATTTTAAATGCCGACAACTGGACCGTGAAACGTATATGCGCGGATAGCTTGACACAGTCCAATAAAGAATTGTCAGCGATTTTCGGTCCTGTGGTCAGAAAAATGCTATTAACAAAGGGCTGGAAGGTTGAGTTCATTTGTTCGTAGCTACAAATGGGTTATACTTCTGTCTACCTACAAAGTCGACGTTTCTATTAAAAAAGGGACTTGAGCGAGTTCAACTCACCTTCACATTCTCGTGAACAAAAAGGGCCATGATGCAGTATATTGTTCATTTTGTACAAAAATGTTTCCGAGAAGGTAATTATGTTATTTAAAAAACAACAACAACAACAACATTGATTTCATTCAAAACTCAAAAACCTGCTTGAATTTCCATTCAAAACTCGAAAACTTACTCAACTGCTCTCCACATCCGAAACTCTTACGTGCTCGGGAGCCTCTCTTCAGTTTCTATCTGCTCGAAGTAAATGCTTGTGCCTAAACCCCGTGCAATCGGAGATTTAATCGCTCTAATCAATGCTAGTGAAATTTGGTCGAACCTCCTTAAGAGGCTGCACTCCAGGCCGGCCGCTGCAGCGGTCATTCAATTTCGTGCAGCCATACCGACCTTCACCACCAGGTGGCAGGATACGATTACTCTTACATGATGTGGCGGCGCTACACCAGACTCCCTCCATTTAAACTTCCTTTACGTGTGTCAAACGGTGAATAACGACTGAGAGACATTCAGAGCGTCCCGTTATTGTTTTCACTGAGCAGCCACAATCTGTTAACTTGGGAATTCAGTCTACATAACCGAATGGTTTCATTACCCCAGCAATCCGAAACACTGATTAACTAATTGATCGGTCGATTGGATATCCTACCGTGTCCCGAAGATACAGTCACATTTACAGCACTGGGAAACGCCCTCGTCCAGAGAGACTTACACACGTGCTTTGTAATCTCTATTAAATGCACACCGTTATGTGAGAACAGGCAGACGATATTAAGAATACTATCAGACTATAAAGCCCTGACTCCAGTGGAAGACAGTAAATATATAGATATTAAAGAGCATATTTAGGCAAATCTCCGACAAGTGATCATTCGTCTCCAGCTAGTTACTGTACTTGCAACGTTTATAATGACCATTCTGACTAATTAAACACAATACTTTTTTTTTTTTTTTTTTTTTTTGTGAGAGATGATTGTACAGATTAATTTTACTAGAATAAATGACATTATGGTGACATTAAAAAGCAAATCTTTGATTATTCTTCCACAGCAAAATTTTGTGTGACCAGTAGCTTGTGGATTCACATTCTACTGCTACAATGTATGTAGGCCATTTAATTTAAATGGGTGAAAAGCCTAACAACATTGACAATATAAAATAATACTGTAGCTGCCGTGGTAACAGGATACACCAGGACTATTCCATGTCTAATTCTGTTTACTTCTACTCAGAAAAATAAGTGTTGTATGAAAGTTAAATTAAGACATATGGCTCACAATCCAGACATCCCTGGACCCAGATAAGGCAGAGAGAGACAATGGTATTAGTAGGAGGATGACAGAGCATGAGGAAAGATGAGGACAAGGCCTGAAGAGTGATAATGAATAGACATTATGTGTGCATGTGTGGTTGGAAAACTAAAACTCTTCCCATAGCGTTCTGCTTGACATTAAGCCTAATCAGTCAGCTGTGACCGCCCCCTGCGCCCTCGGTGACCTGAGTCACTCCCAAAACAATAGTCTGTACTTGGCTATAGGGGTGGGCCAAGCACCTCTCGTTTTCACCTCCCTGTAAGTAAATAGCTCTGGGATTTCAGAGAGACCTTTCAAACCCAGGTTGAATGACTTTCCATTTTGCAGCCACTTGATGTGATATGTATTTGATAAAAAAATTGTCTGTCAATGACATCACTGCATTTGACGTACCATGGTCAAAAAAATATCTGGAGTTTGTTGAAGCCATGTAACTGAATAAAACTAGAGTAGAGCACTATCAAACACTACTTGCATTGTCATATTGTCACTCAAACACACACCCCTCCATAACCCCCCCCCCACACACACACACACACACACACACCGCAACCCCACACCATAATTAACAAAGTTACAGAACTGAACTGTGTCATTTGAATCAGTGGCTCTTTGTACTCCATCCAGAGTCCATGGCTAGTTCACTGCAGAGCAGGACTTCAAAGGGCAGCGTTTTCTCTCTGGCTTTTCCCCTCTCTGTGTTCCCCGGCATGTAAAGAGTCGTCAAGATCCAAGTTTGACCCTGGTCTTGGTCTCCAACTTATTTGTTTAATTTCTGTTCCTTTTCCTCTGTAGTCAAGGCAAGCAAGGGGTTACTGTCAGTTCAAGCCTGACAAACATGTATTGTATGCTGGGGAGGGTTCAGTGCCAGACCAAAGGTTATGAGAAGTTTAAGAAAAGGGTAATCATTGGAAGATCAAATAAAGTGGAAGCTGAGGGAAGGGGCATGTGTACGTGTGACACAGACAGCCTTCTGCTCAGCAAACAAAACCGCACTGTTCGCTCTCATACACGCACACGCACGTGCACACACACACACACGCTCTCTCTCTCACCCACACACACACACGCACACACACACGCACACTCTCTCTCTCACCCACCCACACACACACACACGCACACACACACACACACACAAACACACAAACACTCTCTCTCACCCACCCACACACACACACACACACACTCTCTCTCTCACCCACCCACACACACACACACACACACAAACACACTCTCTCTCTCACCCACCCACCCACCCACACACACACACACACACACACACACAAACACACTCTCTCTCTCACCCACCCACCCACACACACACACACACACACACACACACACACACAAACACACAAACACTCTCTCTCGCAGAAGTCTCATTTAACCTCCGCTCCCCCTTGGAACTCCGTAAGGCCGGCTAGTTAAAAGCAAGCGACGGCGACACGTTCAAGGTTAGTTGTTTCCCTTTGAGTGCAAGAACAATACATGCTGGAACTGCTTCACGTCCAGCAGCGCTGACTGGGTGGATGTGCAGATGCGCTATGTGACGCATGTCAAAGAGATGAAAAGATCTAGCCTTTAAAAAAAAAATAGCTGTTTCGTACTTCACCCTGCCCATCCGTTCTTTGACCCTCCCCTTATTCTTCCATATCCTTACTCTTGTGTAAACACAAACATTGTAACATGTCATTTACACGGGAGTAACTGGGCTGCACGAGATGACTTTTTTTGTTGTTGTTGCTTTTGGCACTCGAACAAACGTGGAGTATGCGTGACCTGGTTTACGCACGAGCCTCCTCCCACACCCTATATTTTATATATATATATATTAGAACACATGCTTTTTTGAAAAAAATGAATATATATATATATTTTCATTTTTTTCAAAAAAGCATGTGTTCTAAAAAAAAATAGGCTAGGCCACGCAGTGAAGAAAAGTGGGGGAAACCTATATTACTTCATCACCTGCTTTGGTCATCAGTGTGAGGCAGCACAGTGAAAATGGGTTACGCTGCAGAGATGAGATAAGGAAGCTTAAAACACTGTGTTTCGCTTCCGAAAGCACAGCTGCGTAGTGAGAAGGCCCGTAGCTCTGGGTTACTATGACTTTTTAGGCGCATGCCTCGGGGACAGCCATGTTTGAGCTAAAAGAGAAGTAGGGACGCATGCTCCCGCAAAGCCGCCCCCAGCGTCATAAATCATATGTATGATTTAGAATTCCTCTCCTAAGCTCAAGGGTCATTAGCCGTCAGCGGCCAAGCAGGGCGTGCTTTATGTGTATTGTTCCACACGGGCAGATTCCTGCCAACTGTGCAACTTTCTTTGATCCAACAAAAAAAGCTCTGGTCCAATTACCCGCGAGAGGGTGTGCAAAAGGAAGTCAGCGCGAATTTGAAGCGTGTCCTCTCCCGCCGACGGTGCAGCGTGCGGTTTAAGCGACTCGCTCTGCGGTGGGTTTTCCGACGGGTTTATCCGCCTCTGCGGGCTACTGCAAAGCGCCACTCATCTCGGAGCTCGTCTTTTCGTCGACTGCGGAGGTGCAGGAAAAGCTGCAGCACGTGGCACGGCGTGTTGACGAAGCCCCGAACGCATTACGCCGAGAACATTGGAAAGGCGCGGCCATTAAACGTCTAAAACTGCTGTAACGGGAAGTTAATCCTGTCAGCGTGCACATTTTTTTTTTTTTTCACCCGACCCCCAACCCACTTTCTGACACACAGACACAAAAAAAGGAAACCATACATATGACCTAGTTTCAGTGGAAAATATAAGAGCGATTACACAGAAAAAAAAGGCCCTCATGAATTTCCTTGCTTAGGGTGCTCAGGATACTACAAAAATCATACATACACAGGAGAATATACATGTCTTATGACATTCTGCAAGACATCCGAGTGATTATTTGCCGCTATGTATGTGCTTGACTATTTTTGACAGAATTTATACTCATCAACAAAGGATGGGAGAGAGCGTGTCTGGAGAGAAGATAAGCTTTTACTTGACTCAGTTTCCTGGGTTTCCTCAGTTGAAGCACTGCACTGCTGGGCCTCAGGTTGTTTGCCCTCAGTTTCAGGGTGTTCCTTTCTTCCTAGATTCTTCTTTCCAGGTCACTGATCTGTCTGTGCTGACCCTACCAAAACGTGGCACCAACTCTGCCCTTCCACTCCCCCTCACATTTGTGTGTTGGCGACCAGCAGGAATTAAGGCCACACCACAAGGCCCACTAAAAAAAAAAAAGTATTCTATTCTGGTGTCAGACAGGCAGAAGTGTTTTACAGCTGGGAACAAATGCATCCATAATGTTAATGTAATAAACCTTGCTCACTTGAAAGGATTATCAGTCTGAATTATAAACCAAAATATCAACATAAGGTTAGTTTTCTTTAACAATGAAAATAAACAGCATGGCTTCACCTCATGTAAGGAACTGAAAGACGTAAAGAAAAGGTTTGTTCTAATTGTGCATTTTTGAACTTTATTCAAAATCTGTGCAAGTAAACACCAAAACAAATACATTTCAAAAATGATATCACAATAATATTCAATATGCTGCAGTTAGCCTGCTCCAAAACAATTTCTTTTTAAAACCAAGTTAAATCTGTGAAACATCAAAGTAATCCATACTTGCGCTGTACTGTACATGACATGATTGTTTTACCTGTTTGGTTTTTCTCTTGTAAAAAATAAAATAGAATAAAAAGAAAATAAATATTTTCATATGCACATCTGTTTCAAAAGTTCAAATACAATATTTTGCTCAGCAGTCTATTTCCCAAAGTAAACAGACAGAATACATTTTACGTATCGGGCTTCATGACAAAATATTTATGCTTAAGACTTTGAATTCCCCCATGTCCAGTTATACATTGGAACCTTCTCATGCATCTGCATGCAACAGGCATTGGTGTACTTGTTGAATATCTGACATAACACAACATGTTGCAGAACGGATTATTGTCATTTTACCAAGAGACACATGCAAAAGAAGGACAAAAACATCCTCTAAAGTATGTACATATTCACACAGCCATTACTGTGAAGTCTCTTTAGGAAATTTCAAAATAAAATGCTTCTCTTTTCATCCATATAAAATAGCTGTCTTTCATAAAGATAAAGATTATGGTATGTACATAAATATATTTTAGAACGAGTCTTTAAGATCAAGGGGACAAAAATAACTTGTTATATTCCAATATGTGAAATATAAGACCATACTGTATCATATGTGGTGAATGGCAATTATACCAAACACTTCCTTCATTAAAACACCACGTCCTGCCCGTAATTACTACACTCTCTGCATGTCTGGCAGGCTTGATTTGTCTCATCTTAATGCAACAATCCAAATTTCTTACAAAATGCAACACATTCATGGCACATGCTGATGCCAAGACCTATTCATAACATCATATTAAACTTAAACTTTAGCTCAGCAAAAATCAATCTTTAGTAGTCAAGTTTATTTTTTTGTACCTTCTTTTGTTCCTTATAGGGTGCTGTATAAATCTCTACACTTGCTGCATTAAAATGCTGAGTCATTGTAAAGCACTTGACAAATTAGTCACAAAATAAAGGGAAAAAAAAATTAAAAAGCAAAAACAACAACAACAACAAAAAACACCAATACCAAAGTGTACAATTGTCACATATCATGCATGTACTATATCATGGTATCATAAGGATGAACCTTGTTCATCTACGATGGTGAACAAATTGTCTACATTGAGCAATGCACAATTCTGTCTGAAAAAGACACTTCTGTCTAAAATGACAAAATCAGCAGTTCAAGATCTATCCATCTGCAGCATCACAAATTATAATTCACATTATAATGTTAATATTGGGGGGTTGCAATTCAATTAATTAACAACCTGCACTATTGCAAAATAACTTACTCTCAAAACTCAACTTCAACCATGTAAAGAAACAAACTATTTGTTTTCATTAGGACATTTAGCTACATAGTCAGGAGCTAGTGACACTAATGTAAGAATTAGAATGCTGATTATTTAATGATGTCATTGTGTTTTTGAGGACAATAATCACAATATGGAAACAAAAGCAAGAAATAAAGTACTGGGATTATCATCATCTTACTAAAAGCAGAATAAATTACATGAAAACCCGACCAACAAAACTACAATACAAATAAGGAAGGAGAATGAAGATAGAGAAGCATGTTCTAATTCCTCTACCACTTCACAATTAGGATTTCTTCAGTGAGCCATTCAGTCGTGGGGATTCACAGCTATGAGTTCCACTGTGATTATGTGGGCTTTGTTGCAAGTTCATTTTGAGGTCAAAGGCCTCTGACTCGTCTTTCGTCATCATCTGTGCCCTGAACTGTCCTGACCTTGGTTCAAGCTCCCCTCTGTCTCTAAACAGATGTGCATTGCTCCTCTGGAGCATGTAGTACAAAATAGGGTTGGCCTTAGTCAAGCGTGGCGAGTCTCGCTGGTGGTCTTGTATTGTATTGTCACCGTTGACCAAACTAACTGAGTCACTCTGCGTGGTGATGTCAGGTTTTGACCTGGAAGGATCTTGGGTCGCCTGGATGTCCGGGACAGATTCTGGTCTATTTATACCTGTTCTTACTGAAGAGATTTTGTTGGGGCTCTGGCTTTGATTTTGATTAAAGGTTTGAAGCTCACCATTGTTAAGTGGTTCGACCATACTCCCATTTAGGATGGGATGCGTCATTGGACTAAACATACACCTCGACTGGGACAGTTCTTTCAAACAGTTGTCAGAAAGAAGTAGCTGCCTCAGAACATTGAATCCACGATTTTCATTACTTGGAGATTCACATGGTGGAAACTTAGCTGGTGGACTGTCTGCCTCTGGGGGGCTGGATGGATCACTGGTCTCTTTCGCCTCTGGAATTCCAGAGGTTGAGCAGTTGCTTTTGTTTTTTTGGCTGCCAGAGCTAGTACAAATTCCTTGCTGGCTTACTTCTGTGTGGTCCTCTGGTTCAACTGAAAATTTTCTCTTCTTTGGGATGGTTGGTCCCTGCTGTTCTGCTGGTTCCTCTTTGATGTAGCCATTGTTTGAGTCCTCTAAAGGGTTTGGCTTTAATGTTCTAGACTGCTGTTGCAAAAGATGAGATAGAAGACCATCTCTGTAGACTGCCATTGGAGATAGTGGCTCCTGCTTTACTGTACCCTGATTGAGAGTATGGAAGCTCTGTTTAGGTGATTCTGCTAATATGTTCTGGCATCGATTTGTACCTTTGCCATTGTTAAACATTTCACCCTCGTCCAGTGTCTCAGTTTTGACTGAAATGTCTGGTGAGGGTCTGTCCAAATTACTG
Source organism: Electrophorus electricus (assembly GCF_041902795.1). Classification (NCBI taxonomy): domain Eukaryota; kingdom Metazoa; phylum Chordata; class Actinopteri; order Gymnotiformes; family Gymnotidae; genus Electrophorus; species Electrophorus electricus. Next base: position 17,979,364 of record NC_137513.1, read on the forward strand.
TGGCATTTTAAGTGATTTGGTTGCCTTTCTGCTGAAATGCTCCTTCCAGAATCTCTTTTTCGCTTATTGGTGGATCTATCTTTTTGCGTTTTATTCCCCAAAAGAAGCTGGAGGACAGTGCGCCGTTCAAGGAGATTTTCGATCTCTGAGCCACGTTGGGTAGGTTCTGCCACAACTGGCGATTTCACACGTGTTCCTTCCCACCCTGTCGGGGTGCTGTTTTTGTTAACTGGTGCAGCAAGTCTTTCTAGCACAGTTGCAGAACTTGATGTTTTAAGTTCTTGAGTCTGCCTTTTAAATGGAGGCAAGGGAGCTTTAGATGTTGGTGAAGCTGTTCCACTTTGTTTTCCACACTGGGCTAAGTTTTGCAGCAGTTTACTAGCACTGAATGCTGTTTCTTTGACACTTGCACCACTTGAAGGGGTTTTAGTCTTACACAGGTCCAAAGGGACAGATTGTTGATTTGGGGAGCTGTAAAGGGTGTAAGGAGATGTACGAGTATTGCAATCTCTGCCTTGGGGCAACACTGGCAGTACTTTGGGACTTCTAGTATTCATTCCACAGACTTGGCTTAGTTCCGTTGTGTCCTTACACCTTCCTGTATAAAAAATTGTCTGAGTGGTTGTACATACACTATTGACCTTAGGGACCGTGACTGGCTGTAACTCCGGATTATCCAGCCCTTTATTTGCCTTCTCATTATTTTTGTGATCAAGAAGCAACTCCAAAAGGGTAACCTTGTGATGGGGTTTCATTTCCGGACAAGTGTGTACCTCTTGGTGTCCAACAGGGCCTTTTGGAGGCGAGTTATTCAACATCCACTTGTTTTTGGGTGACTCTGTGACCTTGTCCCGTGCCGGTGAAGAAGATGAAGAGAGTGTTGCTGGGATGTTTATTTTGCCCTTTAAGGAAAGGTCAATAGGAGAGCAACTAGAGTGAGTGCTCTCAGCATCACTACTGTCTTTTGGCAGGCTGCTGGCAGGATTTGAGTGCTCACTGTCTGAAAACAGAGGAGAGTCTCGACTGGAGAAGATGCTGACATCCTCCTTCATGTGACCCTGGCAAGTGAGTCGCTGTGGTGTGTTGTGGCTGTTCAGAAGCTGAAGCAGCAGACTGCTGCAGTTCTGCGATGGCCTTCCATGCCTCTCAAAAGGTCGTCGCTCTCTGAATGGATGTGCTCTCGTCACAGAACCCTCTGATCTACTTTGCCCTGTACTTAGGCCTGGACTCTGCCTACTGGAGTTTGTTGACATTTGAGAAGGTATCCCATTTTTGGTGTGTAAGGAGCTTAGTGTGTCCTGGTTTGACTGAGACTGCCCAGATGTCATAGGTTGTTTCTTTTCATGAGTTTGCTGCGTGGCTATGGCTGCAAGCCTCTCACTGGCTGATCGCCCTGCTAGCTGAGCTTTGAGGGCCTGTTCCCGGGAATACTGTTGCAGGTGAGCCTCACTAGAAAGCAGCAGAGCCAGCTGACTGCATGCCACACTGGGTTTGGGTGAAGGCGCAGGGCTCGACCTGATATTTACCAGACTGGCCACAGCCTTCAGACGTTCGGTGCAAGGCAAGGATTCTGAAGAAGGGGAGCGAGAGCTGTGCTGTGGTGTCATTGGAGACTCCGATAACCTCTTCTGGCTTGTACGTCGGTGGTCATACGACTCATTGATGCTGTGATTTTGCACACTGGCATTTCCCGTCACCCCTTTGAAGTGACTTGGGGCAGATCCAGGGCTGTGCTCGGATGCCTTGTCTATTTGGTCAGGCTCTCTGACTGGACTAGAGGCATTCTGTTGCATCAGGTTTTGAACAATGTGCTGTGATAGAGCAACATTCTGGAGCCTCGTGCTAAAAGACTGAAGCAGGCTCGCCAGAAGTGTGCTCTCTCCTTTACACTGTGAGGAACCATTCATCCCACCATGGAGTTCCTCCTTCTGCCCGTTGAGCTCCGTAGAAGCCGTCGACCTCTTCTGGCTCTCACATTCGGTCCAGGCTTCTGAGCGCAGTAGACGAGCTTTTTTGAGATGCTGTGTGGTCCCTCCATGTGCAGCTGTTTTGTCCTGTTGATCACTATGACTAGGCAATGTAAGTCCTGTTTGCTCTTTGTTCCTCTGGTCCTCGTTGCCACCGCCAGCCTCACCTTGTTGTGTTGCCTTGGCACCTTGTGCTCCTGCTACCCGATGCATGAGTAAGCCTTCCAGATATGTTAGAACAGCAGAATCCTGGTGCGTCTCAGGGCCACTCTCTTCCCCATGAGTCATGTTCAATATTATGGTCCCTTCTATGGCTGGCCACCACGACAGAGGAAAAATAAATGCTCAATTATTTTCCACCTAGAGATCTAATGGCTTTTAGCTTCAAAACAGAGGTTTTCAATCCACGCAGATATGAGAAGTCAAATGCAACTTTAAAAGGGTGTTTGCCCGTCACTACAGAAGATGAGCATGTAAAGTATGTTGGTTTAACTTATGGTTACCACTGCTGAGATATGAACAGGGCCATGGTCCTGTGATCCATGCGAGCTCCCAAATCCTTGGGCATGTAACTTTTAGCTTCTAGATCTTGAGTGTTAAAATTAGTCTACTGCCCATACCCTGATTTCCTGAGCACAGGCACAGATGGAGATGGCCCTGCACAATGAAAGAGAAAAACACAGAATTAAAATAATGGCAACATTAAGACCAGGCAACATATTCAAAACATTTATTAACTATTCGTGATCAGCATGACCTGCCATTAGATGCTTTAAATATAGAATCACTAAAATAGAGAGTACAAACACCTTCACGGTCACTATAACATCACTGTGGAAATTTTAAAAAGGGATCTTATTAGAGAGCCAGGTTCTCACAATCATGCTCCTAAAATAAAGGGTTTACTTATGTACAAGGACAACTTAGAAAAGGACAGCGAGCATGGAGACAATTTGATATCAATTCACACATAAACTCATGGTCATGGATTATTAAGAATATCACAAAATCCTTGGCAGACCAGCTCAAAGTCAGTAATGAACCTCTGCTTTTTCTACCTCAATAAACTCTCAGTAAAGCAGTAAGCATTATCCTGCCAGACCCCATTAGCCTTAAATACACAGAGCACAGAGAGAGCCTTGATTGATTTGACAGATATTAAGCAAAAATAACAAAGTGTGGTATCCAAAAGAGTATTGAATGTTTTGATAGAACTCTTTCCAATGTAACCCACACAACTGCCAGGTCAGAACTCTGCTTACATTTAGAGCAGACTGGCTAGGTGCCTGCCTTTTCAATTCCACATCATCCATGTGTAACCGGGGAGGCATGCTGATAACATCAGTCTCAAAACGTGATTTATACTTAATAAAGCAGTACTGTTGAGAATTTTACTTGCCCATTTCTTGTGTGTGTGTATACACACACACACACACACACACACACACACACACACACACGCACAGTGGTGTGAAAAAGTGTTTGCCCCTACCTGATATCTTATTTTTAAGACTTATTAAGTGTACAGTTTGTCACACTTAAATGTTTCAGATCATCAAACATCATAATTTAAATATTAGACAAAGATAACACAAGTAAACACAAAATGCAGTTTTTTAAAAGGTTTTTATTATTAAGGGAGAAAAAAAAAATCAAACCTACATGGCCCTGTGTGAAAAAGTGATTGCCCGCCCCGTTAAAACATAAATGAACTGTGGTTTATCACATCTTTGGAAAGATGAGTTCAATTTCTCTAGCCACACCCAGGCCTGATTACTGCCACACCTATTCTCAATCAAGAAATCACTTAAATAGGACCTGCCTGACAAAGTGAAGTAGACCAAAAGATCCTCAAAAGCTAAACAGCATACTGTGATCCAAAGACATTCAGGAACAAATGACATACAAAGCAATTGAGATCTATCAATCTAGAAAAAGCTATAAAGCCATTTCTAAAGCTTTGGGATTCTAGCGAACCACAGTGAGAGCCATTATCCACAAATGGCAAAAACATGGAACAGTGGTGAACCTTCCCAGGAGTGGCCGGCCGACCAAAATTACCCCAAGAGCACAGCGACGACTCATCCAAGAGGTCACAAAAGACCCCACAACAACATCCAAAGAACTGCAGGCCTCACTTGCCTCAGTTAAGGTCAGTGTTCATGACTTCACCATAAGAAAGAGACTGGGCAAAAATGGCCTGCATGGCAGAGTTCCAACACGAAAACCACTGCTGAGCAAAAAGAACATAAAGGCTTGTCTCAGTTTTGCCAGAAACATCTTGATGATCCCCAAGACTTTTGGGAAAATACTCTGTGGACTGATGAGACAAAAGTTGAACTTTTTGGAAGGTGTATGTCCCATTACATCTGGCATAAAAGTAACACAGCATTTCAGAAAAGGAACATTATACCAACAGTAAAATACGGTGGTGATAGTGTGATGGTCTGTGGCTGTTTTGCTGCTTCAAGACCTGGAAGAATTGCTGTGGTAAATGGAACCATGAATTCTGCTGTCTACCAAAAAATCCTGAAGGAGAATGTCTGGGCCATCTGTTTTGTGACCTCAAGCTGAAGCGCACTTGGGTTCTACAGCAGGACAATGATCCAAAACACACCAGCAGGTCCACCTCTGAATGGCTTAAGAAAACCAAAGTCTTCATTTTGTAGTGGCCTAGTCAAAGTCCTGACCTGAATCCGCTTGAGATGCTGTGGCATGACCTTAAAGGTGGCTCATGTTCGAAAACCCTCTAATGTGGCCGAATTACAACAATTCTGCAAAGATGAGTGGGTCAAAATTCCTCCACAGCATGGTAAAAGACTCCAGTTATTGCAAACGCTTGATTGCAGTTGTTGCTGCTAAGGGTGGCCCAACCGTTATTAGGTTTAGAGGGCAATCACTTTTTCACACAGGGCCATGTAGGGAGGGGAGGGGAGGGGTTTCCCTTATTAAAAACCTTCATTTAAAAACTGTATTTTGTGTTTACTTGTGTTATCTTTGTCTAATATTTAAGTTTGTTTGATGATCTGAAACATTTAAGTGTGAAACCATGCAAAAGAAGATATCAGAAAGGGGCAAACACTTTTTCACATCACAGTATGTGTGTGTAAGTAAAGCACAGCAAGTCCTGACACAATGTGGCCTGAGAGGGTTATGGAGATAATTCAAAGAGGGACCAAATAAAGGTTTCTAAAGTCAGTTTCTCTCTCTCTCTCTCTCTCTCTCTCTCTCTCTCTCGATCGACCGACCGACCGACCGACCGACCACACTGTCATGTTCCTCTTGCCACTCCCATCACACCATATCAAAATGTACCACCTCCAGTTCACACTCTGCCATGAGCTAGGACCAAAGGGTAGGATGACGTATTTTAGCAAAGTGCCTTCAAATGCTACACCATAGACCAAAAGCCCCCCCCCCCCCAACCACCAAAACTGCAACAGGTTTGACAGCTTTCCTGACAAGACCCTTAATCAGTCTTTCCTTCAGAATGATTCATTTCATTAATTCCATATGAAAATCCAACAGTTTTTACTTTTCTGTTTAGGAAATGGTGGAGTCATCAGCAAGATGGACATGGCCTCTAGTCAGTAGTATGACACACACCAGCCTGACCCTGTCAAAGCTCAGTAGTCAGTGCAATGTCACAGCTAACCACGGCTTTTCGCTACTGCTAATTGGCACCTTTGCTGGCTTTGCGTTCTGGGGACCATGGAGGGGAGGGAGATCCTCTGACCTTGTCTAACTACTAAGGCAAAGGGGGTTTGATTGACAATCTCCTTTATAGGCTCATAACTCCTAAAACAGAGGAACGAATCGAGTTTTGCGGTAGATCCTGTTACTTTGAGATAACCCTAGAAGCACGGGGGAGCATCTCTGTGTAGTTTGTGACAGATTATTATACCCTGACTGCAAGGCATTTATATTTACACTGGCCTTGCAAGGTTACCACAAGTCCATTACACAACTCTCAACATCAGGAGTTTAGCGTGTAGTTTGCACTGAAATGCTTAGCTAGAGTTCTGAGTAGGTAAAAACAGCCCTTTAAGACTTGGAACAATCTCCCCTTTTGTACAGCAGTAACTGAATGCTATTCTGTTACTGTGTCAAAGCAGCACTGCTAGTATGTCAAAAGGTGTGAGAAGGCTGATTTAATCGATCCATGCAGACTATATTGACACTTCACTCAGTGCTTATGTCAATAGGCTTCTTTTGCTTGTTAAGCCGAAACAACACGAATGTGTGAAACAATACTCCATGACTCAAACATGTAAGCAGAGGCACCGCTTCATGCCAAAGACAGAAACATTAGCCGCTTCTGTTTCACACAGCTGGTTTAGGTTGGGAATGTATCTTTAATCACACTTTTACCGAGACAATGACGAGAAGCAAGAGAACGTGCATGAATAAGAGGTGTGAACAGTGCCAGAACAAAATGTTGGTTATATATGACCCTGTGGCAACTGTTCTATTCAGGGCTGTGACGTGGCGATATTATCACCAGAAGAGATGGGTGAAGACATCCCTGAACTTGTGGCCTGGGGGGAAAAAATTAGCAGCCTGATATAAATGGAAAGATCTTGATATCCGGACAGGATCCTTCATTTCTCAACAGTAAGGTAGAAGATTAATTACGCCTTTCCTCAAAAAAAAACAAACAAACAAAAAAAACAACAACATATAATGATTTAAGTCCACAGCCCAGAAATCGTAATCCATTTATGCTATTTAAAATGCATGAGGCAAAAGAAGCCAAACCTGCTGCATGGCCTGTTTGAAGTCAAGGTCATCCGCTCAGCCGGGACTGTTTGAGCTGATGTAACAGCTGGCGCCAATGCAAAGCATTAGGTCGTAATAAAAAGTGACAAACCCGCCCTCGCTCTGCACGTTCACACAGAACGGCTGACAGCTCTGCGCCGCGCAGATGTGGCGCCGGCCTTAAACGAGAGCGGCCCCGAGGTCAACGTGATCGACACCACGCCATGACCGTCCTCCGGTTGCGTGGAGGCACGTGAGCCCGCAGAACTGCGACAAACCGCTGCCAAAGACAGCTCCGGGTGAGCGAAGTTATACGCACCTACGCGCCGCTCAAGGCCGGGTCGCCATGGCCTGCTTCCGACCAGGCACGGTGGGGGTCCCACGCAAATATTTCCCGGTCCGCGTGCACGTGCCCCCCCCAAGCATTCCGGTGGCAATGTGCAGACTAAACGTGGAGGGAGGAGGAAGAGGGGGTGCGACCCACATCGCCACGGCCCAAAGACAGCTGTTGGATTTAAGAAAAGGTCTGGATGAGCTGTGCTAAGCCCAGGCGAAGAGGGAGCCTGAGCAGCAAGCCCCACGCCCTCCAACCCATGACTCCTCCCAATATCCTTTCAACACAGTTGCATGCCCCGCCCTCACACTGGCAGATATACGACTGAGGAGTGTCATTGTCTGAAGTGCTGAGAACACACAAGGTCAGCTCTTTACCCACCACCCAACACCATCCTCCGATGTTTACCACATCAAAACAAACTGATACTACCTACTGAAGTCAGTGTATGAGACGAGGCCAAATCTGATTACAGACAAGATTCAGGATGAGAGAACAACCAAAATATTTGCAGCCTACTCCTAATTGTCTGTGAGAAATGGCCCGCTTTTCCTGGAGGAAAACTGCTGTAGCTGTGGGAGTCAGTCTGGGACCATTAGACAATGATTATTCCTCAGAACTGGGCTAGCGCATTAAGAGCTGGCCTGTGTAAGCGATTCAGAGCCGGTCTTATCAGAGTGGATCCAACCATGTGGAGAGACTGAACATAGTGTCCCGAACTATAATAGGTTAGCAATTACAGATCTGCCCCAGACCACACACAGAAACATGCAAGCAGGAAATTATTACTTTCGTTGAATTGTTGTGAACTGTATGTAAAGATAACTGTGATATGTGCTGTAAGTAATATGAAAACATTCATAAGAACTTATCTGAGGAGTACCGAGCATGACCATTAATAAGGTAAACTACTTCAAGAAAATCTCTCCAGATCTTTACCTAAATAACTAATTTTACAAGCAACAAAATACAGTAGCTTTATCACGCATTTGTTATTGAGAATAGTTATTGCCCCATAAGCAAGAGGACGATTTTTTTTTATTATTTTGACCCAGCATGATGCAATCAGGGACAAGACAACTCAGAGTAGGCAAAATATCTCTCAACGCTTCCTATACACGTTAGTGGATGCTGCCTAAATGAAAATGACTAATATAAGTAGTTCACTTTTCTTAGATAAGCTCACAGAGCTGCATATGGTAGACTCAACTTCTAAGAAAATATTTAAAATATATTTAAAAATTACATTTGCTGCATAACACTCAATATGTGTGATTATTCTCTCACTTCAAAAGCAGGTCAGAGCAAACTGGCTCCTCTGAGCTACCAACATACTCCACATCACTACTTAATGCAGAACCCATGTCAGAGAAGATACCAATCGCAATCAGATGTGGATTCCTCCACACGCAAACAAGGGCTCAGCGCAAGTAGGTTCAGTTCTGCCCATGTCATCAGCAATTTCCTCTCGCTAAATAAACATCTTCCAGATTGGTTTGATCTGCATGGCACGTACCTAATCTCTTACTGATCAACAGAAGGATCTCCAAGCAGAAAACCACTCAAGCAGTGATAAACTGAATTGGTGATTTACATGGCCTAACATGCTATCCAGCATGTTTGACTGTTGCTGTGTTTTTTAGAAGTGAATGCAAAAATCCTGTAAAGATTATGGTATCTGCATCCCCAAGGCATTGAGCAAACAGCCAGAAGAGAATCTAAGCTTGTACACAAAAAAGTTCTTTTGAGCTTGTTTGAGAAAAAAAAAAAAAAAAAAAAAGTAGTTCTTATTTGTATCCTCCTCATATCATTTGCATAAATTAGTTGGGGAGCATCTCTAACAGGTAACGAGTAGCCATTACCACATTACACATTTTAAATGTTGAAAAGAAACATCACAACCATTTCAGTAGTATAAAGACAGATGCCATTAATATCAGTTTTGCAATGCATCACAATATGCATTTGTGCAAAAAAGTTTACCGTTTGTACATTCTGATGCCATCAGATAAACCACCACACAGCTTCAGTGCACAAACCTACAGTACTACAAGCTGTCAGAATGTAAACAGCACACACTGGTAACTATTCTCATCTTAGACCCTCAAAGGTCACAGGAAGCAGGCAGGGAAGCTTTCAGCCATACTAGCACATGCCTGGTATACAGACCTACAGCCTTGCCAAGGGACGCCAAGAACAGGTATGGTGTAGTAATCAATTTGCTTCGCAGGCTGAAAGGCTGGTCTGAATACTAATATGTCTCCGCTGCTGGCTCTACCTCAGACAGCCAGTCTCTCTCTCTCTCTCTCTCTCTCTCTCTCTCTCTCTCTGTGTGGGTGTGTGCATTCCACCACCTTTGTCTTTACTGTCTCTCTTCCTGGGGTTGACACTGCAGTGTGCCCGAGTCCTGACCAGCACACAGAGGGCAGCAGCTTGTCCTCTGTGCAGATAACCACTGCCGCTAATCGTGTGTGTGTGTGTGTGTGTGTGTGTGTGTGTGTGTGTGTGTGGCTGTGTGCGTGCGTGTGTGTGTGTGTGGCTGTGTTAGTGTGGGATTAGAGGGCTTGCTCAGAGCAACTCGGCACTGAATAGCATCTAAGTGCACGCAGAACAAGGTCACCATTAAACCTGCAGTAACCCCACCACTGCTCTCTGCCTCCTGCCCACACACCCTCGCCCACTCTCCTCCTCTGTGTGCTGCACACATGCCCTCGATACACACACACACACACACACACACACACACACACACACGCATACACACACACAAACATGCACACATACACGCACACACACACACACGCATGCACGCACGCACGCACGCACGCAGGCACGCACACCTTACCGTCTTTTTACTCCTTCACATGCACAGATCCACACAGCCACCCACTATACTCCTGCACTCATGACAAAAGCCAGCCTCCGCCGGCAGGGATGTTTCATCAGATCGGACCAGTGATGGCAGTCCACCATGCCTGAATGATATTGCATGTTGGCAGGTTGACAAGAGCGAGGCTGAGGCTGGGTGCTCAGAAAGCCGGCACTCTCCCTCTTAGAGGATGCTTCACTCCGTTACCACACACTCACTTTTATACCACAGGAGCCTGTGTGTGTGTGTGTGTGTGTGTACACACACACACACACACACACACACACACACACACACACACACACACACACACACAGAAGTACCAGAGAAAGCAACAGAGGTCGACTAGGGCTTCTCCGCTCTGCTCAGGGAAGAAAGCTAAGCCAAGCTGTGATGCTTGAATGGACAAGACCTTTATTACTTCAGCTTACCCTGCAGCACTTAGCAGTGAATTCCTTTCCCCACATCCCACCCCCACCCCCCACCCACCCAGTAGGGAGGTGGGGGGGGGGGGGTCGGCTCAACCTCCAGCAAGCTCTAAAACGCGACAAATTATAAGCAGAAGAAAAGCCCATTTAGAGTCATTACGTTGCCATTTGCTAAGCTAGCGACGCTTGGGTGGAAGTGTAAAGAAGCGTGCCGTCACCAGGGGCCTCCGTTTTCTCTGGAATTTCAGTGCAGGGCCCTGCTGTTGGTTTAGCATCGGCACGATGTACCTGGGCTTCAGTGCGCTTCAGTGTTCGTCTGTGCTTTGAATGAGTGCCAGGTTCTCCTGTCCTGTTTGTGGCAGCAATAGTACAGTCCGTCGCCAGGCCAGGAGAGTGGAGACTACATACGACAAAAAGGCAGAAAAATCCAGAGATGCAGTCGCGCGGGCATCACAGTCCCGTAATCCACCGTGTAAAGGCTGTCTGGTTCAGAAGACACAACTAGGCTTGATAGGAAATGGTAATGCAATGTTCCCTTTATGTCAATAAAAACACACCCGGAGCAGTAAAGGGTTACTCAGTACATAACGAGCATCATTATCACTCTCAAACAGAAGGACTCGACCTCCTCAATGCTATTTCCTACACAGCAGGAGGGTGGAGAGGAGAAAAAAAAAAAAGCGACTGACAGAGAGAAAGAGAAAAATGACATGCAAATGAGAACAGAGTGAGCGAGAGAGAGAGAGAGAGAGAGAAAACAAGATGAACAAACTAAAGCACTCATAGGCCTTGACTGTCTTTCATTTCACTCTCTATTTTAGCCTAAAAACAGAGCGAGAGAGGCAGAGAGAGAGGAGTGCGATACACAAGAAGGAGCAAAACACATTCATGTGTGCATGAATGTGGGCGGGGGGGGGGGTCACTTGCACTAACGGCACTAGCTGCGTCCTTGACATACTGACATCAGGCTACTGTCATGTGACACTCTGTCATTGGCCACCTGGCAGATCCTCCGCCTTCTCACGACCTCATCCTCCAGTGACCCGAGGCACAGAACCGGGCCCCCGCCTGGTTCCTCCCCCCTGCCACCCACCCCCTGCTGGGGGAAGGTCAAACGGGTCACTCTGTCCTCATCTGTAATCCACTGCCATTTGTCGGCAGCCGGGGCCGGAGGAGGCAGCCTCGCTACGACTGGAGAATGCCCAATTAGGCAGCTGTCACACAAAGCAGGGGTACAGCAGTAAGAAAGTGTGTGTGCATGCGTGCGTGCTTGTGCGCGTGTGTGTGTGTGCGTGCGTGTGTGTGACTGAGTGGGGGGTGGGAGGTGCAGAGAGAAAAAAAAAAAACCCTTCTGTCTACTAAAAGGACAAGCAGCTGTGGGTGCCAATTACAGCGATATGTTAACCATTTCCACCCAGAAGGGGAGGGAGAGAACGGAGTGCCAAATTTGCTCTTACTTTATCTGGCCCATAATAAAATCTCTCTGTTCACAAGCAGTGTCATGCTCAACTGACGAGCCAAGCTCAAGTTGTCGTGCTGAGACCTGTATCACACCAGTAAGGCAACCCCATAGATCTCTCGCTGTCGCTCCCTTCTTAGATAATCGCATGCGGACACCAGGCGCCAGGCAGGCATGCCGTTGGTGTCCGGAGTGTAGCCCCGGAAAGCCGCTGACGACGCACCAAGGGCAGGCATCCTCCGAAAGGAATGTGCTCACCTTCCTCTACATTTTTCCATGCCTTTACCATAAGCCTCGGGTTTTTCTCCTCGCTCTGTCTCAGACGCCCCCCCCCCCCCCCCACCACCATCCCATAGTGCTTCCCATGGCCCCGAAAAAAGAAGGAAAGTATAGTTATGGAATATTACAAGTTTAATCAGAGATAAATGAAACTGCTGGAAGGGAGAGGGAGCTGAATCCAGCCTGAATAATCTCTCCATTCTTAATTAAAAGACTGAAGAAATGCCAGCACATTAAAAGAAGAGGGTGCCTGGGTCCCCTGCCTTTTCCCTAGATGGGAGAGAAGTTAATAAGACAGTTGAGTCTCTGTAGTCATCAGAGCCAAAACTGGGAGCACGGAAGAACAGAGAGTTTTCAAGGATGTGACCAGGCTCTGACAGAACACGGCTGAAGGCAAGTTAGATAAAGGAACTCTCTGTGCGACTTAAAATTGAAACTACTACTTTAATTCGAAATCAAAGAAAACAAACAGGTTTGCCTGATAACCTGCAATGAGCAGCGTGTGGTGGCCGCATAAATCGCACAGCTGAAACTCCCTGCTGAAGTTTGCATTTCATCATCAAACAATTAACTGCGGAACATTTATAAGCAGAGAGCATCTGTCTGATCTAGAACATCTCCCCAGTCCTCCCAAGTGCTTCAGGCAAGCAGAGGAGGAAATGCCCTCTTGTAGGCAGTGTGGTCTCCTAGTGCATACTCGTCAGCATCTACGGTTTCACTGGTGTTTCTGTGCCATCTCAAAACGGCCTGCGTAAGGCATATCACATCAACAACACAATCCGACTGGGGCTACTAAATATTTGCCATGCCATGAGTCTTAAGATTGGTCTAGTTTCCAGGAAATTCAGAAAGTTTGCTAGTTTGTTTTCGCTAGCGAGATTCAAACGTGTTGACTTTCGAACGCGTTGACTTCTTCAGCCGTAGAGGCCAAGTGAATGATACACAGGAGGACAATTCTGCTGAATCAACAATGATATGCCCATATATCTGCTGAATTTCAAAGCAGATTCCTTGCAAAATCATAGAAATGTGTGTTATAGAGGTGCTATATACACAGTAAACGATATTTTTCACATGGGAAGAGGAAGAGGCAGGGTTGACTAACAGATTCTAACCCACAGCAGGAAAAGGAGCACACGATGAGGAAATGGTGGAACATACTGTGAACGCAACGACTTCAGAAACAGACAAACACATATGAAGGCACTACAACACACATAAAAATGGTATCGCCATTAAACTAAGGTGAAGCCAGCAAAGCGCGCCCTTTGTGTTCCCTGTTCTGACCTCTTGACCTATCCAGATGGCAGCAAACATACAGCGTACCATATTCAACACATTCCACTGGGGCCACTGTTGATATGATTCAGCTAGCCATGTTAGCTAGCGAATAGTAGCCCCGCCCAGTACTGAGGCTGCCCCCCCGCCCCTTCACCACGTGCTCCAGGCCTGCTCTTCATGCCGTGACCTGCCCTGCTCAACAAGCGCTGACTGCGCACTCTCGCACGCTTCCACTTAAATAACAATAAGCACTTTTGAAGGACTTGAAAAAGACAAAAGTAATGAACATGGTCCTGGGATGAGGCAACACGCCTACCCACCACATGCGGCCTGGCTGGGCGTGCCCTGTCAGTGGTGGGCAGGGTTCTCTCTGACCGGCGCTAATGAACAGAAATGAGGCAGGATTAGGAAGTTAATGGGGGGAGAGTGAGGCATAAGGCTTGAAGCTAAACGAGTCAGCAACCCTTAGAGGGCCCGTCTCTTTAAGCTGTGTTCACGCTCCCTGCCATCAGGCCTGCACTCTCGTTCCGCCTCCGTCACCAGTGAGTGTGTATACACACACACACACACACACACACACACACACACGCACACAAAATAAGCTGCGACGCAGGCATTCCGCAGCGCCGAGGTCAAATGTTCGGATTGGCCCCGTAGTTTACACACCTCCGTAGTTTACTCACCTCCGTAGTTTACTCGCCCACAAAAACTACCAGTAAAGATGTCTGAAAGTATCTGAGGAGTATAAACTCCGAGCTAGGCCCGCGTGAAGGCAGGGACGTGGAGCGTCCGCCAGGGAACATCACGTCTCAGACTGTCCTCACATGGCAGGGATGAAGGCAAACGACTGAGCAAATGAGTCACTGGCAGCGCTTAGCCAGTGCAAAGTGAACTCCTGTTTGCCCAGAGCACACAGGGAGAGATGACTTGTACAGCAACGCCATCCTCCCCTCCCCTCCCCCATTGTGTTCCACACACACACACACACACATTCTGCGCCTTTCTCTCGCTTTCTCTCTGATAGTTGAATGTCAGGGGGTGAGCGTGTGTGACCTTGAGTCGCGTCAGAGACGCAGTGAGGTTAGCGCTGCCTGCAGTCGCCCTTGAACAGCATCTGCAAGAAAAGAAAAAAAAACCCTCACACTTTCCTGATGGATGTCTCGAATGTTCTGCTTTTCTCCAACGGCTGCATGGATTATCAGATCTGTGATGGAACATTTCAGTGAGGCTGTGGATGTTTAACCCTAAGCCTTGTCCGAGTCAAACGGCTATCCAGCCATCTGGCCAAAAATAAAATATAGAACTGGGAGATATTTGCCAGACAAAGAAGGAAGATTAAATACAAAAAAAAAACAAAAAACCCAACAACACAACAAGATTTGATACAGCAGAGAGATGAAACCAATCCAATGTGAGACACAAATTAGTACGTGCAGTATTACGTTAACACTTCGTGAAGTGACACCCAAGACGATGGGGGGGGGGGGATTTTTCTGGGAGACCATTTACGACAGAACATTCATGACGTGAATGACGACAAGTTCTCCGAGGTGCAGGGCCGCCTTCCGAGGAAACGGAGCTGGTGCTCCTGGCGAATGAAACTCTAGACTGCTCCGCCGACTGGCAACCAGCTGCTCTTGTCCTGCACGCCGGAGGGCCTGCTACCTTCTCCCTCCTCACCCCACCCGTGGCAAAATCATGGAGGAACTCAGCGTTGTTCGTCATCCCGTTCTGGTATGGGGCAAGAACAAGCTGCCAGGAACCTCAGCTACAAATACTACGCCTTCGGGTTGGCTACGTTTACAGCACCCCATGGGATGCTTGGACATTATTCCCTGGAATAACTGAAAGCAAGGAGTACACAGGTTTGTCAAAATGTAGCAGGATAGGCAGCTGCAAAAAAAGACACCAAATTCTTCGGCTTGTTAACTCTGCGAACTGGCTCTTGGGATAAAAATACGGCTTACATGGTGAAAACTGGCAATTTTTTCCCCCTGAAGATCCATAAACGAAAACCTTTCACTCATCCAAATGAACAAAAAGAATCCGCTATCAAGCAGATCTGTCTTTTTTTTTGGATGCCCACTGATATACACTTTTTAAATATTTATATGGAACTGCACTGAATGACTGCTAGTGTCTTGATAAAAACTAGAGTGATGAGGTGAACCTGGACTGAGGAGCCAAGTTTGAATAGCTTCATAAAAGAAGACCATGGCAAGTGACCTCCAAGCTTTTCAAAGGCAACTCAATCAAGGGCCTTTAACTTGTGAAAGGGTGGATAATTACCTCACATTCTTACAACCATTCAATGGGGTTGCACTGAAGTGACCTTTGTGTAAGTAAAAAAGGAATTCATGACCTATAATAAATATGATACCAGGACCAAGTCCTGTTAAAGTTCAGTGAAGGCAGTTTAGATGTCAGAGACAGAGCCTTTATTGTTTAACACCATTTTAAAAAAAAAGCTCCCAGGAGCACCTTCCTTCAGAAAACAACTGACACTATTCGCCAAAACAGCTCAAACCCAAATGTTTATTCTCCATTTCACATTGAAATTCATTTTTATGTTCACGTTATAAAGTTTAATATGTATTACACTCGTGGATTGGAATATCACATCACAGGAGACCAAATGTCACCATCACAGTACAAGAAATGGAATGAAATATGCTAATCGTAAACATGTGTGATCAATTTTCATTGGGACTCTTTATATAGCTGTTTACAGTTACATGCTTACTTTTGAAAAACAACAACATTAAGTTTGCTTTCAGTGTCCCTAGTTCTTATCTATGAAAGAAAATATAACATAGAATTAGCACATCTTTAATCTCTCCTTACAATGTACTTTTTATTTTTTTTGTTAAATATCCTGGAAAGTTGTTCATTTATAGCACAGCATACACAGCCCCACATACTGAAGCGAAGCCAAACTCTTCAAACTTAGTTGCCAAGGCTTATTAAGTCTTGTTTTGTTGAAGAGAAAATAGGTCAGATCCTGTTTCTTTTTTATCAAACAAAAGAAAAGTTCCAGAGAGTTTTATCACACAACTCTAAGGGGCCCACCTTCATTAACCCCAGTGAAAAGAGATCAAGCACTCATATGGCCAGATGCGTTTTCGAACCCTTATCAGGCAGACTGTATGTGAGACAGACACATCTTAATTAAATAGTGCTTCTAGCCAAGGACTGTGGCGACCACACTCTTTCGCCCGCTTCACCCAATCAGCACGGAGATAATTGAAGCAACTAATGGCGGAGGATTCTTTCTGACTATGAAAATCCCTCGCCTTTTTTAATGACATATTGTGCCACACAGCGTCTAAGAGAAGTGTTTTTCCTCAGTGACTGTAGGAATCAAAAATTTGGGAACAGTCTGGACTATGTCAGTCATGACAGGGTCCTGTGCTCTGTCTTTCTATGTCTGTTTAGGAGACAGTAGTAACTCGTTAGTCTGAACAAACACAGCAGTCAATCATTTGGTCTTGTCTGGTTTCTGTGAACCTGTATTTTTACATTTGCTAAATTCTCTTTTTATTCCCCTCTCTGTGGGAAACCAATTCTCCTTTAAGCAGAGGCCAGTTTATAATCTGGGGGCATTAATACAGCAGGATACAAATGCCACTCCCCCAGTGTCTTGGACTGGTGTAAACAGACAGTGCATATAAAAATAGCCTTTTTGTGAACTGGAAAATGTTCTTGTGTTGGACTGCAGTGTGTTCTCACTGCCTCTCCTGCATACCTTCCTGCTTGCGAACTGCTGCTCCAACCCTGCCCTGACCTTCAGCACTGGGAGGCAAACAAGGCTGACCCACTGCTAAACTTTTCCCCGCCTGGATGATAAGCGCCTGTTTAATTATATTCATCTACATGGATCTGACATTGTTCGGGGATGAAGTCAGAGGAGCGCAAGGTTACCGCGTGCTGAAAGGGAAGAGAATTTTAAAAGCCACCCGCTGCAGTACTTTGCAGCCAGCAACTATATTTTCTGCTTTGTTCCATGAGCCACAGAGGACTGCATCACTATCTGTTAGCGTGGAGGGCACACAAAGGATCTTTGCATATTAGTGGCCCGTCGATCGTGATTATAATGGGGGGGGGGGATCACTCAAAATCTAAACAACGATATTTTCTCTTCTTTGTTTTAAGCCCACCACCAACAAACCACAAGACATGGAATAGATAGTTTCCCAAATACTATTTATTTTTCTGTGAATGCGATGCAAGCCAGGTTTCAGCATTCCCCCACCAGATATTGCACGTCAGCAAGATATTCATGTCTCCATGTCATTTGCCAAGTGAGCACAACCAAGTGACCCAGCTCGGCTACTCTGCTATGACTAATTACATTAAAAGAAAGACCATCACAGCTTCTTCATTATTTCAATGGAAAGCAGCCATGTCTGCATGTGTGCGGAGGGCACTGTGGTTTTCATGACAGCAGTGGGTCCCATCACTCACATGCATGCCAATTCTCTCTGATAGATAGGTTTACATGTGTGCGCCCGCGTGCGCATGCGTGCCCCTCGTAGGCGGAACGTGCAGGACCGCTATAAAACATCTTCTAACGGCTGTGCCCAGCACTGTTCCAGTCTTCATCACATTTACGGGCAACCTGGATGTTTTATCACCTTCATCTCTCCTTGCTAGCTCCACCTAACCCACACAAAGCACGTAAGCGGATAGACGCAAACACTAATTAGATCATTGCCCTTATTTACGGCATTCAAATGTTTTCAGGTCAGCTCTAATCTCATCCTAATCAGTAAGGTCAATCCACAAAAAAGGGCAGATGGTTTAGAAAAAGAGAATAATGGGGGGAGGGGGGGAGGGGCAGGCACTTCTGTCAGATGTCTGGCTAGAGCGTCAACCACTAACCGCTAAACAGCGTTATGTAAGCAGCACAATGGCACAGAAAGTTGGTACAGAAAGAAGCGTTCAGCCGCTGTGGATAAACAGCCGATTCGCTGAACCATGTTTGAAATGGTGTCACTGCAGCTGACTGGAGTTTTAGCTCAGTTCACGAAGGGTTGCACGCCATTCGGCATCTCACGGCTGACAAGTTCAAAAAGGTTGTTTCAGACCATTTAAATTCTCCTCAGCTTGACATTGGCATCGTGAAATGAGATAAACTTGTCTCCAAGGCTTCGGGGGGAATTTACCAGCTGAATTCAAGGTGACGGCTTCATCACCCCTCATATCTTATGCAACACATTCTTTGTCAGGGAAAGCATATTTGGCTAAAAGCTGCCACTCGAAACTTTACCTAAAAAGAAGTAGTAGTGCTATAATCCTCCTCCTACAAAAAGGCACCTACTATCATGTCAAGCGAATATGATTCACTCTGCTATCGGCAGGCTCTAGCAATCAGACGAGTGCCACACATTTTGTGCCCCTTTGGCCCAGATGATTTTCACAGAGCGTAGCAGTTCTGGGTCCGTGTTCCACTTCCATTATGCTGATGCTTCAAATGAACGCTGTACTCGGCAGTGAGCCTACAAGCTCCATGCTGAGCCTCTACCCTTCAAGCAAACAGAGTTAAATTTGTACACTCCATTAGAAGCCTTCTGACCTTCTCCATGCCGAGGTTAAGAGAAGACTTCACCCCATAATCTCAGCGGGCAAGTCTTCAGGGAGATATTTTAAGGGGACATATTATTTAAAAATAAATAAATAAAAATAAACAAACAAAACAACCCAAATCAGTTTTCTAGTGCTTGTGCACATACTGGACTGACTACCAACCCAAAAACAGTTAAATAAGTCACTTTATGGGCTACCTAGGTGAGAAATCATGGGATTCAACAAGTCATTCAGATTTGACTCCCCTTCCTATGTTAGGCACAGGTCCATTAGAATTATGCTCCCTCCCCCATATTTCCACCCAGGGCTTGAGAATTACCTTTGCGACGGTCCCCACATGCACCAGACCCAGTAGCATTACATCGAACCTAAAAGCTAAGCATGGGAACTGCTCTGTTGTTGGCTGCACAACCCAGCACAAAACACTATATCTGCCCCCAGCCTCTGAGGACAGAAGAGCTGAGTGGATAAAGTTTATTTTTGATTGCAATGTCCCAGCTACAGTCGGCAAAAACCTCTACGTGTGTGCTAACTACTTTGAGTCTGACTGGTTTTCCAACCTGGGTCAGTGCAGGACTGGTAATGAAACTTTTACTAAAAGAGGGACTGTCTGTGGCAACTGACTGTACGTGGCAAACTGCATACAAGGCAAATGTAAGTATTTTAAAAACATCTATTTATTCTGTGTTTCTCTTTTGCCATTTAGCATTAGCCAACATTAGCTGAGGTAACACATACTAGATGTAATTTTCAAAAGTTGTTGCCATTACTTGCTGCGGGATAACGTTAACAATGTTAACACAATAACTTTAATGCTATTTAGTTTGTTAGTTTAATTTAAAAGGAACATCTCGTCATCAATACAAGGACAACGTGAAAATTAACTGAGAGAATAGGTGTAGATATTGAGTCGCTAGCAGTGGGTTTCCATGACACCGCCACCACAGCCAGCAAGACCATATGACCTTAGGCAAAGTACAAATATACTAAAAGAAATATCAAACTCAAACATCCTGTTGTATAATCGATTCTCAAACTTGTTCGGGGTCTGACTCTGGTTCAAACATATATGGTCGCACTGATGTGTCTCTTGGGCAGCCATGTTTCTCCCAGGCTCTGCGTTCAACAGTTGCCATGGCAGCACAAAGATGTACTCACAGTGACACACTGCATGGTGGGGTGAGCGGTGGCTCATCATTTAATGGAACGGCCACTCAAAGCGGCCCTCCTGAACAGGTTAGTTTGGACAAGGTAAGATAGGTACTGTGGTTTTTGAGCTTGGCGATATTTTGAACAGAGCACATCATAGGCATTTCATTTAGACCCAAGGCAATGTGACAATTTGTGGGAAAATGGGAATAATATGTTACCTTTATAAATAAGGTTTTGCTGTGTGCTAAATAACAAGCAGCTAATTAATGAAACACTGATAATTCATTTAAAGCAGCCAGCATGGACACTTTCCAAATGTGCTCGTGTTTTCTACAAGGCTGCAAGTAGAAAGCTCAAAGCTTTGTGGATAGGTATTTTTCCATGCCTTCTCCCAATTCAGAAGGTGCCATGTTCATAATTATCCCACATTGCTGACTTACAGAAGATATTGGGCCTATTTGTTCTGGCAAAAACATGTTAAACCCAGCTTGACCTCGATGTGACTCCCATGCTGGATAACAACCTTGAACCAGTGGCGACACTCTCCAAAGGCGCAGAGCCCTTTATCCACTCAACAGAGCCATCTGGATCAGGTTTCAGGGACCATTGCTGGAGATGCCCACTAAAAATACACCAGTGAACATGGAAGAGCTGGCCCAGAGTGGTCTGGAAGATCATTATCTCAGCTTGGAGGAAAACAATGTGCTCTTCAGGATCAGGCTGGACGCCTGTATTTAACCAGCACATAACAGGTCCATCATGACATAACCACTACAGGATAGGGACACACAGTCTAGTAGTATTGTACGCTCTTTTAACAGGAGCAGAGAAGTGCAATATGGCACGAGACGATTGGCTATCAAACAGTTAAACAGCTGCAGCCATTTGATAAATCTAAAGTGACATCTAAAAGGCCAATGAAAACCATAAAAACCAAAACAGGTTTACAAAAGACTCCAAGACTAAAGGCACCACCTTTCTCAGAAGGCCAAGCATTAGCATATCAAAGTGCCATGTGGAAAGCACAGCACTGTAATATTTACTCAGCTGTCGTTGGGACGTCTGACCCATCCTCCACCATGGACTCCTTCCCCTGTCCCCAAACAGGGAGGGCCAACCCACACGAGAGCAAAACAATGGGCTATGACCTGAACTTTAGAAAGATAGATAGATAAATAATTACATAAATATCCATCCCCTGGGTAACGCCATGGACTACACACCCACTCATGGTGTGAGGGTGACCACTGTTGCTCAGCAACAGATTAGCCTAGCCTAACTCTTAAGTGCAGTGATTCATGGAGCAACACTTGCACCCTCTCAAATCATGAGCGAAGGAGTTCCCACACATTAATACCAATGCAGCTCTTGACGGCAAGCAGCCTTCGACTGTTCAAACCATCCATGAATCTGTTGTCCTGCTGAAAAGACTCTTTCTATGGCTTCTAAAGGATCCTAGCAAATCTCTTACTGCTCAGGTAAAGATATGATTCTTCTGTGTCTATATTTAAGAGAGCTGATACAGGATGAGCATTCAGCTGTGACATCCTGCTGAAGACGACCATATAAACAAAGTACATTCTTTGAAATGCCTTGTTAAACACCTCTTTCCCAAGTTTTTGGCCAAAAATTGGACTCATCTTATGAAAATCATACAGGTCAGCAGTAAAATAGAGCCATAGACATGTACCCCTGCTCAGAGTTTAAGCAGAAATGAGGGTCTGAAATAACATGACTTCTAGGGGTGTGTTCAGACTTAGTAGCTTTGGTTCAACTGAAATGAACCCTGGTGCAATTGCTCCGTTCATTACAGTAAATATGAATGCTTCCTTTCGAACTTTGGTGCGCATCAAATAAGTGGACCAAGACCACCTGAGCAAGTGAATCTTGGTAGATTTCTAACAAATTCTGATGCAGTTCATTTGAAGTATGAACCCAGACAAACCAAAGGTAACAAAACGAACCAAACACAGAAGGCTAAACGGTTTGCAAAAGGACAGAATACACTGAAAAAATGTAAATGTTTTCCATTACAGTTCAGTACAGGCATTAGACATGTACAAGGTCTTCTCTTTGTAGCGTACCATCATTGGTATGTGCAGCAGAGGAATTTCTGGTGCTGATTTGACTCCTTTATCCATTTTACCCTGCCTAGCTGTGTTTCCAGAAGGTAAAAATATCACCAAGTATGCACAACCCCCATAAGTGAATTAAGACCATAGACTATCATACGTGTCACTTTTTAAAAAAACTTATTTTGGTTCGATTGTAAGTTTGTGTGTGTGAACACTAAGCAAACCATGACTAAAATGTAACAAAGGAACCTTTTTGTTGCTTGGGCCAGACAAAGGGAACTGAACCATGTGAAGTATAAACACATCCTAAGATCCCCCAAACAGGACACAAGCAGGATTTAAATACAGTTAGTATAATCTATAATCTTGCTTCACCATATGTTCTAAATGAATGGACTCAGTTTAATTAACCCCTATAGGATCAAGTAACACACGCATAGTAAGCGATACCAGCATAACTGCTGCACAGTTCACTGAATTACATAGAAATAAAATGTCCAACATTTAAAAAAACCTCCCAAATGTTTCTCCATAATTTCACAGTGGGAGTTGATGTATGTACAATTGCATTAATGGAAGTAATGGAATCATGGAATGGAAGCCTTTGGAATCTAGGCATCAATCAGAATCAATGTTCTGTTTGCATTTTGTCTCCTTGCCAATATGATAATAATGAACAGAAATTAGTACCATTCCATGCCACAACCCCGTAGACATCAACACATTGCAATGTCTCAGAGAATGAACACTGTACTGAAAATATAGTAGAGAAATATGGTGTCATGTTCCCAGTACATGTACTAATTCATGCTCCAACCTTGTTACATGTTCAGGAAAACAGCTGTTTCAATATGGCAGTAAATCCATAACCCTCTTTTACCTTCCTCAACAAATGCCCCTGTGTACCGTTTCACTCTCTATCTCTCACCATATATCAATCTTCTCAGTCATTCATAAATTCTGGAAAAAAAAATCCCCTTTTAGTTAATTGCTGAGCAAATTTAATTTCTAAAGAGGTCCTCCGAAGAGCAAGAGGTAATGAAGTTGGGATGCCTTGTCTGTCCGCATCACTGCCCCACCCTGTTTCACGGAGGCCAAAGACAAATGCCCGCACGGTGTCAGTCGCACGATTATGTAATAGTGAAGTGCTCTGCGGCTCCGGCTTATTGTAGGCCACACAGTGCCCTTCTGTGAGCTATGAAGACTCCAGAAAAGACAGGCAGCTAGGAAGTTGTGAAGGACAATCTCTCTCTCCCCCGACCCCACCCCCACTCCATTCCCTAAAAGGGACAGCACTCCAGCGGCCTTGAACTCAGACATCTCTGCTCGATGAGGGGACGTGGGGTAGGTCGGATATGGGGTTAGGGGTAGGAGGTATGACATTCATCAATCCGTCGGGCCTTAGATACAGACGGGCCCATAACCTTCAAAAGTCTGTGTATGGGTGTAGGATGACTGGCATTCAGCTGAGCCTCCTCCCTCAGTGGGCTTTGCCCAATATAACTGCGGGGTAGTTAAATTAAGGTGCCGTTGAATAACAGCCCTAAGTCCACTTTAACCATCACCCCTAGCATGTCCTCCCGAGCCTGCAATTATGCTGAGCCTGCTGCATCGGGAACCACCGCGGCCTCTCTTTCAGTGGCCATTAGAGATACTCAGAGAAGCTGGGCCAAGAGCAGGCATTCAGTCTGCCCGAAACAGCCAGGCACCAATCCATCAGCCAGCTCCCTGTTAAATCCCTAGAACTCGTCAATCATGGATCTCTATTAAAGACAACCAGGCTAGAAATAGTCCAGAAACAGTGAAGCATCATAAAGCCACTTTTAAATTCACCAAACTGCTGATATCTTGAAAGACCTGAATGACTGAACTGTTCATAACAGCCATACTGAGCTCTGTCTTATCTCTTTAAGCATGCCGTCATTGTTACTGGTGGAACACAAGCGAAGACGTGTAGTGGACAATAACGTAACAGCTCATTCTTGAAAAGGAACATGAGACATACACTGCGAACCTACTCATACAGATAGCACTCTTTTTTATCATGGCCATATGGCTTTCAATAATCTCTAACCTGTTAGTAGATCCCAACAAACTAAGATGCTTTGGGGCCATCCACACCTCTCTCTTCACCCAAGATGCACCTCTACCTAAAGCGGTAACTCAGTATGAAACAGCCCATTTTGAAAATGCAATTTTCTGAAACCTCCACCTTCCTGACTCCCACGCCAGCCACCACCTCCTCGGTGGAGGTGTTGCATGTGGTCTCACATGCGCAGGACGGTGGTACGCACGTGCCCCGTAAACTACGTGCATAATACCAGTCCACTCTATAAAAATGTCACCAATGCACCTCGCTCGCCCTGGGCTGACATTTCTATTCCACAGATGGAAAAATCATTCCTGTGTGGCACTGTTGACAGATGATCTGGCACCCGGAGACATGATTTAAGATCCTTCTTTTCCTTTTGCCCTCTACTTTTGTTTATGCCATTAGTTTAATACAGGACTCTTTGCTTGCATTTGTCTTTTTTTCCTTGCACTCCCCCCCCCCCCCCCCCCCCGTTATCCTCCCCGTCGCAAGCCACAGCGTGAGCCAATTAAAGAGGTACTGTAAATGTCTTCTTTTTTAAAGATGCTGCAGTGCTGAGATCTTGGCCGGCATGCTCACACTGAACTGTGGAGTTTACAAGGCCATGTCCAGGTGTCTTTGGAGCAAACCATTGCTTGTGTTGGGCCCTCTCCACTTGATTGATCTGACCTCCATCTCAGTGTGGCTCTGCTGTGTTGCTTTTTTTCCCCTTCTTCTTCCCAAACTATGAATAATGCAGCTCTGTCTCCATTACGGTCAATCAATTATGGGTCATGATTGAGGGACGTGATGACCTTATGTCCAGTAGATGAGTATTAGCTTGTGAGCACTGAACCACAACATGCTCACTCATAGGGAATCTCTCTCACACACACACATACTAAAAACCATACTCCACTGGAGTGTCCCTTTTTGTTTACTGCTTTGTCGTTCTTTGTTGCACTCATACAACAGCATTTCTAATTCACTCTCAGTTAATTGCATTCAGCATGAAGGTCAAAGTCCCATCACATGAGCCCTGTAATTCAAGTGATAAACTGGCACGGTAATTTCACTGAACAAACACAGAGCAAGAGTTCACAAACCTGTATTTTGTACTCAAACTGTCCACCCCTGGGGTCGTCTCAAAGCAGTGCAACAGCAACTGAAACATCTATACTTGAAAAGTGCATTTATCAGGGAGTTCAGTCTTACGCAACACAATTGAAGCTTTCATTTGGTTTCTATTCAGGCTTGCCGACAACCAGAAGACGTTTGAAGAAGGAGTAGTGCAAAGCTCAGAGGACAAATATCACAAAGCACTAGAAATGAAAGCTTCAGCATATTCCAAACCAGCACTCCAAATTCTATTTGTGTGTAGGGGCAAGTTTGTTTGCAATACAGCAAGCTTTTCCCAACATAGTTTAAACACTGTAAAATACAGGGCTGAAGTAAAGATACCAGCTACCATGCAGCTACCATCACAACCGTTCCGATTTGGTAAAATACAGAAAGTGGATCCGTATTTGCACAAATTGCTAAGATAACCCAAAACATACACACACACAAAAAAAATCTCTCAAATGTTTTTACTGTGCACAATGCTCATAACTAATTGTATATATGAATGCCTCTTCTCCAAAACTTCAGAGTACCGTTTACAAACTCCATTTACAAACCTAGAAACTAAAAAAAAAGGTTTTCCTTTTTTCTGTTGTTGATGTCTATACTACCTGTTACTTTGTTCATGTTTACATGTCACAGTATAAATACACAATATATAATTACTAATAATGTCTTGATAGTCCTCCAAAGATGAGGGGTGTTTGCATGCCAAAAAACAAACAAACAAAAACCTACATACTAATAGGTTTGTGACCCCTTAGCCTGTAGCCTCTGACCTTTTGACATTTACGACTACTCTCCACGGATCCATACTGACTGGAAGCGTAAAGAACTTAATAAAGTCTCAGTGCCAAAATCTATACTCCCAGTTATCACTGACTCCAAGCAGCATGGTGTTCAACAGTTAACAAACTATATGCTTATCTTACATAAGGAAAATGATAAGAAATACTTTATTAGGTTTTTTACTTACTAAAAAAACATTTAAGATGTCCTCCTGGGGAATACACAGCTCACACCATAGGCGAATAAAGGACTTCAACCTGAATATTTAGTTTCATATGTGGCAAGTGCCAAACACTGCAATCTATAGGTAAAAATATTCCAGAGTTCAAGATGTACGAGCATCCGTCACGATCAAGAAGGCTATAGGATCCGAGGGAACTGCGTTACTAAGGCTGTTTTGTATATCTACTCAAACGAGCTAGCGCACACACAACAGGGTCCATGATGATCAACAACAATAATATGCGTATTGGTGATGTGCCATGAATGACCGGCAAAGACATAAGATCCCCCTCTATTTTTTGCATGTGTTGTTTTGTGACTAGATCGGATGGTGCGCCCAAATTCTCATTGGCTTAAAGGGGTCTTTGCACTTGTCATTAATACTGTCTGCCGTTCGTAATTTCCATGTCACCTGGGCGACTGTAGCCTATTCGCGAAACAAAATATTCACCCTCGACTGAGCAGATTTGTATGTACACTATATGTGTACTCGTATACACAGGCTATGTATGCGAGAAAACACAGGCTATAGTGGAAAACCGACGCTTGGGCACAATGAGACAAATGGAAACGTCGGCCACCTCGACATCCTCGCATTGTGTGACATTTGCTCGTTTTGCTTATTTTATGCGCAGATGTTCAAACGTAGTCATTTGCACCCCACATTTAACGCAACAATGCAGGCTGGCGCATTCGATTCGAGGTTCGGTTCGTGTAGGCAATACATCGTGCATTGTTTTTAAACACCTAATGTTACGGATTAAGATTACAGGTTTACCCTCAGTTCCGCACGTACCTGTTCAAATGGATTTAGACAAGATTCCTTTGAGAATTACGTTGCGTTTTCGGAAACGCGCGACAGCCTTCGACAGCATGTTCAGCTTTCTTCCTATTGCGGGCGACGCCAAATTCGCCGGGCTTTCGGTTTTGAAGGGCCGACAGCGCCTTTTCCCTACACGAACGACGCGGTTTTCTAACGCTTTCTGCCGGAGTCCTGCAGTCGATTGACTTGAATTGTTTATTGAAGGTATCCCCGGCACTCTGCAATGCCATGTATACTCCTCCTATACCCAGCATGGGCGCCAGTCTTAAAGCTACAGTACGTCTAATTCTCCTACCAACCCAATGATATAATTAGGTAGACCTATATTAAGTTCCTGTATGATTACATGTAAGCGGCACAGGGGAGTTTCACCTCTTCTGGCGCATACCTGGTCATTACGTGTTAAGATTCCGAAGGGGTTTCATTTCAGCTACTGTTAAAAATAGACATAAAAGTCTGCACACACAGACCGAATAAGTCTCTAAAGCTTGAACATGCAAAACATGTATGGGTTATTACTTAGGGTAATCAATAATTGATTAATCATGCACTCTGGAATGTGAGACTGCTTTTTTTTCTGATGATAGAACTCTCTTAAACATTAAGCTATCATGCAATCTATTACAAGGGTCTCTTTGAAATGTAAACAATGCCAAATGGTTTTGGAATCCTTTTCTTTGTAATTCTGTATTTCATTAAAAATCCTAAATGCATGAAGTGCGTATGTATATATGTATATATGTATGTATACATTGGTTGTAAGTGTCCTGCAGAATTCACAGCCTTCGTCTTTTCAGCAAGTTCACACCTTACCACCCAGCGTGACCTGCCTTTACTTCTGGCTAAAGCGAACAAGCACCAGAGGGCTTCCCAAGCCTAAGCTCCTGCTGGGTGACACTATCAACCAGCCAGAGTTTCACAGCTTGCCTGAATACGAAGACATGTGAAGGTGTTGCCAGCCCCTCCTCCCTGCCAGACCCATGTTCCCATTCAAAGCTGTCACACGTTTCACAGCATCGGGTGAAGCCGCACAGACAGCTTTTATTCTGCTGGGCACTAATTATGCATTTTAAGAGGTCAAAGCTGAACTCTGACTAGGTACGGTTGAGGACACTGGTAAATTGTCAGTCTTTCCCTGTGCTCTGCTGGGAGCTGTCGTTGCCATCAACTGAAATGAGTACATTCTTATTTTTTAACTTTGAAACCCAAGCCAGTACAGTCTTATTTTTAAGCTTTAAGAACTCAAAGCAGGGTATTCTTATTTTTGAGCCTTAATAATTCAGATCAGTGGATTTTGATATCTCTGACGTTTTCAGTGCTTTTTTTCAGACCATAGTCATCAGCAAATGAATATCTTAAAAAAATATCTTCATAAAGTATAAATGAACAGCATTAAGAACAGTGCCTTTTTTTTACCCTGACATTAATGCCACAACACGTCATTATGAGTTATCTTATACAGCTTAGTCATAGGGGTTGAGTTACATCCTTTTCTTTAATACCACAACAGAAATAAACGGTTAACAAATCAAGGAGCACTTCCAAGCTAACCAGTGCACTGTGTCATGCATCAGACCTAAACAAAGCAGACTTTGGCCTTAGTATTTGATTACAAAGAAAAACAGCAGGCTTGCCAAGCGACAATGACCTTTGATTCGGCTGGTCTCGCTTGAACTTATGATGACCAGGAAAAGCACAGGCTCCTAAGGAAGGCCAGTGCCCACAAGGATAAAGGGTGAGGGAGGTTCTGACTGTGTTCTCACCTTTGAACTCAGTTACAAGGTTACACTCAGTTACACCTTTGAACTCAGTTACAAGATTACACTCAGTTACACCTTTGAACTCAGTTACAAGGTTACACTCAGTTACACCTTTGAACTCAGTTACAAAGGTTGCTGTTTTGGCTACAAAAGAGCAAAAGAAATTACAGTTTAACACAATATTGATAGGGCCACTAAAAATAGACTTTTCTTGCTGAGGAGTTGGGATCATGGGTAAATCAAGTAAAAAGTAAGGTAAATAAAACACAAACAATAAATACTACTCAGGTTATATACTGCTGCACAAAGAGAACACAGCAAACAAGCAATTTTGTTTGTGATAATGTACTTTTAAAGTCTTTTAAAGTCTTTTCTAAATGAGTTGTATAATGTCTACAGTTTGTGGCCTTGGGGTAAGATGTTATAAAACATCCAGTAACAAAGGTGTAATGTCAGAGTAGCACCATGTAAAATGGTTACCGTGGTTGTTTGTGGTTATTGTTTATCTTTTCTCCCTATATTTGTGTTTGTGATGTATACCTAATGACTATTCAAAAAAAAACCTGTTATGTCAGAAACATAACTTTCTGCCAAAGCATACATTATAGTCCATTCTGAGAAATACAAATGTCATGCCTGCAAAGAAATAAACAGCCTGCAAAATGATCTGGTCCCAAAATATCCTGATTAGGGTTTCGACGCACCTGATGCAGTTTCAGAGTCACGTGATTCTGGGTCAGTGCGACTGCTTCTTCTGAGCTCACAGATCACCACAGCGTGGTGTTTTGACGCCGGGTTGCCTGATGTGGGCCTCTCTGCGGGTTAGGACCCTGCATCATAACATCACCAGCACTATTTCACCGAGCGATGCGGATCAATACGATCTGTTTATGCATGCGGCCGGTGCGCGCAGCACTACGGTTCAGAGAGCGAAGTGCTCCTATTATGGCTGCTTAAGACCTGGCACAGACACAACAGCAGCCGAGGGACAGCTAGAGGAAGCACAGCTCATCCACACAGCTCCTTCCTCTTCCTCTTCCTCTTCCTCTTCCTCTTCTTCTTCCTGCTCTGGAAAGTAATAATTTAAATAAACAAGCACCAGACTAATAATCAGTTCCATTAGTACTTTGAAAAAAAAAAAAAAAAAAAAAAAAAAAAAACCTTTGTGTCAAATGTGTGGTTAATAAACGTGGAGAAATGAAAGTGTTTTGACAAGAAAGATTTAAAAAAAAAAAATCACAGGTTATAGCAAGTTAAGTGAGAGAGAGTGAGTGGGCGAGAGAGCCTGAGAGACTGAGAAGCCATTAACATGTGCAGGGCTCTGACACATTGTGCCCCACTGTGCCTGCATGGGCGAGCGGCATGCGGGGGGCTGAGGACTTGGCGTTAGGTGCAGGCCTGGCCTCACTGTGCCTGCACAATGTGCTGCCATGTGTGCCTGCATAGCCAGCATCTACATTCTACCCATTCTCCCTGCCCTTCCTATGAGCGTCGGTCACTCCCATAGGCAAAGCCCCCACGCTGGCCCGGCGATCAGTGGCTTAAGTACAAAACCTCATTGACCTAGCTAGAGGAATTTATTGGTTAAGGGACGAAAGATGCACCCAATTCTATTGCTACATATTTCTATTTGTAATACTATTGTAATAATATGGTATTGCTAATATGTTTATTCGTTTTTTTTTTGGGGGGGGGGGAGTTTTTATTTTATTTTTGCTAATAATACATTGTAATCCATATTGTAGACTCTATGGAGTTCAAATGAGATGTTTTGAGTCCTCAGTGTGAAGTTAAGAGTGGCAGGTATTTGTTCTTTGTTTTATCCTAAGTGTTGTTAATCTCTTTCTGAGAGACCCCTTAATCTCCGAAGCTGCATCTAACCCCATCAAACGTTTAACTTTTGCATGCTTGCGTTAATCTTTGCACGAGCATCCCTTTTATCAGTGAGGTGTAGATCCACATTCATTTTGCCTCAGGCTAGTGTCTCCCCCACGTGCGCGATCTCCCATTTTAATCCTCAGCTCAACCTGAGCGAAACATGTATTACTTTTCTCTATTTGCACCCCATAATTTAAGGAAAATGGAAGTAGACTGAATAAGACATCAGCTCACAGCAGGGTTATGGTGGTGAGGTTTAATGCAGCTTAGCTCTGCCCATGATATAATGCTGGGTAAGTGTTATTGGTCAACATCAGGCCATGGCAAAGATGTTCACTGTCTGTGGGTTTGCTCAGTTAACTTTGTGCTTAGCATCATGCTTGTGCATTGTGTGCCAGAGATTCTGAGTTACAAGATTAGCTTTGAGCTCTCGGAGGGGTGAATATGTACTAAAGCTTTCACTTTGCCATGCTGCATAATTTATGTGTTTTCATCAGTTCTAACTTTAGAAAATTCTTTTTCTGAAGAGCTACAGATCAAATGAAAAGTAGAAAAAAAAATGTTTCAACTGGCTAAGTCTCTGAATTCATGTGGCTCAGGAAAGTGAACAAAGCACATTTCTCTTTCCTTTTTTAATATTTATATGATTTCTTTCCCCACATTTCTGTGGTTGGCCTACATTCCTTCCAAAAACTCATGTCAGAATGGTCCATACATCACTCACCTCTGTGGCTCTCGGGAGCCACTCTACACGTGTGTGTGTGTGTGTGTGTGTGTGTGTGTGTGTGTGTGCACGTGTGTGTGGTTGTGAGTGCCTGTGTGTGCGCGTGTGCGTGTGTACGTGTGTGTTTGAGTGTGTGTGTGTGTGTGTGTGTGTGTGTGTGTGTGTGTGTGTGTGAACGGAGCCGCACTAGCTCCAACGCAGTGGCAATGCACCAGACTGGCTCGCTCCCTGCGTGCCGTGCCACCCCTCCTCCCAGCATGCTTTGTTTCTACATCTTGCTGACCCACTTTGTGCTCTCGGACTAATCCCTGTGGCCCGTTGCCGTGGGTGGTCTTGAAGGAACCTGCCTCCCTGCTTCTCCCTCATTAGAATATCAGATAGCATGAATATAAGAGTCCACAAAAAAAAAAGGAAAACAGAAAAAAAGAACAGAATGAAC
This sequence comes from Electrophorus electricus, assembly GCF_041902795.1. Classification (NCBI taxonomy): domain Eukaryota; kingdom Metazoa; phylum Chordata; class Actinopteri; order Gymnotiformes; family Gymnotidae; genus Electrophorus; species Electrophorus electricus. The sequence goes on from NC_137513.1 coordinate 18,011,380, forward strand.
CAGGGCCGTCGAGGGATTTGGAAGCGCAGCATTGTGTGTGTTGTCTCGAGGGTCTCAGCTTGAACTCATTTACCATAGGCCTTGGCCTCCAATCACAGAACCCATTCTGAGTCACTGTGTCAACAACATTGTGTGCTGGACTAAGGCTGTCTATTCTTAGTGTGCAGACTCAATATCGGTGCTCAGTGTCACAAAGTTCAGTGAAATGTAACATAGTTGGGAAGTAAAGTAGTTCTATTCATCAGCTAACTTCTGAAGCTCAATAGGGCAGGTGTGCCTAACGGACCCCCCGCGCCCCCCCCCCCCCACACACACAATTGCCTTCCGCTACACACACCCACAAACACATCCACACATATTGCCTAGTGTGAGGCTTCTTGATGTACAAATTTTACAAGGTAGATTGGATTGGACTTGCTGTGACCCTTCATGGACAGGGGCCGCTCCTATTGTAATCAGAGAAAAAACAGTTATATTTGACAATGTCCTTTGTATTCCATTGACATAAAGAGCACATGTAATGGGCAATGCCATCTCTTTGTGAGGAACAGCATTTTTCCTGACAGAGTTCTGAAATAATTTACCTCATCAGTGCTTGAACTCAGAGACTTGAAGACATCAAAATGAGCTTTTGATTATGCTAGAACTTTCACCGTTCTGGTTTTTACGATCCTTTTCAGATTGCTGAGTCCCTGGTTAATAAATTGGATCTCACTCAGGCACTTTCCTCTCTGAAGTAAGCAGCATAATTACAGAAATGATCTTTAATTAGGGCAAAGAGAAGAATTATCCAGCTGTGGCCAGCGCAGTATTCTTCAACATCATTTTCTCTTTCAGTGAGCCAAAAAATCAAAGAGGACAATGTGGTGCTAAAATAATGAAGGAGGACAGACTGCCTTAGCTCATAAAGGCACCTTGGGGTGTTTTTCAGTGTCTTCGTTTTTCTCCCACCTTTATTCCGTCACAGAAATCAGAGGCCACTGTGATATTATTCTCTGCCCTTCACAGCAGACCTGAGATCAGCATTCCTCACGCCTCTCTGAACCATGACCGTTTTGGAACAAAACCTGAACCGCCATTGGGCCAGAGCTGGCATCAATCATAAACGCTGCTGGAGAGACAGACTGACAGCTAGACACTCCAGTCAGGAGAACAGGGCAAAGAGAGTGGGCGGGTTGGGGTCGCAGGGCTGGCGTAGAAGGAGGCGGGATCGAGCCCCTACTCAGACTTGCTGTTGGGCTACAGGGCAGCGGGCACAGGCAGGCTTGGCCCAGTTCACGTTCTGCTATTGACATGCCACCGCCCCGTATGCTCATTACCAGACCAGCAGGAGGTAGTCTGGGGCATGGAGAACTCCTGCATGCTGGTAAACCAGACTGCACCATTCATCGCAAATCCACCCTCATGTTCCCATTATGGGAGGAAAGGTTAATGTCCTCTGACCCTTGAGCCTGAGCTAAGAGGGCATGGTGAGGATACTGACATTTAAAAGCAGCGCTGCAAGGGTTGTCTGTATGTCTGAACGTTAAGGCCAAGTTTATTGCTTGATTAATGATAGAGGAACTGTTAAGTGTGTGTGTGTGTGTGTGTGTGTATGTGTGTGTGTGTAGGTGATGCGTGGGGTGTTTGGATATTGGTACTGGTTGCAGCACTTACACAAAACCCATATTATTAGTGCAAAAATGGTCTCAAGCAGTGAAGGCCAAGCTTCATAAGCTTGCTCTGTGAGCGGAAAATAACGAAAGTGGATGTCTTGAATTTTGAATGATTCCAATTATGTGACTAATAGATTAGATTAGGAAACCGAAGACAGTAATATTGAAATGAAATGCAGAACTCATTCCTCAGCACTCAGAGAAAAGAATAGCATTTAAAAGGCAGACCATGTTTATGATAATGCTTATTTGCAGCCTAAAGGAGAAAAGTAGGTATTTAAATCCCCATCGTTACACACCACAAGCTGCTCTATTCAGTACAATTAATTGTGTTCCCATTGGGCAATTATTTCCCCCATGATTATTTCATTTTACAGCTCACATAATGCAGCTGGTTTTCAGCCTGCTCACAGAAAAATGAAACGGTGACATTTGGATCAGGTGCTCATTGACGTCTATTTAAGGGTATCTCTCAATTTGTTTGTGATACTAAATAAAACACAGATGATGAAACCCCGGCGGTAAACTAAGCAGGCTGACCTTGGCCTGCCTCTGTAACACAACCCTCAGAATGATCTGCCGCTCAGCAACCTTGCACTGCCCTCTATTATCAGGCCTTCCCCCCCCCCACCCCCACCCCTCTCTCTCTCTCTTTCTCGCTCTCTCTTTCCCATTCTCTACCAGGGACTTATATCTTCTTATATCTGTCTGTGCACACAGATTCTACATGGCTCAGCTAATGGACTCAGATGTGCATTTTTCTGAACTGTCATCATTTTTCTCTTTAATACAATACAGAAGAATATGCCCAGAGGTCAGATGGGTCAGGTACCCCAAAGCAATTACTCCCCCCCCCCCCCCCCCATTGAAGCCCAACTTTGATCAATATGCAGTCATAAGAAAGCACATGAAAGTTCTTCTTTGGCTTCACCAACACAGCACCAGTTTTGCAGCAGGGGACGCGTATTTCCAGGTGACTAGCGGCTGGTGACGAGCGGGGCGTGATGGCAGAAAAGTGCGCTGTTATTGCTGAAAAATGTGAAGGCGTCAGCAGCTCCTCCATGCAGCCCCCCACAGCATCCCCAGCCCCCATTCACTGAGTAATTACTGCAAATCGCAGAGGCAAGCAGGAGAGGGTCTGAAGACGTCTCATCCTTTCCGACGCTCCATCTTTGCAATTTAAACCAGCAGCGATCTCTCTAAAGGCCCGCCGCAATTGCAACAGCACATTTACACGCCACAATTTTCAAACTTGTCCTTGTCCGCTGAGCTCCTTATCTGCCGTGCCCTTCGTTATTATTCTAGGAAAATAACTTTGTGCTCAAGGTGAGCACAGCCTTGTGAGATGCAGGAACTGAGAGTGCTCCCCCCCCCCCCTTCTTGCTTTCTGCAACGCTTTCAGTTTTATGCATTACAAAATTCACCTCCTTCATATGTAGAGGAAAGTGGAAGTGAAAAGTCACCCTCATGTCAGAACTGTGCCTCACACAGAGAGGTGAGATTGCCACACGTAACAGAGCTGTGCGGGTTAAACTGTGATGCTACAGGAAGATGATGTCAAGAGTTCAAGGGCAGACGTGGACAGGGGAAGTGGGTAGGCTTCCTTGTTGTGCGGCTGCAAAAGTATCTGCACCACATGTGTCTGAGAACAACTGCAGGCCTGTCTGGAGATTTATCATTCCCTTTTAGTCCGCCAGACATGGAGAGAAAAGTCCCCAAGTACAAAATAAACTGCAACCGAGTAACCTCAACTTTTGTTAACTTTCGAGACGTTACGAAGTTGGACAAACCAAAAGTAAAAAATAAAAAATAAATAAAAAAAGAAGAAGACATCTGATGGCGAGCCATTAGCAGTTATTTCCAGTTTCCTCCTCATGAAGAGTTTCAGTGGAGCAGGCATCCTGTGTGGATTCTTGGTTTATGCAACTGCGTTAACCCAAGTGTTGCTCTGATTCATGTGCTCACTGGCTGCCTGAGAGCAGGCATAACACAACACTTCTTCCTACCACCCCCTCAGTGTGGGCCTTGCTAATGCACTCCCGTGCGCACCTCTCCACCACTCACAGATGGCACTTACTGGCTCAGACAGGGCATAGAAAGCGCCGTGCCAGCAAGGACTTTTTTTTTTAATTTGCCAATGACTTGGTGCATTAAAAGCCATTTAGTAGACCACTGCGATGCTCACAATGCGAGATAGCTTTGAATTTCTAATTCATTATGCAGTCATAGCCATTGTTCTTTAGCTAATAAGTTTTCTATCTGCACTTTAAAAGCCTCTGATATTCAGCTCTATGGTGATTTTATTATTCTACATATTACAGATTGAATGCATTGATCTTTTTTACGTTCCTGAAAATAAATGTTAAATTTCACAAAGAACACAGTACAAAGCTCCCAAACCACAGAGCATCTAACTGTGTATGTTAGAAACATACCAGTCCCTGGTCACTATGTGCTAGAAGGTATTGATCCATTGACAGGTAAACACTGGTCAGGCTGTTCATCCATAGATACTCTGTTAAGGAGCTTATTTGCAGCAAACCTTGGGAAGGCTGGCAAAGTGAGTAAAACAGTATTGATTTTGCCATTGATAGTAGCATTCCTGGTATTGATCAGAATCAAGTATCTGTCATCTGCAGAGCACCGCAATTTCCACTGGTAGCGAGTTTGCAATTAAACCCTGATTAGCATTCTAGGCCTATGAGTAATTTGTTTTAATGGAAGTTCATTAAATTGGTGACTTGCTTTTGAGGTCAAGGAGATCTCACACTGCCTTAGGGTGTAGTGTTTCAATCACAGTTAGTTGAATTGCATGACAATGAATGCCAAAATATAAACATTTGGATTATTTTGCGCACAGTAGATGGATTTACTGGCAGTATTTGACTGGCTGAATGTAACCCTAAGAAAGATATGACAATGTTTCCTTGAAGACATAACCAAATGTCTTTTTAAATTAAAATTCTTACATATGAGTGTAAAATTAAAATCTGTGCCTAAAATCTGAAAAATATACTTTGTCATTTACAGACATTAACTAACACAAAGTATTTGAATAAAAACCTATAACAGAGTTTTTGCTGAAGATAGAGTGATTGTAAGATAAGCTCACAAATTAGTTCTTGTAGCCCAATTAAAGTGAATGAAGAAGACCAAGAATTTGGTCTGTCCTCCTACCCCATCTCCTGTGTCCACTGTAAAATCAATGGCTGGATGTAGGTAACTTGGGGAAGACAGGGAGACAGGCTAGACAGCCCAGCTCCATTTCATGCATCATTGCCTATAAGCTTAAAAACCAAGCTCAACCCTGACTAGTCTTCATTCCCATATTTTCTTAAACACACAACACTCACTGACAAACATGGACCACCTCACATGCACACACTTAAAACAAAACGCACAACTCAAAACCTCAGGCACATATGTTCACATACACCAAGTAACCACATGAGCACACTCATATGTGGACACAGACACACACAGACACATTCTTCCTAAGAAAGCAACATGCTAGCAGCTCTTCCATTGATATACTATCACCCAAGTACTGCTGCACAATTGCTATCTGTGTCAACAACACTGGGTCATTACATAATAAAAAGAGAGCCAAGATATATCAAATGAATATGAGGTTTTAGATTTTATGTGATAATATAAAATAGCTTGAAAATACAATACTTTCATCCTAAATACACGGACATATTTATAGATGCTGGTGTCAGTAGCCCACATAGTCACTTTACAGTGCTTATAGGTAGGATCCCTGGAAGATACCCTGTCTCCAGTTCAAAATGACAAACAATATGGATTCAACAGCACTCTCTTAATTTCCATATGTAAGCAGTGGTACCATTTGATCTTTCTCATCTCCTGACTATTTCTGGCTGCACACACTTCCAAACTGTTGCTGCAAGTTCCTGTTCCACTCTTCCTTTAGAGCTGGTGAATCAGTCCAACAAGAAGAGGCCTTGCTCCGTTACTAACCTCCAGGTGTGTCAGCAGCAGGCCAGGTGCCTATGGTTAAAGCTAACATGCAATTACGTGGCCGGTGGAGTTCACAGCTCTGTGTCTTCCAGGAATACTCTTATTAGACTTCTATCTGCTTTACACACCTTGCTATTGACAGCAATGCAGATGGATTGTAGAAACTAAATTAAAAAATAAAACCTCACAAAAGGATTGGGAAAATACACTGAAATGGTCTTGTGTGCTTTCATTTAGTGTAAATAAAAGAGTAATACTGTATTACTTGACTCTTGAGGTTAACACCACACATGTCAAATCTAACAGGAGAGTGTCGCTTGTGGTATTTGGCAAATGTGCTTGTGTTTGAACACAGGATTTTCTAGCAGCCTCATGCTGTTGAGCCACTTGGGCACATGCTGAAGAGCCTCTCTAGCACATGCTGTAGAGCCGCTCTGGCACATGCTGTAGAGCCGCTCTGGCACAGGTGGAAGAGCCGCTCTGGCACAGGTGGAAGAGCCGCTCTGGCACAGGTAGAAGAGCCACCCTGTCACATGCTGAAGAGCCGCTCTGGTACATCTCCTATAGTCTAGCTTTCTCCAGTTCTGCTGTTCTCTGACACGTCACCATTATCACCATTGTCCGCTCAGAGTCCTGGTGGCCTGCCGCTCATGAAAGCACCTGCTGTGTAGATCACCGTGAACAGCTTGTCACCTTCTTATCTGTCTTTTGGCACCTTCTTCACCCTTCACTGAAGGTGCCTTTAAGACGATAACACCACATCTTTTGGTTTTCTTCTTGAGTGCTAGCACGGGCCATTTCAGTTGATCTATAAGTTCTGCTGGATGTTTCCTTTTATGCATAACATTCCACTTGGCTTGCAACCAAAATCGCTTGGTACGGTCCAAGAGCCTTCTCTTTAATGCCATTGTGACATTGATTTGGAAAATGCCCTTGGGTCAATTTTACAGGTAAATTTGGGACCTGTATCTCACCATACTTTAGAGAGCAGGGTGCTTGCATGTCTCCTTAACATCTTCCAAAACAACAGAAGTCAACTCTTGGTAAGAGTTAAACAGATTTAGGAGGAGAAAAATGCTATCCCTCTGAGGGCTTCTAAAAAACGATAAGCCTAACACACTGACCCCCAAACCTACCCAAGCAGGCAACACGGCCATAATTAAACCCCTCATTATTCTCCTCACTGGCAGATATATAACATGTGATATTCATATTCAGTCACAGGAGACATGGGTTTAGACGATAATATGTTTGGCAGGGATCATTTCCACATATTTAATTCAGAGGGCCATCCGTTGAGTTTGCTGGGAAGAGGTATCCCTCAGTGCTCAAAAATACCCAATTAACACTGGGAAGGATCTGGCAGAGGAGTATTTGGGGAAATCAAATTCCTTTTCAACAGGCCTCTTGTAGGAAAGCAGGCAATAAGGCCCTTTATCTAATACATGCCAAGAATAATTAGGTTACTGAGGCCCTGCCTGTTGTTACTCAATAATTAGGCCAGCCTCTTATGGATTTGCGTGAGGACACATTGACCTTGGCAGTAGAGGAGGGGAAAGCTATGGGCACGGCTGACGTCCAAGCTGTGGTGCGCCGATCGTCTCCCACCGCTGGCTGGTGCACCCCGATCACGTAGCGTGGGCTCCGACGGCGGCGGTACGGAAAAAGCCGCTGGAAGCGGAGGACATGGAGATGAAAGGGAATATGTGATGAAGCGCGCTGAGGTCCTCGAGGAGACAACGCAGCGCCTGCCTCCACCTATGCTCCTGCTCCTCCTCCTCCTGGCCAGGAATGGGGGGCAGATGTGGTGCATGGGCTGTTATCAGCTTGGTTTGGAAAAAGAGGTGAACAAATCTATTGTTCATGCCCTTGTTGGAAACTTTAAGCACAATACTTGAAATAGAAGTGATATAGGAGACACACTACAGCCAACGTCTTAATACTCCTATAAAGATCATTTATGTAGACAGGTAGGGTTTTTAAAAAACTGTTTTTAGGTAAGTACTTATATTACTTTGCTATAACTGCTAGATAATAAATACTGTGACCTAAAGATCATAACATATGTTTACATTAAAAGCCTTTTAAAAATATCCATACACTATATATTTAACAATGAACTTACTGTGTTTCTAATAGAGGTCTGATATGTAGTTCCCTAGCACCATTACTTTGAGTGGCGATGGATCAGGTTGGAATATTCAATGAATAAACTTTGTCTGAAGTAGTCATATGCAGCTTACATGTAAATGTATCTTACCTGTGATCGCATGGTTCCAGTGTATTAGATTTGAAACAAAGCATAAGCAATCATATACCCCCTCAAAATGTTTATTAGAATTAGAGAATCTTAAATGGTCTTTAAAATTGTAATTGAAATACAACAGTGTACATGTATTGTGTGTGACAAGTATCCCTCTGTCAAATATCCCTCTGAAACAGAGCAATTCCATTGCTTTACATTACTTATTTAAATTCATGTCGGTTAAATTACAGGAAACTGAAAATGTTAAAATAGAAACTGTGTGAGTGTGAAAAGCAGCTAAAATGTGCAACGGATCGCTGACATCCAGGCAAAGGTCAGACGAGGTCATGCTTATTCACGCCCTGCAGGTCACCAACAGTTCATCGGTAGGTCACCAGCAGGTCAAGATAGTAAAGCTTCTCCTCTTCAAAGGTGATGGGAAGTCAAAGGTCCCATGGAGGACAGCAGGATTGGCCTTAAGAGCACTGCTATCGTCACAGTTCACAACCCGAGTCACCCGTTTCTAGGAAATGCAGAATGTCAGGTGACATTTTGGATCACTCAAACCCTCAAAACCACCTTCATATGAATAGACGGGTCCGACGCTACCCGATACATGGAAAGTATGATGGGAAGTATGATTGTATCCAACCTTTTGCATGGCTTTTCTGCAGAAATCTGTCTATCAGCTGTATTGTCCTCCAGATCAGCCCACTAACTAAAGCTATGGAAAGGGCTGAGGGCGGAGCACAACGGCTCTCCCATTGTGTGCACCGAAGGCAGAAGTGACGGTTCTGGTCTGAGCGAGTGGCGCTGTGGTCCATGTGGCGTCAGGGGAGATTGGACTGCTCGATGCCAGACAGAGGGCACCAGGCTGGGCTTCAGAGACTGCCTCTCCCCTGATGCTGCCATTCATCAAAGCCTCAAATGCATAACAACGCTCCGAGTTGACTTGATGCCTTGTACTGACTCAGTGCCGGATCCCCTGACATTTAAACACCAGTAATGGAGAAATGAGCAGTAGCTCGTATTAGGGCAGTATCGTAATTGAAGAGAAAAAATTCAAGGAAGCCAAGAGCAAGCCATAGCTGGTTTTATAATACTGAGATTTTTAGAAGGTTTGAAAAATCTTTGCCTTATGGACAATGATGAGAAGGCCTTTCTACTCAAAATGCAGACTTTTAATTTTTTTTATTCAAGTTTCAGTAACTGGCACTTTTTCAAAATATGTCTTGAGAGAGATAGAGAACAAGAATGAGAGAGTGAATGAGAATGAGAGAACAATTTCCAACATTTTTGGCCTATTTTAGACTTTGAAATAAAAATAGGGATGGGCTACTGAAATGTAGAAACACACTTCTATACTGCACTAAAGGACATGCATGTTATATACTGTAGATGGATTTTTAAAGCATATATAGAGCCACACTCTCAAATATATATTTACATTGTATGGTATTAACAAAAACTACAATTTAACCATCTTTCAGGTTTTATTTACACATTGTTCCAGTTGAGCTTTCCCCTTTTCTCACAATCCTACTGTACATACCTGCATACGTACACACACATGCACATGCATGCATGCAAACATGCACACATGCAAACAAATACACACAAACACAAAAATGCACAGCTTGTAATACACATTTATGGGTATTTCCAGTGACTTGTGTATTATTAGAGTCGATTTTCGCTATGCCAAGCCTACACCAAACATTTGGACATGGGGACATTTGGTCCTTCCAAAGAGCTCTACACACACAAACATAGCCACATGACCACACTACAGGGAGGCCTCTGTCCAAAAAAAAAACCCCTCTAAATAAACCAGGCACAGGGTGACCAAGAGGATGCAGCTGGAACATCTATCTGCCTCCCAAGACTGCTTCTGAATGGAATAGGGGGAGAGGGAGAGAGAGAGAGAGAGAGAGAGAGAGAGAGAGAGAGAGAGAGAGAGAGAGAGAGAGAGAAAGAGGGGGGGCAGATGAGAGTGGAGAAAAGGAGAGTGTTGAGCACAATGTGAGCACCTGGATGCAGCTTTCCCACACGGATCTCCCCCTATCCGGCCAAGTCCGGATACTCTCGAAAAGACTCCCATGAAAGACCCTCACTGTCTGAACTCTCCTGCCCCTTTTCTGAACCACTCTTTCAGCTTATTGACTCCTCTTCCTGCTCTTTCAGTTATTTTTATTACATCACGACCGAGCTTTAAAAACTTGCTGTGTGAAGTCTTGGAAAGTCTTGCGGTGACCTGAAGTGAAGATTTTAAAAGGTGTTTGCAGCATGCATTGGTAATATTGTGGCTATTATAAAAAGGTCTAGCACAAAGAGAGAGAGAGAGAGAGAGAGAGAGAGAGAGAGAGAGAGAGAGAGAGAGAGACTAAATCAAGAAATAGCTGCATTAATGGCATATAATCAGACTTCTGCTTTTTGCATATTATTCTATTGTGATAGTCAGCTTGGCTGCAAACCAATTACACACAGTCAACACCATAAATAAACACAGTACCACCATGTTTTGTTAGATAAATCTGATACAAGCAGCAGAATTCTAAATGTCTTTTTAAATGCAGAAAAATGGGCATGTGGGGGCACCCCTTTGATTTCCTCCTGTTGATTTTGGTAGTCAGTAAAGGGGAGAAGAGAGTGTGCTTATCTTCAGTTAATGTGCTGCTGAGACAGCAGGAAGCTGCTCTATAAAAGGATCTCTAAGCGTAGGGCAGAGAGGCCAGCGTCTCTGTGCGAATCCGAGGAACAGCAGGACAAAAGGTCAACCACCACGGGCCTGGCGGGGCCCCCGCCCGCGACTGTCTGCAAGAGCGCAGGGTTGCACGTGGTGTGACCTCTCATTACCAGTCACACAGCATGCCAAAAAGGCTAAAGTTCACCACTGGTTCAAGTAAGCTCACTGGTTACTTGAATAGGAATCATTTTTCCTTGGAAAAATGAGGAATTCTGAGGAGTGACTGTTAGCTCCCCACAGAACCCAAGAAATATAACATCACTTCAAATGCCAAGCGCCCGGGGCAGTTTGTTCCACTTCAGCGTGAGGTCCAATACACATCCAAACACCAGTGACGCTTTGAGAGCAGACAGCAACTACCCTCTTCGTTCCATCTCTGATCTATATATCCTACCAGTCTTGGTCTCAGTAACGGACCGCCGCCTAAATGCTGAAATGCAAAGCCTTCTTGGACAGCCTGGCTCCTTCGCTTAATCCCATGTCCTGTCTGATTTTGCGAGCCACTCATCGCAGTGCTGGCATGAGCAGACTGGAGGATGGTGTCACGCCTGAGTGGTTATTTGATTAGGTATACTATGGGCTTATGCGATAAAGCGTTGGCCGTGTCTCAGGGTGGGAAGCTCCATTCCAATTCCTGGGCAAGGACAAGCAGAGCATATGTAGTATAAGAGACGGCGATGAGTTTGACATCGTCTTCCCCGCAACGTGTGCACCCGTATGGGATGAAAAAGATGTGCCACAAGAGTAAGACATGGATTCATTCGTAAACATTAACACAGCTTTGCTGTAGTTCACCAGGTCAGCAGGTTAATCGAGGTGCCCAAGGACGTGGCTTCCACTCCCAAGGGAGCACAGTGTCATGTTGATATGTATAAGAGAGTATGCCAAATGTTGTAAATGCTTTTTGGCAAAACCGTCTGTGTTTTCTGACCTGCCAGTCAGATGTTGCACTATCGATTTTTGCAAATGCTGGATGATTTAAAGGCAGACTTAGCCAACATTCCCCTCATGTACAGACTCAGCAACCGTCATGAAAAACAAACAGCTCCAGAAATCCCAAATGAGGCGAATACGCTTTGGCCAGTTTGGGCAGCTGGACAGTCTGCTGTAGGTGGCTGTTAGAATTATCTACGGTGTGCTAGGATTCTTGCACGCCGCCTCATCTTCGGGGCCAAGCGTGGCTGGGTTGGTGCGTGATTGGCGGGCTACGCGCGTACACACACGCGAGCCGATTAAAAGGCTGCTTCATTACCCTCTGTCACATCGGCTAAGATTTATGGGACCTAATGGAGGAGTCCGTGTTTTGGCAATTTACTGAAGGAGATGGGAAATTGATGGCTTTTCACACCACAGCTTAGTGAGCGCGGAGAGAGTGTCCTGCGGGAGAGACTTTCACCTGCTGTGGGGGAAAAAAAAAGGAGTTCAGCCGGGAACCGAGGATGATGTGCTTGCTTGATTTGTTTAACTTCTTCTTTAAGTATTGTATGGGTACTCTGCCATGCTCACTATTTAAGAAAGGGTGGTTCAGACTGAAAACCTTGTCAGAATGACGTTGGATGGAAACAAATGACTAGCTCAATAGCACCATCTGCTGATGGGTTTTAGTATTACTGTTGTTTATCTGCACAGGATCCAAACACATTGGCAAGAGTAACTGAACCTATAAGCTGATTTTACAGATGTCAATAATAACTTATGCTTTTGAGTGTAAACCATAAACCACAAAATAAATATATTTTTGCTCCCTTGCTTCATACTGCTTACAGGACATATAACTATCAACAAATCACTAACTTTAGCAGCTCAAAATCAGATACACTGTCAAAATACAGTTTTTCATCTAGAAAATGAACAAATACTTATAAAACAAACAGGCATTTTACATTTACTGTATAATTTTATTCTGAAAAAAGACAGCATAAACTTCCAGATTTAGTCTAAAAATTCAGCAGAATACCCCTTGTTTATACAATTTATCTAACACACAGAAATAATCACAAGAATCCAAACTATACTTAGAATTTCTGGCATGAATAATGAAACCATTAACAAATGAACAACAAAAAATATAAAGGTTTTGTGGAGTTTTGACTGTATTTATTCATTTAAGAACTAAAATGCTGTGCCAATTAAAACCCAGTGCAGGTTCAACAGCAAAGTTAAATTCCAGTGCCAGCAATGTGAAGAATGCATGTAAATTGAACAATTTCTGAAATTGGAAGGCTGGTCTTGCCAAGCCAATAACACTACCTCATTACTCAGTCAGGGAGAGTGAATCACCTCTTGTGCTTGGCACGAAATCCATACTTTATAAAGTGCATTTTTGAGTTTAATGTCAATCTGAAAGGAAAGGTTCAAGTGCTTAAAGTGTCTCAAGACATCCTACTGTTCAGAATTTCTATGGTAGAATACTTACTTGGCACAGTGTGTGTGTACTAAAGTAAGCACCTTTGCTTTTTAGCTTAATAAATCCTTCTGTGTTGTTTTATCTAAACTCATCTTTAAATAGTACTTATATTATGTAAATGCTATGGCCTCAGAGGGTCTGGTCTTTATCAGATAAACTACAATAAAGTCTATTTTCTATTATGATGAATGGAACACTGGAGACTGCCAAGGTTGCTATTCTGAAATCAGCTTTGTGCCTGCTTCTGTTCCTGATGTAATGGTTGTTATGTGGTGTCTGGCATCAAGAAATGCTTGTTTTGTTGTGCTCACAAATGTATTCAGAGAAAAAACAAAAAACCTTTCAGAGCTTGTGAATGACATCCTAAAATGTCTGTGATAAGTCAGTCATTTCTGTACTCAGAGAAAAAAGGTTTTAAGCCCTTTTCTTATGTATATTCATACATTTAGACAGATACACAGATGTGCAGATGGAGTAAAGACAGACAGACAGATATATATAGTGTATTCTTATAGTGTATTCATATTTACAATAACAGATTTTGGGGTCATTAAATTTTTTACATGAAAGAGGATGTACTCTTCATTTTAGATTTAGTTGGTATTCATACACACATGAAACCTGTTGTGCAACATTGCTGGTTAAGCTGTGGATAACTGTTTTTAGCAAGGATATCTTCAGTAGTAAAGGCATTCCAACAACACACTCCAGGCCAGTCATCAAAATGAAGCTTCTAGTGCGTTTCCTGATGCTTGCATGCAGTCTCACTGGTATAAGCCACTCTGTTCCATTCTAAAACAAACCAGGCAGTACTATTATGAGACACCATGTGTTTAATGAAAATATTTCACTATACAATGCAGATATGGATGAATGAAATTTGATGGATGGAAAATCACCATCTAAGTATTCCATTTTATTAGATAATTATTCACTAGTTTTATAGTTTTATTCTGGATAGCTAATTGACAGTTACACATAGTATTTTTATGAAAGATTACGGGATTACTGTGTTCCAGATTTTTAAAAAAAAATGCTTTTAACATCTAAATATGGGAATTAAAAATAGAACTGTCTACAAGCACTAGGAATGCACTCAAGGAGAAGGAGATTTCCCCATAACCTGTCCTTGATGTTGATGTCTTATTTTGTCTCCTTCATTTTTGCTTAATCAAGACTTTTCATCACTTCTTGTTCTTTTCATGTTCCAAGAAAAAATGTGTAACTTGTCTTTTAACTTTTTAAGGTGTACAGTGCTCTTATTTGCCTTTAATTTGCAATGTCTATAGTGTCCTATTTTGTCGCTGTCTCTTACAATGGATCGTTTTCTATAGCACAAGCCCTCCAGTGCTAACACCTGTGTGGCTGGGGACTGGAAGACTCCCACAGAGTGTCCAGCGCCAAACAACTTCTGCAGAACCGTTTCAACATGTAAGTCCTCAAAACATCCATTTGCTGAAACATTATGTGCTCTGCCTCATCAAGTAGAACTCATCATAGAGACAATTTTACACTTGCTGAGATGATATGGCTGGACCTGTGATTTGCTCTATGTCTTCTGCAGCTACTACTTTTTCTCGGACTTGTGAGGAGCCCTGTGTTTCCGAGGTGAATGTCCATTGCTGCCACACAGACTTGTGTAGATGAGGACTCGCTGGTCTCAGCCCTCTTGCGTTATCAGTCTAGCAGATTGCAGTCTAACACGGAATGACGCTGTTTAGAAGAAAAGAATTATAATCTTTCTTATTTTATCATGTGGTACTCGCCAATGTTTAAATAAACATCGGTGACTTCTCAGCATGTTAGCTTTTTTCCACTTTCAAATACCTTAAAGCCTCAGTGTGTAACTTCAGTGCATTGTACTGTTTAATGTAAGTGCAGTCATGGTAATTAAGAAAGGTCAGTAGCAGAAAAATTGTTTTAATATATTTGTCTGCGGCAAAATTAAATCTGTTGTGGTGGACACTACTGTAACTGTTTGCAGCTCTTTTGAGTAGCTGTGTGTTTATATTGAAGAGCTTAAAGATGTCATTAAAAAAAAAACTAAAAAACATTAAACGTGTCATAAAGATAAATCATTAACAATTTAAATTAAAGCTCCCTTAACTAACATTGATTACAGCATTAGGCAACATTAACAAACCACCACCTTCAGCATTATATGTCATGTGTATTGTTAACAGTGTAATTAGCACTTGTATTAATAGTCTTCATTGCTGCCAACACTTTGGAAGATGGAAGGGAAGGCCAAAACTAAGCAGTGAAGCCCCATGCACATGGAGTGACAGTGTTACCTACGTATACAGATCATGAATCAGGAACTGGCCCAGATAAGACAGCCTATTACCAGAAAACTGTAGGCCATGTGCAGTGGTGTGCCACTGCTGAAGGGCCTATCTGATGTGATGTAACTGGTGCACTGCCACAGCATATATCAACATAACACACAGACACAACACAGCATACAGACATAACAGACAGACATCACCCAGCAAACAGACATAACAGACAGACATAACCCAGCATACAGACATAACAGACAGACACAACCCAGCATACAGACATAACAGACAGACATAACCCAGCATACAGACATAACAGATAGACATAACCCAGCATACAGACATAACAGACAGACACAACCCAGCATACAGACATAACAGACAGACACAACCCAGCATACAGACATAACAGACAGACATAACCCAGCATACAGACATAACAGACAGACACAACCCAGCATACTGACATGACAGACATACATAACCCAGCATACAGACATAACAAACAGACACAGCCCGACATACAGGCATGCTAGTCTGGTCCCTTTTATTTTAGTAAACAAGCAAATAAGGAAAGACACTCACATGTGCAGCACAAAATTTTATATATGGCTTCCCATCGGCACACACAGACTGCTCATAATCTTATTCAAACTGGCTTTGATTTATGGGTCAGATGTGTATTAATCATTTTCAGCCATTCCTTCCTTTTCCATTACAGAGGGGCCTGATATTAAAAGATTGAGGGTTTACAAAATAACCAGTGGAAACCACAGTTTTTTACACACACACACACACACACACACTTACCCCCCCCCACACACACACACACACAAACACACAGTACTTCTATCACTACTGGAAAGAGAAAGCTGAAGAGCCAAAAAGCCTTGATCAGATGAACTGATGCAGAACTTCTGTCAATTTAGTACTTCCACGAAACTGCCAAAAGTGAAAGAGGATTTTGGAGAATCTGGGTTCTTTCATATATTAAGAGCCAAATGTCAAAACTGGAAAGAAAAAGGGAACGAGTTCAACTGAATAGGAACACAGAAATATAGCAGAAGCAATATTATAACACATGTAGTTCACCAGGTAGAGCAAGGTGCTAGCAACACCAAGGTCAGAGGTTGGACTTCAAGGTCATTGTCACAGTTGGTTCCTCCTAGCTTCCATGTTCCGTGGTTTCTCTGTCTTGTGTATTTTAGTTTCTAGGCTTGTTAAGTTCATGTATTTAAACCTTGTCTTGTTCCCTTTGTTTTGTTCATTGTGAGGTTGGCTGTTCTTTGAATGTTCATTGAATGTTTTGGCTGCATGTCTGAAAGTTTTTGAAAGCCCGTCTGTGTTTTGAAACCTTCGTTTATGTTGGTCTGTTTTGTTACCCTAGCCTTTGTGTTTCTTAGCCTCCGATTTCTTCCTAGCTTCTTTGTTATAGCCTACTTCCCTTGTTTTCCTTAGTGTGTTTGTTTGTTTATCATCTATCCCCGTACTCTCTATGTTGGCTCTATTACCCTGGACTACCCTAATGACTATGACTCTGGATTTGCCCCTAATAAATCTCGCTCTTCTCCGCACATGCATCCGCCTCCTTACCGCTCACAATTACAGTCAGACTCTTAAGGGTCACATGTACACAAGGCTGCCAGAACCATTGGGGCAAGTGAGCCTTTGACCCACTATTTTTCAAAGTATATGGGGACGATGCCCCACAACTTTTAGATTAAGATGAAAATATCTGGAATATTTTTAAAATTCCACTCTCCTTTTAACTACTTGAATGGGGAGAGAGCATGCAAATGTCTCAGAAGCGGATTTGACTCCACTGGTAAAACCTGACAAAAATGGTATATAATTTAGTGTGATAATACAGTGTATTATATAAGTTAGTGCATCGTAGTAAAACATTTACCAGACACGTGAGCTGCTGCAATCCACTCACCATCCAGCTGCTTTGCTGTCAATTTTGGGGGAATATCCCACCCCCAGCTGCAACATAGATTTTGATTGGTTTTGCTGCTGTGTTGTATTATCTGTCAGTCAGTGCTTATAGGTCAGTGCTCCAAGTAGTTTCAAGATCCTGGTGTGTAAATGGAAATAATTTGGAAGTTGCCAAAATAACTGCTGAGTGAACAAACCTGCCTGTAAAAACTTTGTTTAGACCTACTGTTTGTTTCATCCATGTTTTGAGAATGGAGAAGGAAAAAAAAATCAGATATTACATTTCTAAATACTTTTGTGCAGTGAGCAACTATATACTTCTTGCTATGTCTAAAATAACATAACTTTTTCTAATGACCAGGACATCATATCAGATTTCATGTGATATATGCATGTCACTCTGGATAAGAGCACCTGTCAAATGTAAAAAAGAAAAAAAAAAAAAAAGAAAAAAAGTTTTTTTAATGTAAAATAATAAAAGAGGAGAAAATAAGATAATGTAAGATAATGAAATAATGACAAAAGGAAACTGATTCTGGAATTACGAACAAATTCTGGAACGGATTCTGGGTGTAATGTAGATGTCTTCTTCCTAATTACACATCAGTATTACACATCAATATTACACATTAGCATGAACATGCAGCCTAGGCTTTGAACCAAGTGAACAAGCTGGTGACAGTGAGAAATTACCAGTGTGGCACAACACATGTCTGCTAAAACTGAAAATCTCCTCACAGATGAAGTGACTGTGCAAAGCCAGGAACAACCACTCTTATGATGACCTACTTCCACCCAGCAAAAATTCAGGCTTCCTCAGCATGAGGTTTATGCATCAGCCATCAGGCCTATTTCAGGACAATTCCAAAAATAAAAGATGAAAAGGTTTCTGACAAGACATCATATGCACTTAGGCTAAGTACCATCAGCACATGCATTCCCGGGTCAATGGACTTCTTACTTGGCAAAGTGGAGGTAGCCTGGCCAACTGGCCAACCACGTCAGCACAGTAGCGATCTCACATCTATGAGTGAGATATGAGAGCCTATTTAAGGAATCTGAACCCTGAACTTTGATGAGAAAAGTTATGTTTTAGCATGGGTTACAAAGGCTTTCTAAGAGCAAAAAGCTACCAAAGCTACATATGATACTACAGTTTGTCCCAATGCAGAATCAATACATTTACCTTTACTTTTGTGGCTTTAGTGAATAGTGTGAATACACTGTATAATAGTGTGTGTGTGTGTGTGTGTGTGTGTGTGTGTGTGTGTGTGTGTGTGTGTGTGTGTGTGTGTGTGTGTGTGTGTATATATATATATAGATAGATAGATAGAGAGAGAGACAAAGAGAGAGAGAGAGAGAGTTAATACAAATTTTTTTGAGAATTTGAGTGCTTCAGCAATGTAGCACAATATTATTCCCTTTTTTAATGTACTACTAAAAGTATGGTAACACACACACACACACACACACACACACACACACACACACACACACACACACACACACACATACATACATATATATATATATATATATATATATATATATATATATATATATATATATATATATATATATATAATCCCTGCTGTTCTCCCATTGGCTAGTTTGAATTGTTACTAATCCCTGATTTCCATAATTCTTCCTGTGCAGCTATAAACACTCTTGTTAATCAGATGCAGGAATCCCATCTTAAACCCATAACCCAAATAGCCAGTGTCTGCATTATATGGACCGTGTTGTGGTGGGGTGCTTGTGTTGGGAGCTCTGTCTAGAGTAATACCAGTCCTCCCCTTCTGGTGGATTATGGGAGGGATTTCATTCCGTATTAATCTGTGAGACAGCAGGCAACCTAGAGCATTAAGATTACTATCTGCTACTGATTCCACAACCATCCTTTCATTTGTCCTGGACATAGAACTGCAAAGAGGCACCTCAGTATGAATCTCTTCTGTTTCTCTCTGGTAAGTTTTTATTTTTCTTTCTGCTCAAATGTCATGTGACAGTTTTAGGTGTGGTATGAGAAGCTGCTATGAAATGAAATGTGTGGTCAAATAAAGGTCATGTGAAGTCAGGGGGATTGATGCGCGGGTTCTTGCTGTGCCCTGCGGTTGATCAGCGTTTGTTTCATTTATTTGTCATGCCTCTTTTTTTGTGTTATGCTGGGGAACCACTTCTGTTTGTGGGGGTGATGCTGGAGGTGAGGTGTTAGAGCTGTCAGAATGAGAACATTCAGTTGCCTATGTTCTGAATAATGATAGAGACTTAATTTTACTAAAAGTTAAAAAAAAAATTTGGCTTGCAAAATGACACTTTTGAAAAATAATTCAATATATGTTTTCATAGGCATATTTGTAAATAAAAACCATCAGAAACCCAGTATAGAGTACTGTTTCTCTCTGGTACTGAACACACTCTGAACGAGTTTCCTGTCAGCCATGTGACCCTGACTCATGACACAGGAGTTGGTACTTGCTTTATCTATGTGCTACAAGTGAAGAAAGTACGCAAATACACCATCACTAACTGCAAAGCATACAGCCATAAAAAGCACAGATCTGTTGTCATTGTTAAATAAATTATTCTTTCTTCTGAGATTAAAATGTTTAGAATTTCTTTCATCACTTAAAGTAGCTTTATATATCTTGCCCCCAAGAAATCACATTAACGGTTTTTATGTAGAAATTAATTCATATCCTGTTCACAACTCGAAGCAGGATTTACACACAGGACCTATGAAACACTGTCTTATTTTGTCATGCAAGGACAAAATTACAGAAAAACCAATTCACTGAGATCAAGAAATATATAGTCCTCCGTCCTGGAGCCATTTCACCAGTTTCGTCTTTGAGCCTATGTTTCATAGACTCTGCTGCATCTCTCTGCGTGGGAAGTCCAGTGTATCTGTGCATCTGTGCTTTGCAGGAGGGCTCCATGGACAGCCTGTATGAAGCAGTGCCGGATGGGTGTAAGAGCCGCGTCTACACCATTCCCACCAGGTCCAGCAGTCTGTTGGGCCTCCTGGACCCGAGCCCTCAGTGGATGACCCCAGATGGGCACTCCATCTCCATGGTAATGATAATTGATTGCTTAGCAGCAAGATGCAGCCTATATATGTATTCACTTAAGTGTTATAGAGAAGTTATAGAAAAGGGCTGCATCATATGGAGCACAATAAAAGACTGAAATGTACATGGCAACATATTGTAACATACAGGTGAACCTGATACAATACCCCTGAGACTGACCTGCATTATATTGACCAGAATGGTTTATATTTGTTGGTTCATGTGAATTAGTCAGGATGTTCACCATAAATAATAATAATAAAAAAGACAAATTTGATTTGCATATTAAAGTGCAATGATCTTTTTAAAAAATATTACAATAATGATTAAATGATACATAGTGTAATTGACAGAACTTACATAGTACAGTAGACAATCATACATTTAGGAGCCAATGCTGATTAAAACAGGCTAAAAAGTGTAAACTAGATTGTTGTTTTTCACCCAGTTTGGGGTGTGTTGCTGCTTTTATATAGGAACTTTATACAGGACCTTTCTGACTGTAGCCTACCTACATGGAAGCAGATCTTCAATAATACCAAGTTTATATAAAAAATGACAATCAAACATTTGTCTGTGTATGCAAAATTTAATTGACAATTAAATTTAAACATTTATTCTTTTTTAAAATTATTTTTATTTATTTTTCTGATCAGGATATTTCAGAAATCAACTCCACTAACACCAAAAAGGAGAATAGAAGGTATGCCAATTCCAATCCTGCAGTTTTAATACGATTCTTCTTTAGGAGATTAGAATTCTGAAGGTTTAATTATTGATGCAAAACCAAAACCTCGCGTTAGAGCTGCAAGATGCAATGGCTCCAGCAACCTCCCACAGGTAAAGTGCAGAAATCCTTTACCATGTTTCCAAACCTCTTTATCGCTGTCTCATTTTAGCAAGACTGCAGAGAACAACGACACACAAATACGTATTCATTCTGAGGCATGTACGACTGTAATTTGATTTTTTTAATGTATAAAAATGGACTACTGCCACATGGTTAGGGAGCAATACCACAGAAAAGCAGTGAGCTCAGAATGCCACGGAGAAACCTCAAGTGGACTTAAGCAATTTTCTTAAAGGTCTCGACTACTTCCACTAGGTTTTTTTCAACCTTGTACATGTTGTGTGTAAATTTACGTCTAATTTTTTGTTAAATGTCTCGTTTTAAAATGTGCAATTGTATAGTAGCCAATTATGTTCCATGTTCAAAAGAACATGATTCAACTTTTGTACCACTATAAATTATAATTATCTTCTCAAAGGATCTGTGATACATAATTAACTTGTGCCTTTCAGCAAATTTGATCTTTAATTTTTCCTCATTCCAGGACATTATCAGACTCTACCTCTGACCACCGAGCTTTAGGTATGTGCAGGATATAATTTCAGCTCATACGGGTATTTCAACTGGGTTCATGTAACCGAGAAGAATCTAGCTACACCACAACCATAGAGATCGACAACGGCCTGAAAACAGCATAATGGGATTTTTCTAAGTGAGCGCTGTGTATCTTGATATCTGGTACCTATGTGAAGAAAATGTAAAAATAAGTATTCCACCTAGTAAAATGTAAAAATATCCAATTATCCTACTGAGTAACATGAAAAAGGAAATAAAGGGCCCCCTTTTCTCAAAAATACACTCTTAACTCCGAGACACACTAGCCTACTTAGCCAGTCATGCATAGCAAGCCCGTTTTATCTGCCATGTAGCAATGCCTTGCCCTCAGAGGACAGCATGAGTGCTTAATGCCTTTTTAGTTTCCCTCCTGCAGATAATACCCTGCACGTTAATGCTGCATGGCCTGCTTCCAGACGACGGGACGATTTAGCTGACAAGAGAAACAATCAAAACCGCGGTATATTCGTCTGGGGATTTGCGGGTTTAGTCTCAACTTATTTCTATTTTACACACCCCTTGTAGCCAAACCTCGAGCCTTCAGAAAGTGATAAAGTGGAAAGTGATAGAGACGTTGCCACTTGTGCTAAATCCATACCGACAATGCGGATGGGGAATGACGCGCAAACGGGGGGTTTTCTCAACAATTCATTGGGCGGATTAATTAACTAACAGCATGGTCTTAATGGCAAACGCGTTTTCACTGGAGCGTCACCGACTCTGCTGGACGTTTATAAGTTTATAGGTTCAAATACAGTGTAAAGCCTAAAATCTTATTCAACTATCACTGTTTAAAAAATGATCATAATTAGGCCAGTGAATAGCCCAATAATGATCTTGAATATTAATTAATATGGAGTATATGAGCCGGAGGTATTGGTGATGGCTCACTGATGAACCTGAAAGACAAAATAACAAACTACACGTAGGCCTACCACTACACTTGTACGAAACAGGCTAACGTGAGCCCTTTATAACAGGCTGTGCTTCCCCGTATAAAATCATACAGCTAAACAGGATGTAAAAACTGGTAAAGGTGTTAGCACACAAAACATCCTGCATTTTGCTAAGATTCGGTTTCAATTTATAAATAACACTTGTCAGACTTTCAGTTTATAAACAACGCTTTCATTTAATCTTTTGTCAGTGTATTTTTAAATGTTACATTCAATTGCTCCTGCAAATACTACATTTTGATACATAAGATTAAAAACTCAGGTATAATATTCTGGTTATTAGTATCAGTTACTAATGTTTCTAATGCACTTCATGTTTTTTATCTTTTATGTTTTATGTTCTAGAGCTAGTCGGGACTCTGAAGCAAGCTAAAATGTATAGTAAGGATGATCGACTCTCAAAGTCCAGCTCTACACAAACAGATTCTGCTGTGCAGGTCTATCATATACTCTCATGTATGCTTGTAATATGACAATGAATTTGTAATGTTTTTGCTAATCAGATCAATTCAGTTTAAACTTTTTTTTTTTTCTTGAATTTTTATTACAAACATTTTCAGAATGCAACCTTACACAGGCTTAAACACCCTAATGAACAAGTGCTAGCTCTGACTTCAAACGACCATGAAACATACATAATGCACCCTATGTCACATTCAGGTGCTAATGATGAAGTTCCACCCTCAGTGAATTTTTCTGATGCTTTCATTAATGATAGATTGCCTGCTGTGATGTCCTGCAGAACAGGAACCCGCAGCCAAGCAGGCCCAGCAGTCGACAGCGAGAGACGGTGAGATCTAGACCCTGCCCCCTTATCTGCTTTGCACATGCCAATAATGCTAACATCATATCTTCTAAATGGTCATTGCACCTTTTATCTACACAGAGGGGTGACTGTTGGCAGTTGTCATAAACAGGGGCAATCACTTAGCACAAACGCTGACTGCACCAGTGCGCAGATGGCGTGGGAGGAAGGGGCACCATTATGTCCATGTAATCCCTCCACCCCACAGATGGGGCGAGGTCTGAGAGCATAGGCACTGCCAGGTCTGCATGCCCGCCCTAGTGCCAGCATGAGCGATGGCAGACAAAGATGATTCTCTAAGCCAAGGGCTAACATTGACCACAGCCACGGCTGGCACGCTACCGTTCCAATGAGACTGCGCTGAGGGCAAGAAGAGAATGAAACTGACCACTCAATGGCTAAGGCTTCCCTCACTAGACTCTTTATTAATGTTGATCCCGTAGTTATTCATGATGTGCGTTAGTTACATTGAAATCTGGCTGGAGACGTCTTGCTTCTGTCCCGTAACAGACCGGTACGTCTCATCTGGAAGTAGCAGATGCAAGGCCAACCATGAAGAAGTCACAGAATCCAGGGAAGCAGGGAAATGGAAGTCAGAAATGGGCCAGGGGAACTCGCACACCAACTAAAACAAAAAGTGGGACCCAATGTGTTTGTATTTGAATGCTAAAAAACATCCATTTCCAATTCATGCTAACATGAATCACATTTTAATAATAATTTTCTTTAAATACGTGTCGCAGCAAAACAATTTACATAGCAGGCATTGGTATGTTTTTCCCATTTTCAAAAAGGGAACTCAAAAAGTCCATCACCTGCTGTGGCTGTCAGAGCTGGGCCCATGCCTGCCCCTTTCCAGGAGAGCTGCAGCTGTACTGTGCAGCTTACAGGAGGCGGGATGGCGCCCTCTAGCAGTCCACGCTGGAGTAACCCTGGAGAGCATATCCTTGCCTGTGCTCCAGCCCAACACACCTGCCAGAGACCGCTCAGTGTATACCGCACCCACACCCTGGACCTCACAGTGCACAGTTTCCACGGAAAAGAGGACATGCTCTGCAGCCAGATGCCGCACAGATACTTGTCTCCTCCAGTAATGGTGCACTCTGTCTCCAACATAGAGCTGTGTGCTCTAAATGTAAGTAGAAGCTTCTTTACATACTAAATTACTTCACAGTGTAATCAAGGTACCACAATTTAATCAATATAATGTTATAAAATGCTATCAATATGATGTGAACTACTTAGACTGCATTAGAAAATGCAATGCAGATTAATCCACTCCTTATAGAAGAGGAACCAACACCAACCCTTACTGGTGTTATTGTGAAGACCCACAAGGAGTATCTGGTTATCCTAGAGTGGAAGAGGCACCAAGAGATACACTCATGTTAAGCATCACAAAGAAATTATGCTCAGTGTTTTTCAGCCATATATCGACCCATATAACATTTACCAAGAAGTTCTAAGAGTTCCAAGCCTCTAAAGATGAATTTTGTATTAAGTAAGGCATAGCGAATATGAAATATTCTAAAAAGTGTTAAAATGCCCCAAATTCTACAATTTTTACTACAATAAATAATGTAGTCTACAACATATGACAGAGTGTTTATTTTCTTTAGTGTTGGGCCAGTTAAACAGGCCCAGATTCTGACCTGTAAATAATATGATTCTTAAATAATATGGTTCTTAAACCAGAGAAAATTTTATTTTATTTTCCGACCAGAATCCTAGATTTTGCTCACTGCACATGTACAGTATTATAAGACATTTGTGTTCAGCAGTTAATTGGTCAAGAATTTCGCAATCAGTTGCACTTGTTGAGAAATTTGGGAGGAACTTTTTCAATAACGTGACTTCAATACTTTCTTGTGTACATTTATATCAACTTGTACTTCCCTAAACAGAGACTGGATTTTGTAAGTTGGGAACAAGGGAGGAAATAAACATTCTGATATAGACCTACATTTATTTCTAACTGATGGTCAAGAAAAGAAATGTCACCCAACATGTAATTCTGACATATTTACAATCACAGAATCATCCATGAGATTGGGCTATGTTTATAATCATGAAAATAGTAATTTGGTGGAAAGTTTCATGCCATCACATTTCTGCCATTTGCCTTATGTAAGTTACTCGAAATGACTGGGAAGTGGTTATCAGAGAGACCACAAAATGCAGACTCAAGCAGTAATGTTTTTTCCCCTCTGTAACTGTTTCGATTATAGACAGCACAAATATTGGGTCACATCCTGCCTGTTTGAGGAACTTAGAAAGCCAGGCTCCTCTGCTGGAAGACAGCACTTAATTTTTAAAGCCGAAGGTCAAACACATTAGCTAGCACTAAAACACTCCAATTATATTCATTAAATTCATTTGAAGACAATCTTAACAGAATACTAAAGAAATGCTACAAAGGGCAGCTTCAAATGCCTCAGACAAACCTAAAAACATTAAACCAAAGGTAAGTGGTACTGAGCATTGTTCCTAAAAAATATTATTATATTGTATAAGATTGTATGTTGTAATATTATATAATTATTATTAATGTTGATATTTATAAAAACTGCAATTTTGACTACCTCTATATGAGAACAAGATTCCAGGGAGTAATTGCAGTGTGCTGTAGTAAACAATGTACAGGTAATATCTTGGCAGGCAAATGCTTGTATAGCAAAGCATTTTCAAATTAAAAAATCAAATGAAAAATACTCAGCTGCAATTGCAACAGACAACCTACATGGCTCTATTTGGTTCAAAATCCATACACTAGTTTCCTATTGTCATGAACATTTGTTTTGAATACTTTATCAATATTTGGAGGGTTTGATGGATTATTGATGATGTAATCATTCTAATTGGTATTTGGTTGTGGGACATAGAGATGACAGGCTTCGAAAAATTGTACTGTGCTTTTCTTTGTTTTCTCTCTTTGTTAATTTCTGTTTTCTGCAAGTGGGATAAACGTGCTTACTATGAATCTTTTTACATTTTTCAGCGATCCACCAGCTTTGGAAAGTTTGACCACTTCAGACATCAGCAATCACTTGCTGAGCTCGAGGAAAACGGAACAACTATGGTATTAAATAGATTAACAGATTAAATATCTGCTCCCACTCTTCAGAAAAACAAGAATGAATGTGTGTATGTATATGTAAGTGATACTAAATTTAGGCAAACGCGCACTAGATAGTATTAAGTGGGGGCCTGCTAGCACAGCTCAGAGCTATACTCAGCATTACTGCCTTATAGATGCCAATATTCATTATGGTATGTGTTACCTACAGCCAGAGAGTGAGTTGGGAGTGGAGAACACTGACAAGCAGAATGGCTTGGGGAAGAAGATGAAGGCCATCTCATTGAACATGCGCAAGAGGATGTGCAAAAGGCATGCCAAATCCTGCTCCGAGGAGGCGGTGAGTCAGAGAGCAGGAGAAGTATGCTCTTGTTTGGACTGCCCTTCCTCATCGCTGCTCACTGACTACTGCACTGCCAAAATGGTCCCCGTTGCACGAAGCCACGTCTGTTTCAAAGAAGGGGTGCAGGGAGGGGGGCAGCACGTGACGCAGATACGCGTCTGCCATTCTTAATCTTCAAATGAAAAGTAAAAACCTAGAACAAAAACAAACGGAGCCCAAAGCTAATCACGTACAAATGTTTTTGTAAATACTCACTCCTTTGATTGTAATGGAAGATTGAGTGGATTATAGGCCCATTTTGGACATGATCTGTGCCATTCTTTTTAGCATTGGTTTTAATGTCTGTGAAAAAGTGATACTTCATGTGTAAACATGGATGCATTCAAAACTCCCCCCCCCCACACACACACACACGTATGCATGCTTTAGGTGTATATTTCTTAAACAGCACTCTGATTGGTACAGGGTGACCACGCGGACAGAGTGTCTGATGGGGAGACAGACAGTAGCTCTCCAGTGCAGAAGACCTCAGACCAGAGCAGCAACATGTTAGAAAGCCTGTACACGCGACAGAGCTCTTCAGGTAAGCACTTGAACATGGAACACAACCTGCTCCCCCCAGACAAAGGAGGCCACAATGACCACAAGTCATGCTCTCTGTCTGCTGTATCTTATTTGCTCAGGTGGTGAGACCAGCAGCTCTGACATGTCCAATAACAGGGACAGCCTAAGGTTGGAGGAGGACACGCCCTACACAGGCCAGTTCTGTGGCCAAGCCAGAGTGCACACAGACTTTGTGCCCAGTCCTTATGATTCCGACTCCCTCAAACTTAAGGTCAGCCTGCCCTCCACTTTTTTGATAGACATCTATCACTGACTCTCTGGACTGAAATAAAAATCTTTTGAACGTCAATAAAGTAAATGTTTTGATATTTCGCTAACTAGACCAATAACATTTAGGCAGATTTGTCTATAGTAACGTTATATTTTGCTTGCAGGTTGGGGACATTATCAATATCATAAGCAAACCCCCAATGGGAATATGGACTGGCATGCTAAACAATAAAGTAGGAAATTTCAAGTTTATCTATGTGGATGTGCTGGATAAGAAACAGGAGACAGAAGAGGAGGCTCCAAATATCAGGCCTCACAGAGTGTCGAAGAGACCTCGACCCAAAACTCTGCTGGAATTATTGGAGAGGCTTCATCTTGAGGTAAAATATTCAAGCACCCACAAACACTTTGACAAAAATAGATCTGCTCCCACACATTTCTCCATGACACCTCCCTTCCCCCGCACCAAAACACACACACACACACACACACACGTACACACACGTACATACACAAGACTCATTTCTGTTTTAATATTTTTCTTATTTCCGTTGTCACAGGAACATGCCTCCACATTGCTCTTGAATGGCTATCAGACAGTGGAGGACCTGAAGCATTTGAAGGAGAAGCATTTGATTGAACTGAACGTGACTGATCCAGAGCATCGGCGCAAGCTCCTAGCCGCCTCTGAAGTCATTTATGACATGAGCAGTGAGTGTCACATCTATCACTGACATAGTGCTCTTCATCTACAGTAAACTATATGCTACAGTCTGTCCCTCTTGGTTGTAGAGTCATTTTCAGTAATCAAGTCGTGTATGCCATGTCAAGTGCAAGTCAAGTGCAGAGTGTTGGTGAGAGAATGCCAGTCAGAATTAATGGCAGCATGAACGAGATACCGCTGTAGAACAGGTGGCACGTGGTCGGCCTGTTCTGGCTCGGACCTTCAGATTAAGTTAATAACCAGCAAGAGATCCAGTCATTTCATTAACATTAAGTTTATCAGGGCTGTGTGAACAACCCAAATGTAGTTTGCTTGACTGAGATGCAATAAGCCAGCAGGAGTTGATGGTGGAAGCCTAACTTCACTCTGCTGCGGCCCACAGGAGATGACCTGTTGGAGACGAAGGTCGATGAAGAGGATGAGGAGGGTAACGACTGTCCTAGAGACTCAGGCTGCTTCATTCCAACAGAGTGCACAGACATGGTCAGGGAAGATGCAGAAACACAGTCATCTACTATGTAATATGTTTTTCCTCTTAAAGGTCATGTTGCAATAAACACTGAAAAACGAGGATTAGCATAGCTCGGAAAACTCCCATTTGATGTCTTGGAGTATATTTTAATTTTTTTGTCTGTGGGTATTTACCTACATTCATAATTCTATAAGTGTATAGCTCAGTAGGCCTATATCAAGATACTGGGCGTATTATGTATTTTATATTCTTTTCATCATTTCTGTTGATTGTTGCACATTGGGTGTCTTGTGTGAACAATTTACACTTAACAAGTTACTAATTAATGAAATCCTATTGTATATGCCTTCTTATCAATACTATGTGTTAATAAATTATTTATGTTTCATTTACCAAGTTATTTCACTAATTTTGTGAATAATAAATCTCAGTTGTTTTATTAATCAATCTAGTGGTACCATGGGCTACTAGCCTACTCAAGTATCTAATCTAATGGCCATAACTAGCAATGAGGACAGCAATTCTGGTCTTCGGTACCTTGGGAAGCTGTGTTCCCTCTTGTATTTCCAATTATGAATCTGAATTTGGAACCTGCAATGTTCTGATGGCACTGCAGTAGAGTGTAGCCTACAATGTCTCCCAAAGCTGGTTCCCAATTGATCTCAATGCAGCAGCTGCAGGCTTAGTTGGCTTGTTGTGTATGTGTCAGTGCTGTGCAGTTATCTGATATACTAGAACCAGCATAGAGGCATGCAATATTTCATCCTTACAAAATGGCTTATTCAGTCACATACCTTGCTGTAAGATCTAAGTTGTCGATAATAACTCAACAAAAATGTGAGGTTTCCATTGATACTTTAATGTATAATACCTCAAGGTACAAAATATTTTTTCTTTAGTTTTTTTGTTTATAAATTTGTTTTGCAATGACCTTTTTACAAAAATTGTCGTGTGCGTGCACCCACGCGCGTGCACACACACACACACACACACACAGAGAGAGAGAGAGAGAGAGAAATTAAGTAAAAAATTGTTAAAGAACTAAAATAAGAATATTGACATCAAAACTGAAAAAGTTAAATAATTGTATACATTTTGTTTGTTTTATAAAATAATGTGAAATAATTAACCCAATTAACCAAAAGTAAAGTAGAAAATAATAGACCTAAAAATAGGTCTAAAAAACAAAAACAAAGTATGGAAAAATAATGGAATGGAATAATAACAATTTATTTACTAATTGATCAGAAATTAATAAAATGTGAACAGAAATAGGTAGGCATAGATAATTTTGTGTTCCATGTTCATAAATTGAAGGAATACATCGACATTACAAATATTTTGGCAAAACAAGGGAACAATAACGTAATGAAAAACATAAAGATAACTTGATGTGCTTGATGGATTGGTGAGCTGACGCTCGAGTAGCAATAATGCTTCTTTGCTATTTTTAGTGTAACAGCCACATACTTCTGCTTTTCCAAATTAAAGGGAGATCTCGTACAAACCGTGAGAAATGTAATTTTTTTATCCGTTTAGCTTCATTCACCCCCATTCATTTCGGACTCACTCTTGAGCGCCTCTAGTGTCTGTTCATAGGAATTGCATCGCGCATGCATGACTGTACTTTACCTGAACAGACTTTGACACCTAGTGCAATG
Organism: Electrophorus electricus; assembly: GCF_041902795.1. Classification (NCBI taxonomy): domain Eukaryota; kingdom Metazoa; phylum Chordata; class Actinopteri; order Gymnotiformes; family Gymnotidae; genus Electrophorus; species Electrophorus electricus. The sequence continues at coordinate 18,041,984 of NC_137513.1, forward strand.
TGGGAAATGGCGTTTATAAATGACAGATTCGCTATACACGATGTTCATATGTCGGCATTACGAACTACATTCTCCACAAACACCGTTAGGCGGACGTGTACATGTACACAAAAAAGCCTGGCTACCGGTTTCCCTGCAGTCCGTGAATGAACGCGTCTGATTAACGCGACCAACTGCTGAAATGGCAGGAGAAATATCCATACTTGGTACGTGATTTGTTGGTTGGTTTGCCTGTTTGTTTGTTTGTTTGTTTGCCGCTGCCTGAGTTCATTAAAACAACAAGGGTGACAAAAATGGCTTGATAAGTTAGCTAGCGACGTAATGTATAGCTAAGTAGCTAGCTAGCTTGTTATGCTAGTTATGCTAGGAGTAACCCTTAAGTGACCTAACGTTGACATTTAGTTGGATATCCCAGCTAGCTCGCTACTTTAAAATATAATAAAATGTTTACAATATAGGAACAGCTTCTTAAATAAACATTCTCGCATAAATTGTATCAAAGTAACAGACTTCGCTCTCCTAGTTAAACCTCGGCGTTCACGTTAAATCAACGCCGCATGTGCCGCCAACACGAATGCCGAAGAGGTTATTAAAGCTTTTGGTTTTTATGACACTATTATTGCATTCAGAGGCAGCCGTATGAAGTCATGATAAATGAGCGTCATATACAGATTAACTCGGTGATAAAGGCCTTAGGCCTCTTATGGTATAGGTGGTGTAGAGCCTTATGAACAGAAAGTGTGAGTAGTCATGTTCGTTAGTCTCTTATTAATATCATAAATTATAGGAAGGGCTGTTAGTTATCTATTAAATATTTTATTGATAACAGTTCTAAGGAAACACATTTACGTAGTCGTCATCTTTAGTAAATATGCTGCAATAGTTTGCAACTTCTTTAGACAAAACTTGGAAACTAAAAGCATTAGTTTTTTCCTCTGTAATGTTTTGGAGAGACCTGGTTTGTCTCATCAAATCGCCTGATTGCTCATTTACTCGTAAGCATGCCATTTTATCTTACAGAGCTACAAATGAACCTTGTCTTGGAAGATCTGACATTTTTTATTCTCTGACAGATCTATAGCTAACTATAATAGTCAAGCTCAGTCTAATTCACTGTTTGTAATAATGTCCTTCTGTGCAGGGTCCGTTATACTGGCCTTATTCCTGGCTGGCTATCTTGGCCAACAGTATCTGCCTCCTCCTACACCCAAAGTAATTGGGTTGGATCTCGGAACAACATTTTGTTCAGTGGGAGTGTTCCAACCAGGAACGGGAGAAGTGGAAGTTATTGGAGATGAAAAGGGTCGGAAAAGCATACCCAGTGTTGTGTCATTCACTGCCACTGGTATATATGTTGGGCATGAAGGCCAGGAATTATCTGACATTAATCCTCAAAACACAATTTATGATGCCAAGAGATTTATAGGGAAGATTTTTGACCCCATGACTTTGGACCAAGAGAGTGCACGCTACCCATTCAAGGTAAATCATGGAATAACCTCCGGGAACCACACATTTGCTAATTTATTTTAGTAAATACATATTTATTGAATTTAATTCTTTCGACTTCCTCAGTGTCTGAAGGCTTTTTAAGAGCCTGTAGATATTTACTTATATCATGTAATCTTATTTGTCTACACTGTTAGATGTAGGTCCATTTATTTACACCTGTGTTGTTTTACAGATAATTCTCAACAATGGGAGTGCAGAGTTTTTGGTCTCTACAAATACCACGTTCACAGTGAACCCAGAATTCATCAGCTCTCGCCTCCTGCTGAAAATGCGAAAGATGGCAGAGAACCATCTGGGAATCCACATTGAGAAAGCGGTCATATCTGTGCCAGCAGAATTTGATGAGATGCAGAGAAACTACACCATCAGAGCGGCCAACCTAGCTGGTCAGTCTGCCAGTAAACCACTTCCTTTAGAATCGCAGCTAGAACCCCATCAATTTATTTACTGGTCATTACGGTTGATTAGACATAAAATCTTTGAGGCAGCAATTTCTCCAGCTGGCAGGTTACTTTTTCATTATGCAGCAACAGAGACATCACTGCAACTACAATACTGTATGACTACATTCACTAAAAACTGCTGTTATTACTGGTAATAAGCTCTAAAAGATAGCAGATGGCAGTGGAAGCTGAAGCTGATTGTGGTGTTTGGATTTGATTACAGTAATGCATAGTGTAAACTGAGTCATGGTCAGAGAAGGAAGACCAAATGACTGTGACTGTTGCCATTTAATAGTAATCCATTTCTTCAACCAGGGCTAGACATTTTGAGGGTCATCAATGAACCTACAGCGGCGGCGATGGCCTATGGGCTACACAAAGTGGACGTGTTTAACGTCCTGGTGGTGGACCTGGGAGGAGGGACTCTGGATGTTTCTCTGCTCAACAAGCAGGGTGGCATGTTCCTGACCAGGGCCATGGCAGGTGAGAGCACACGAACACTCGGGTAAAGATTGACTCGATCTCCAGTAGCTCCAGTATGAATGACATCTTTTTGGTATCAAAGCACACCTTTCTGTCCTTCCTAACGGTTTACCACTGCAGTCTCCAGAAGCTCAAGTCTGCCTGTTTTCTTTCGACAGGTAATAACAAGTTGGGTGGGCAGGACTTCAGCCAGCGCCTGTTTCAGTACGCCAGCGAGCGTGTACATCAGCTATACGGAGTCCCACCCACCCTTAAGGAGGACATTCACCGGCTCCGCCAGGCCGTGGAGGAGGCCAAACTTAACCTGACTGTGGAGTCCAGCGTCCCCCTCAAAGTGCAACTCTGCCTGCAGACCACAGGAGCTGAGGGCCCCCGGGAGGAGAACGTCACCTTCCACGAGCAGCTGACCCGCGAGCTCTTTGAACACCTCAACGCGGACCTCTTCCAGAAGATTCTGGCGCCCATCGAGACGGTTTTGTCTGAGGGGCGCTTGGATAAGGGCGAGGTGGATGAAATCGTCCTGGTGGGTGGCTCGACCAGGATCCCACGTATCCGACAACTCATTAGCCAGTACTTTGGGAAGGAGCCCAACACGTCCGTGGACCCGGACCTGGCTGTAGTGACAGGTGTGGCCTTACAGGCAGGTATCATGGGTGGGGCCTGGCCCCTGCAGGTCAGTGCCATTGAGATACCAAACAGAAATCTGCGTAAAACGAACTTCAGCTGAGCCTGAATGGGGCCACGGTTTTTAATGGATCATTCATTACAGGTCTATGGGTAAACAAGCCTGGTCAGTGACTAAAATGCACTTTTTCTTGTTTAGCTTCTTCAAATGTGTTAGTCTTGCAGTAGCTAGTGAAGCACTGTGGCAGTGCAGAGCTGCAAGTGTTAGTGTTTAGGGAGCAACAGTACTGAACTCTTGAAACAATTCCATTATGGATTTAAGTCAAACAACGATATCCACCCGTATTTACTTGGACATGTGTTTATTATCGCCCAGTTCCAAACTCCAAACTATGTCATGCCAATAGCGCAATGGTTATTGATCCTCAAGACAGTGAGGGCCAACTCGTATCTAGCTGCTGCAGCATCTTTTTCGAGTTGGTACTCGCGCAGCTTCATAGAACAGCTGGAGTAGAGTACTATGATTGGCTGGCATCACCCTGAGTAAGAGGAAGCCATCCTTCACACCTAGAGATCAGTGCTAGTTAAGCTCTCTGTGGCTCAGGATTTTTCCTGGCAACCTCCCAATGATGGAGCGAAAGCTTTGACTGAATGGTTCATTTTTTATATCTATGTATGACTTTCTGTCATCATACAAATAAATGAACTAATTGCTCAGCTAACAATTTGCCTCCACCCACCATTAATAGCACTTATAGCCTACTTAAAGTAGAACCTGGCAAGTTCAGAATCCCAGGTAAGGGATTTAGTTCAGTGTACTGACTGATGCTTGAACTTGCAAAGTAATTTGCAATGGTGGACTGAGGGTGGGAGGCCTATGTAAGAATGGAATATTGAGAACAGGATTTGTACAATTATAGATTGGTACTTAAAAAAACATGGGAGACATTGGAAAGGTGGTCTGAAAAAGTCCTTCTGCTAGTATTATCTGTTCACAATCTGCCCAAAGTTCTGAAAAAAGGCATTCATCAGTTATTTATTTATTTAAGTTTATTTTAAAGGGTATGCATTATTTAAGAAATTGTGTTGAAAATACCTTTTGCTTGTGCCTTTTAAAAAGTCGCTGCTGTCATCTTAGTTGTGCGTAATGGACCAATATTGCTTGTCATTTTCTTTCTCCTTTCTGTGAACCTTTGACTATAAGGGACAACACAATTTCATCTATTACACTGATACATTTAGAAAATTTCCATCTGCCAACTATTCAGTGTTTACCGGTGTTTGTAGGGCAAACTACTGATCCATAGAAATATTGACAAAAGAGCCAAGAATGAATGAAAAATCGGACCAAAATCTGTGGGGGAAAGTGGCGCTGTATTGTAAAATTCTCAAAAGCTTGAATTTAATATGGTGGCACTTCTGCTTTCTGTTGTGACATATAATCTCTGTACTTAGAAGTGACTGACTAATGGTCCTGTTCTCTGCACCAATGTGGCATGGTACCAGTAGGGGTCTCTCTCATATTTTATGTTTTCATTCTGATGTAATACATCATTGACCTATTGCTTGATCAAAAGCATTCACCAGCTAACATCTGCCTTTTGGTCAAAACCAGGTCACTCATGAAAGTTAAATCATAAAAGTTGATAACATTCAGACTACAGGACTCGGGTGCAGTCAGTCAGCTGGTCTTAAGCCTAGAATAGTGATGCAAGCCATGGTGAATTTAAAATTTACTGCAAGATGTGTGTTAGCCTCTTAGGTGCAGCTATAGGGTAGGTGTACCTAAAAAAGTAATCACTAAGCATATGCTTTGTTAAAGCCTAAGGAAAAGTCTCAATGTCACAATAGCATAATTAGTTATTACAACAGCCCCACCCATTCCCCACTATTTTAAAGTGTGTAAGCTGCCAGTTAGAAGGACAAAGCTGCACTTTGTCACCTGAAAGAAAAGGGTAGCGAGGTGCTCTAAACGCATTTTAATTGTTGGAAATCTAGAATACATCAAAACAAGGATAAATACATATTTTTATACAATTATTAAAAAATGTAAATGTTTATACAAAGGAAGCAAAAATATCTGCTTGCCTAAGTGAAATCTGCTGTATAATCTTTAGCTTCAGCTGTTTAGTCTACTTACTGGACCTACATTTCTTTGAAATACTGTTTCTAAAGAGGCCTTTTTGTCTTCTACTTTGCACAAGATACCACCACCACAGAAAAAAAGATGTAATTGGATGTTTTTTATTGATCTCCAACACATACAAAATAAAAACATGAAATAGCACAATTTGTTCAAATGTATAGTGTAACAATGTAAGCTTTTTATTATTAACAAATTGTTTATCTAACGTATGACATTGACCAGTCCCATAAGATACGATTTAATGACAATGTTTACAGTAAATGAATTACAATGACCATGTGGTGATGCTATTTCACCATCTCTGTACAATATATGCACACCAGCTTTGATTCTAGGCAAGTAAATGAGTTCTGTAGTACTTTTGACAGCACTGAAACTCAAATCCAACTGCACTGCGTTCAGTGTATAACTACCCATTAAAGCCCACACTTATTTATGCGAGCCTTCCCTTTAAACCGGATCCCCTTGGTAAAGAGAAGCCTGTAGCTTGTGTGTTTCTTAAATCATCTAGCTTTAACTTATTCTTTGTATATACAGTGTATTCGAAATTAGTTTGAATTGTTCTTTTAATTTCTTGAAAGGCAAAAAAAAAATTTATAAAAGCAATTCTTGAAAATGGACAATGACAACTGGGCACGTATGAAAACATTCACTGAAAAGTCACATACTGTAAATAGTTCACACACAGGACAACAACAGGCACTCTGTAAACACATTTGGAGTTTCTTTATTTGTTTCAGCCCTAACAGAAGGCAGTAGACTGTCAACATCATGCCTAAGTAAATCCTGCAAACACTGCTTACAAACAATCCATAGTTCCTGGTTTTTGGAGATTCTCTTTTTAAAGATACTCAGTTTTGTGATGGGCATGCTTGCGATCAGGAGCAGAAGACTGACATTCCAGCCACCCTGAGCGGCGAGGCCGGAGGCCACAGGTTTGGTAAAATACATAGGGCGTCCCCCCCAATTTTCCTAGCTACTTCATTACAAGCAATTTAACAATTTAAAAACTGGTATAGAGCCATCGTTTCTTTAGCAATACAGCAAAATTAAGTAGCTCACTGGAACACAAAATATTTAATAGGCAGCACGAGGGGTGAGGCGGGGGTTCAGTGGAATCAAAGGTAAACAAGTTAGAGGATTGGTGCGAGTTGCATCTCATCCCACCAGTCTGCAGAGTTCCTGCGGTCCATGAATGCCTCGGTTGCTTTAGTAGTCAAACCCATTTCCCTCACTGCTGACCCCATTGCTTACCTCTGTAGATAGAGATAAGTTGAATAAACGGGCTCTTACTGTAAGGCTATATAGAACAGCAAAGCAATAACGAGCATACAAGGCAATGTTAATTTATGCAATTGATCATTTCTTTTAATACTTCCATAGCAGACCTATGTGCTTCTTATAGCAACCACAGAATTTTTTTGGAAAAATTAAAGCAAATGTCATAAATCTTCTGTCCTTCATGACCTATTCCTTCACAATTCTGGCAGCAATAAGACCACAATTTTTCAAATTATCATGTGAAAACAACTTTACCTTAGTGTAACCAGTCCATTATTATAAAACGGTTATTTTTTAAAAAATTCCCCCTACAAAATCCACATGCCATTGCAATTCTACAGTACATTTTGAGGCCCCTTTCACTTACCAATAACAGGGCACTGATAGCATGGCTATCAAGACGAGAGCCATTTATGAGTTAGTGGTGGTGGAGGAGGGGAGGTTGGTGGGCAGCAGGCAGTGAGGGTCAGGAGCAGGGAGGGATGGAATGAGGTGGGAGGTGAGATGACAATGTGAGGGGTCACGCCCACGGTCAAACAGCTACTGCGGCTGACCTTTAAGACATGTCAGAACAACTCAGAGAGCCATGCGCATATCACTATTGGACCCACTCAACCACGCGCACACACGCATGAATGCATGCAAGCACACGCGCACACACACAAAGAAAATGCATGAACAAGAAATGCAAATTAAAAAATAAAAACAGCCCAACACTAAGCTGTAGTGACAGCTGCACAGGGCATCTTACCGGAGAAGATGAGCTTCTCCTTCATTATGTTGACATCTCGGCTGGACCTCCGAACAGCTGCACTTAGCATGATTTGCTCTGGGTTGTAGCTTCGCATTCCACTCATCTTCCATCTGTGTTAACACAAAAAACATACCCACATCCACACACCCGCACACAGACACACACCCGCACAAACGCATCCATACCCACATCCACACACACACGCCCCCTCTCAGTCACTTGTCTCAGCACTGTCCGTTTCCTCTATGGACGTAGTCAGTGAACTAAACACTATAACAAAAGTAAAAATATTGATCATGGTGTGCGTTGTGGAGTGTTCTCTCTGCCTTATCAGCAAGTTGGCTATTACACACGATAACTTGAGTCTAATCTATAAAACTTCGCCTTCAAAGCTCATTCTTCTTATTAAACACAATGCACTGCAGGATATCACTGTACCCACTCATAAAACACAACCGTATTCAGATCTTTTACCAGGATGAAAAAACACAAAGCAGAAAGGAACTCAATAACAGGCTTACATCTGTGTTTTTTAACCACTGCGTTTTCTGAAAGTATTCTTCACAAAACTAACAGTCCCAATTGCTAATAAATAATCATTTCATTTTTTTATATGCTTGTGAGAAAAGCACTTAACATAAGTGAGTGTCTTGACAATAATGACAGTAAATCATGGCCGTCCTGTGCATTTGTCCTTCAGTAGGGACTCGGGGCCGAGGTGCAGAGCAGGGCTTAGACTTGCTGCTATAAATAACTGGCTTTTAGTGTAGGTTCCTGGGCTTAATCTACAGGTAAGAATTATCTCAGACACGCTCTACCATGATAATACTTATATTTCAAGTGCAGCAAGAGCTACTACCTGAAATGAAAAGCTTTCTATGCCAGCGAGGAAACTTTAAATAATCATGCCAGTCACCATGCTAAAAGCCACAAAGGCTCAACAACCTCTTCTAGTGGACATAAACAGAATAAGTGTGATTATAAAGCACGCGGTTATGGTGAGCCTATCCATATTATTAATATTGTTCTGCTCATATTCTAAAATGATATTCTAAAATAATACACTAAGCAAAGGTTCAGGGATTAGGTGACGATGTTAAAACTGAGTTAAAACAAATCAAAAAGGATTTCAAGCACAAGATTTCAGGATAATTGATTATTGCTAGCTGCCGATAGACCAGGTGAGAGGAGAAGAATGCTACTAGAAACAGAAAATATGAAATTATATGGCTAAATAGTGAGTTAGCATAAGTTGCAAGTGAGGTCAAAGACAAACAAACAAAAAGTCTAGACAGACAGACAGATACAGACAGAGTGATGCAAAGACAGACTGACATACAGAGATATAAAGACAGACACACAGAACACATATATACAGACAGACAGACAGACAGAGACAAACAAAGTGTGTTTACTGGAAATGGACAACAGATGACAAATATTCTGTGGCACAGAATCATGGGTCAGTACAGCATGTGTGACCCAGTTACCTGATCATGTGATAGCTGAGAGATGCCATAATGCAGCAGAGAGGAGGGGCATGCACACCAGGCAGAGGAAGAGGAGGAGGAAGAAAGGTACGAAGGGTACGAACATAACAGAGCAAAAGGGAGAGAATCAAGAAGTCAATTCAAACGCAGAGAGGCGGACATCACTGTTCCTGGCACAGAAAACCCAGCAGCACCCAGAGGGCAGACGTTTGACAAGTCTCACAGTGATCACGGTGATTTGAACGTCTAACCGGAGGTCTGACTGTGGCGTGATGGTGACGTCATCGCCCCCTGCCCCTCATGGCTGTAATGCCAGCAGATTTACCGAGCAATCATTTATTCTTTTCATTCTTGTTTGTTTTGTCCTCCCTTCCGCGTCTTTCCTTAACATCATTCATCTTTCATTCTCTATCCCCTCTTTTCTTCTTTATGGGATCCCCTTCCTTATCTGAAGCCTTTACCAGATTAAAGGCTTTAAATTATAGGATGCACATTCGGTAAATTCTTTTCTGCCATAAACATGTAGCTAACGAAGCTCATGAATCAGCGCTGCTAGAAAATATTACAAATCGATTCCATGGTGTGGTGATGGAACTCAGTAAGAGAGTCGTCATAATTTACCCCGCAGTTACCCAGCAAAGGTATTCATCTCTGAAAGTGGGTGGAATGACTTTTTCACTTCTCTGTGGACTAGACTTCATTTGGAGTCAACTATGTTCCACTAAATAGTGGAGAAGATCCCATTAATAATGCAATACAGGAAACCAGAAGCTAACTCTAGAGTATAGGTCTTAATCTGTTGTGGGCTCAGTTACCAAAAGGTCATTTCTGAGTAGAATATGAGAAAAGAGTTTAAGATTGCCCTAGTTTTCCTTACAAATAAGATGACATTTTCGTGTTATTTGCACAAAACAAGATCTTATGATGCCTCTATATATTTCACTATTTGCTGCTAATCCATGTTATTAAATCTGTGTTTGTGCACACATGAGCGAGAGACAATGAAAGAGAGAAAGAGACAACGACAGAGGACGAGATCCATCTTAATAAAACCGATGAGTCGCATGTATCAGCACTGCTGTGGCGTGCCGACATGCCCGTGCTCATTCTCGTAGCTCAACCAGCGCCCCGTATATCTCTGCCCGATTACACAGACCCCACAGTAAGATCATTTGATGAGCACAAGCAGCTGAGCTGATAAAGTCCTTACTTTTGGAATACAAAAATCCCCAGTACTAGGGCGAAGGAGACCAGATCTGTGGTGACCCATATCAGGCAGTACTCGTGTGGGCTCTGCAACAGCAAAAGCAGCAATTTAATAGAACAGACACTAGATGGCACTGTGACACAAAATGAGCAGTCCCCTCCCTGCAGAAACATACTGGCAGCTAAATACTTTTACAGCATTGCGAAGATTTTTCTCAGTGGGAAAATAAATGACATTCTTTAAACTAAATTAACTGTAGACATATATACTTAATCTTAGATGATCAGAAAATGAAGTCTATATTTTTAAACAAAATTTATAAGAGTTGGTGCTGTAATAGCTGGTGCTGTATTTATCTAAATTGATAACAAAAACTCACTTTTTACTTTAAACATTAAAAAGCCTTTACACATTCTTGGCAGACATGAAGCGGCTCTGTGCCAGAACCTGCCAGCTGCTGGTAGTGGCGTGATGTGTGGAGTGTAGAGCTACAGTGTCTCACCATCAGCCAGAGTGGGGACAGCACTTTCTTCAGGACCTGCGGGGCTTCTGAGGAGACAGACTGCACGCCACTGCACCAGAGCAAAGAGTACAGCCACGGCTCATTCACCGTATAGAGAGTCACGCTCAGGTTACTGGCTGTGTAGGTGCTGTAAAACACACACACACACACACACAGGTATGTTGTATTATAGACAGAGAGCCCTGAGAGAGGGTGACCAACACGAGTGCAGAGTCGCTGCTTTAATTAAAGTGGAAGCGCACACGCGCACGTGGCAGGCTCAGCGACTCACCGCACGTCCTGTGCTGTGGCCTGGTTGTAGCGCAGAAGGAGACGGCTCACGCCGTCCTGTTGGAGCGCTTCTACCGGCTGCTTCCTCATGGATGTCTGCTGGAAGGCTGGCACCTCCTGTTTCACCAGCTCCCTGTCCCAGTCCACGGCCCATACCACCTGGACACACACACACACACACACACACACACACACACACACACACACACACACAGAGATTTGCTCTGTTTGTATAGCAAAGCAAAGAAAAACCTATTCAGAAAGCTGTCCAAGTACCATGCCAACTACCCATAGCCAGGCCAAGCCCAGCCCAAGAAGAGCCCAGGGCTCATGTAACAAGCACAGGTCAGTGGCCTCACAGTCAGATTTGTTTATATTAAAAATACTAATGAGAGGCAGCTAATCTTTCTTTGATCCTTGCAACCGTAGTAACGTATATAACTCGGTACCGATGCATATGTATGGCATAGTAACGTATATAACTCGGTACCGATGCATATGTATGGCATAGTAACGTATATAACTCGGTACCGATGCATATGTATGGCATAGTAACGTATATAACTCGGTACCGATGCATATGTATGGCATAGTAACGTATATAACTCGGTACCGATGCATATGTATGGCATAGTAACGTATATAACTCGGTACCGATGCATATGTATGGCATAGTAACGTATATAACTCGGTACCGATGCATATGTATGGCATAGTAACGTATATAACTCGGTACCGATGCATATGTATGGCATAGTAACGTATATAACTCGGTACCGATGCATATGTATGGCATAGTAACGTATATAACTCGGCACCGATGCATATGTATGGTATAGTAATGTATATAACTCGTAGCATTTGTAGTGTGCCTTGCTGTCCTGTTACCCACCTGGTGCTGGGCAATGCCCGACTGCAGCACGGTGGCCAGGGTGAGGTTGACCCAGCTCAGATGGTGTGGGTGACCCTGGGGGGGGCGGTGCAGCGTCAACAGGATGGAGCGGTTGGCGCGCAAGACCAGCTGCAGCAATTGCTCCAGGCTGCACACCGTCTGGTTGCCCACCAGGCGGCGCTGCTGCTCCGACATGCGCCGTACTGTCCAGTAGGGGTCGTCCTGCCCTCGGCACAAACCGAAGGGTTAAAAAAAAACAAAAAAAAAAACAAAAAAACAAAAAAAAAAAAACGAGTTAGTCAAACGGGTTTTGAGGGCCCACCGAACAAAGCAAAAAGCGGGCTTTTCTGTTCTGGAACCGATATTTCAGCAGACGGTTGCTTTAGAAATATGCTGAGTGTGCACTTTCCAGTAATTTCAAGAACAGGCTGTTCAAACTGCTCAAGTCATTAGTTGACTACAGCGTCATTTAACTGACAGGAGCCTTCGTAGACGGCGCTGCGTCTCTGGAAAGGCAGTGGCCGAGTACCTGCAGGAACCAGCGGCCCGCGTTGAGAGTACGCAGGTCGGTCCAGTTGAAGGAGGACGCATCGTCATGCTGCCTCTCTGGGAAGAGTCTCCGCACATCCGTGGTTCGCCGCAGTGTTCGGTCCCTCATCAGGAATGGCACTCCATCTAGGCTAGAGACACAGCGCGTAGACACTCACCTTCACAGGATTCTACTGCTCAACCTGTTACTAGGACAACACACTGCCAAGAACAATAGAGATAATGTGCATGTCTTTTTGTTGTTCAACGTATAAATATTGTCATTTGTATAGTTCTGTTGCAATAATGTTGATATTAGCATGATAGAACAATGTAGTTTTATATTGTATTGGTCTGACACTAGTATATTATTATTTTCATTAAGCGACACAGAAATAAATCAGTGCCTTCAAATATGTTCACAAGCATCAAACCTTGCGGAAAACATAGTATATGTTTTCCTTAATTTGTTTGCTGTTGTATACAGAGACCCACAGGGTGTAGTCTGGCACTGTTGACACTGAAGCCAAGAGACTTGGACCATAAATATGGTTCTCCGTTATCCCACTTAATTATTTAGTCCTAAAACAGGCACAGAGCAGACAGACTTGCCTGTCAGCGGCAGTCTCATCTCCCCAATACACACTTGCAGGATATGCAGACAAAGCACACACAGGCATAAAACAAGAACCTTTACTCCCCTGGGCACGCTCAATACAACCCCCAGTACAGCCAGAGCTGCTGGAGGCTCCTTCCTCCCATCCTGTGATCCATCATCTCAGCATGACTTAACCCCACCTCCCAGTGATGGGTAATGAGTAAACACACACACACACACACCCTGTGATCCTGAGTGTTATATTGACGTATGCTGTACTCAGGGGCTCAAAGTGAGAGGGGATAAAGAATATATGAATTGTACGAATACCTGATGGCCACGTCTGCCTGCAGACCGACGATGTTCATGTGCAGAGCCTTTTGGAAGGAGAGTAGCGTGTTCTCAGGAGCCAGCTGACAGGAAGCAGAGGAGAACACACACAGGGAGATTTAACCTTCAACCGTTCAATCAGCGGGGGAGCTTGCACACCAAGGGACAAGGAGAAAAGGTACATAACGCTACACAGGAAAACAAAGAGAGAGAGAGAGAGAGAGAGAGAGAGACTGATCACACACCGCAGAGAGCTACAGGAGAGAGAGAGAGAGAGAGAGAGAGAGAGAGAGAGTGAGAGAGTGAGAGTGAGAGTGAGAGAGAGAGAGAGAGAGGGAGAGGGAGAGGGAGAGGGAGAGAGAGGGAGAGGAGAGAGAGAGAGAGAGAGAGAGAGAGAGAGAGAGAGAGAGAGCGCGAGAGGGAGAGGGAGAGAGAGAGAGAGTGAGAGTGAGAGAGCGCGAGAGGGAGAGAGAGAGAGAGTGAGAGTGAGAGAGCGCGAGAGGGAGAGAGAGAGAGAGAGAGAGAGAGAGAGAGAGAGAGAGTGAGAGTGAGAGTGAGAGTGAGAGAGAGAGAGAGAGAGAGAGAGAGAGAGAGAGAGAGAGAGAGAGCGAGCAGGGGAGGAAAAAGATGAGCAGGCGTATATTGATGGGTAGGATTAGAGTTCAAACCTGCCTGCGAGACCTTTTCCTCCCACGGGAGATCATCACTGCCTAAACCTCTTTCAATTATTCTGCTGTAAATCAATAACTCATAAAAGAGGAAGTTTTTGTTTTTTGTTTTTTTTTGCTGCAAGGCAGCAGCTACACTTTTATTACACCGTTTGTGTAAATCGGTTCAAACTTCCACAACGCTGCGCAGGCAACAACAAGAATAACAGATAAGTGTTTCGAGATAAGTGCAGCCGAAGGAAACTGTTGACTGAGTGGTAAACGTCCAGCCTGCAGTTTCGCATCAAGCAACACAAGGACTCAAGCATGGTGCATGCCGATGCTGGAAAAGAGGTGTATTGTGTGGAGTACACACAGGCAGCCCTGTATGTCCCCCCCCCCCCCCCCAAATCATTCCCCATATGGCCTTTTCCTCATATGAGCAAAGCAAACCAGATAGGGTGAAATGCACATGCAGGAACGTTGTCTCCACTTCAAATACAACTGCGTAAACATAGCCGGTGTTTTCTACCTAAGGGTATCTATCCAAGCTCCTTTTCCAACACTTACTGGAATTAATGACCTGCAAGTTGCATGGCAGTGATTACAGTTCATCTCCTTGACTCCTGCTTTTAGATGCAAGCAGTTTAGTTGCCTGCATTGTATGCATCACTATGTTATTCATACCTGTGGGAGTAATATTATGGTGTGTGGGTGGAGTGAGTGAAGCATAGGGGAGAGTGATAAGACAACAGATGGCTGTGTGTGTGTGTGTGCGCGCGTGCGTGCGTGTGTGTGTGTGTGTGCGTGCGTGTGTGTGTGTGTGTGTGCGCGTGTGCTAGAGCAGTCCTCTCGTGCCCACGCACACCCTCATCAAACCAAGTCCTTCGTGTGCTCTATAAAGCATGCAAATCCAGAGAAAAGGAAAACGTGCAGAGCGCGGGGTACGGCATCACTGGATCTTACCATGGGCGCGCCCCGCTGGCCAATGACGGCGGGCCGTGCTTTGAGCCCGTCTCGCTGCATGATGCAAGGCGAGGAGATGGACAGAGGGGCCATGTAGAGGCCCAGGAGCACAGCCAGGTAGAGAAGCGCCACCACTACCTGAAACCCTGCAGTGCACACACACACACACACACACACACACACACACGCGCACACGCACACCTTCATGCTTGCCACTCTCTCAGACTGAATACCCTGAACAATGATCTACACACAACTCATATACATCTTAAACCGTTCAAGCGCATTTCCTGTACGATACATGGCCTACCTGTACAAATTTTATCTATTTATTTATTTTGAAAGCTTGAAAGAGGGTCTTAATGTCTTTAAGTGTCTTATGAAACGTATTAACATTTAGTTGAGGGCAACAAGCCTTTCTGTAGCTGTGCTTCAGCCAGGAACCGAGGGGCCACTACACCCTCCATACTACAGCTGACATGGAAGTGCTTGGATAAACACAGCAGGTAATTCACTGGGAAACAAAGGCGTACAGAAAACATCCCCAAACACATCAGTTTACATTAACCAGCACACTCATTGAGCAGGTGAGGCTGACGCTGTATCCCAGGACCTAGGAGGGTACCAAAAGAGAAAGGCACCATTCTTCTGGATTCTCTTCATTAATTATTAACACTTTGTGAAAGGGGTGATGAGTGAGGTCAGTGTTTGATGGTGGAGATGTGGAAGGGAAGCAAACTTACTGGGCCTCTCAGACCGAGCCAACTGTCCTGCCACCAGCCAGGCCAGAGCCGTGATTGCAGCCAGTGCACCTATGTGCAGAAATGGTCCAGTGGCCTGAATCACACATGCGTGCACACACACACACACACGCACACACGCACGCAAAATCAAGACAGAGAGTGACATGAGTCCAGGCAATTGTCAGGAATGTCAAGTTACCTGAATCAGCTTTACAGTGTTATAAATTGGTAGAAAACCCCAGAGGGCCAGCTTTGGGTCAAAATCAACACTAGCAGGTAGTATTGCAGATAGATCAAGTTTAGACTAAGAGAGAATTCAAATTGTTCAAAACCAGAAATAATGTGTCCAGAAAACAGATCCAAAATGCCACATTCAGATCAGCAGTTACATGGGGTACTTACCTGGAGAGAGACTGAGATGATGTCCCATTCTTCACACCATATCTGACTTACATATATCACTCCAGTGATGGTAGTCAGCAAAGCTATAGTCACCCCAATCTAAGAGGGTAAAGCACAGGGGTTTTTTTTTTCAGATTATGAATTGATTACCAAATGAATCAATATACCTGCTTAAAAGCAACGTGAAGGGTGGCTCGTTCGCTCCTGTGCCGTGACTGTGCTATCTCTGCACGACCACAGTGATAAGGTTGACAGATACCTTATGGAGCCAGTGCAAGTTCAGCTGCTGTCCGACTGCTATATGGCATAAAGCTAAAATCTGCACACACACACACACACACACACACACACACACACACACACACACACACACACACGTGAGCCATCAACTACTGCTATCAGCAAACAGCTGAACACAAAAATTGCAAGTGTCAGTGCATTTTTAGACGAGTGCATTTTGACAGCATGAAGCTGAAGGGCCACGTGCTTGTCTGTGTTGTGGAACTCAGTAACACGTGGAGTGGATGTGTGTCTGAGAAGAGCTGCCTCCACAGCCTTATGGGAACTGTCCATGTCATGTCAACTCACCATTAATAATGCGAGATACGTGAAGCCTGCAGCTGTCGTGGCAAGTATCGGAACTGTGCCGTCACTCCACTCCCCTGACCGGTTATACAGTAACCTAATGTAAACAGCACAGCAGAGTGAGGTAAACAACACAAATAAACCAAAATAAATGTGACAAACCAAACTTGAAACACCACAAGGTAATATAAACAGCACAGCAGATGTAAACAGCATTTGTTTCATTGTTACACAGTATGCTGGAAACCAAAAGGCCATCAGGACATAATGAGAACTACAAAAAGTGAATGCAGAGGTTGCCCTGTTACAGCCCCACAAACATATACTGTGCTACTCAGTGCTAAATACTGAAGGAAAATTCTGAATTATTCATGAATATCATATCATTTTATTATATGATTTTATTTTATTATTAGCTCATCAGCTTTCATAAGTGTATGTGCTTCAGGTTGGCACCTCAGTTTCAGGTGGGCTCTCCGGTTACAGAATAAATTAAGTCAATAATATACAATACAAGAAATATAATACAAGAAGTAAAATAGCGATCTTCTAAAGAATTCCAATACTATATAAGCCAAAACAATAGCAGTGAATACTGGTAATTATGCAACAATAATGTGGTAAAGAGGATCCTCTGTTTATGGTTGACAAAAGCCAAGAGACCAGGGAGGAGGGGGGCTGTCAGGCAGGCTGATCTCCCACAGTTATACTACAGCTGAATCGTGGATGACGGCAGGCGTAAGATGCCTGTACCGAGACCTCGTCTGCCGACTGCACCCTCTCATCTAATCAGTTTGGCCACACCAACGTCCTTCCAGGCGCTAACTGGAGGTCACCTGTAATCATGGCTGCCTCTGAGACATGTGCATACGAACACGCTCGCTGATGAGGGAGAGCCGGCAATTGGGGTGGGTGCGCAAAACCAAACACGTGGCCGAGAGAAGGATGAAGAAAGAAAAAAAGCAGGAAGGAATCGCACGGAAAGACGGAGCAGAAAACCAAATGATTTCCTGCTAGGGCTTGTTCCTTTAAGTGTATGAACGTGACATGAAATGATTCACAGTTTATCTGTATCTCATTAAGGGAGCAGGTAGATGTGGAGCCAGAAGCAACACACACAGTCAGACCACATGCACACACGTGGGGAGACAAAAAGAAAAATGTAGCACGTCTTGGAGTAATATAGTTATACGGATATATATACACGGATTTGCTTCTGCGACCATCCATTTCTACATTAAGGCAACAGGATGATTCTTTTTTTTGTTTGTGGAACCCTGTACAGTATGACAAACAAAACCAGTATGAAGGATGGAATTTAAAAACAAATATTTTCCAAAAAGAATACCGTGTTGTTAGCAATATAATAGTACACACACAAGATTCAACCTGTGGGTTCATATCACAAAAATAACCAAAGTAATCGTTTCAGTACCTAAACTATTAAAGCAGAATGATACTCACCAGTTAAACTCATTGTAGTCATTGTGTGCTTCCAACCAGAAGTAAAACCATACCAGTAGCAGGGAGAAAGTTCCAAAGAGGATCATCGACCATAAGCGCTCCCACTACAACAAGCAATAACACACACGCAGACTTCTGTCAATCTACAGGCACGACAAATGTCACCAATGAGCTGCATACCAACATACCTTTGTATATCACACACAGATTTTCTTTGCCTTAATATCATTTGGTCATCTTGCCCTGTATCATTACCAAATGAAAAACCTGATGATGACGACAAACCATGGTTTATGCATTTCTGAATGTTAGGTCAAGGTTGCCAATATTGTAAAACCAAACAGAGTGGAATTCATCTCTAGCAAAGCTCCAGCATGTATAAATTGTGGAATACATGTTAGATTTAATCAGGCTCTGCCAAATGCAAGATTTCTATGTCATCGCGTTCCCATTATGAAGATTAGGTTCATATCATCCATTCTGTCGGACATGGAAGAGTGAGGCTCCATTGGGACTGATCGGGTTAGCTATTTCATATCATTTCATACTCATTCATCAGCCACAAAAAGAGAGCTCAGAACAAGGCCCAAAGCACGCACGCGCGCGCGCACACACACACACACACACACACACACACACACACACACACACACACACACACACACACACACACACACACACACACACACACACACACACACACACACACACACACAGAGAGCTCTGTTTAAGACAGTATAGATGCCACTTGATTACCTCTTATTTAGACTTATCTGAAATCACAAAAATGCTAACAGACTACATTTTATTCAGGTGATCCAAGCTGCACGCCATTGTTTTGGCATTTTTGTTAAGCTCAGTGCTGTATGAAAACCTTGATTTGACAGGGAAACAAATTAACAAAAAAGCACCTGACTACTTCCCAAAGTTCACAATCCAGTTTTTAGGGACCTCTGGATTTCTCTTCTGTTCCAGCTGCTAATAAACATTCAGCTTTCTACAGCCCTCAATCACCTGGCTCAGGCGTGCCTGCTGGGACAAAACTAAACCATGGACTGGATCGATTCCTCATGGATCTGCTCACCTGTTCCACGTCTCTCTTAATTTCCTCATAGCTCTGCCTCTGAAGCCTATTTAGATGTGATTTAATTTACAAGGGGTCTCATTGTACTTTCCTATTTTACAAGTGCTACTCTGTGATTTTATCCTTCTCCAAATCGGAAGAGTTTGTATATTTCTCCTTCCTCCTCTGAGAAAATTACAGGCCGAATTGCCTACTCTTTAGCACTCAGAAGAATCTCAGAATTTTATTTCCATCCAGGTACACATGCACAATATCATCCGCTTTTACATTCCTTAAATATCTAATGCTAAATGCTGAGAAAATCAAACTGTAAATTACTTGTTTATATTCAAACTGCATCATTTATAGTAATTTAGTTATCAGCATTTAACCTTTTTCATATCACACAAGCATCTGGGTTCGTAGGAAATACAACACACTAGAAATTCGCTCCTGTGGTAATATTACTCATGATGCAGGAGTTTTTAAAAAAGCATCACAGCCCTCCCAGTGATAAACTAACCCAATCCGAATAGGCATACGTTTGTATTTTGCCTAATCATATTAAAGTTAATGACATTAGCAGCAGAGTGTGTTCACAGTGCTAAAGTGCAGCCCAACAGTTAATTAGGGGGAGCTGCACATTAGGAGGAGTCTGTTAGTGTCCTGTGAATGGGACAGTTCGTGTGCAGCACAGTGTTACCCTCTATCTGCAGCCTTAATGCTAATTTAAATGAACTGCCTTAATCAGTTTCATTAATGAGTTTTTAATGTGGAAAAACAATCTTCACTCAAGAGAGATGAGTACTTACTTCTTCAGTTCCGTTAAACCATAATTAAAAAGCTGGATAATTGTCCAAACAGTAGCAGTATGATGGGTGCAAAGCATGACCGTCACTGGACTAACCCCAACCCACACCCTACCGCTAACCCCAACCCACACCCTACCGCTAACCCCAACCCACACCCTACCGCTAACCCCAACCCACACCCTACCGCTAACCCCAACCCACACCCTAACGCTAACCCTAACCCACACCCTAACGCTAACTCCAACCCACACCCTAACGCTAACTCCAACCCACACCCTAACGCTAACCCTAACCCTATATGTATTTCAGGTACATGTATTTAAAAAAAACAAAAACAAAAACAAGAAAACACAATGTGTTATGACAGTCAAACTTTTACCATTAAGAGTTTAATATACAAGATGTGATTAAGTGCTGTTTATGAAATATTGTTTTAATATATTTTGGCTTATTAAACGTCTTAATCTGGGCTCCATTTCCCAAAAGCATAGTAGTGCCATATTAAATGAACGCGTGTTCAGTGTGAAACTTGCTCTTGCTTTACCATTCAGTGATCATCTTTGAGTTACTATCCTTTTGGGAAACTTGACCCACAAAACATAAGCCGGTTCGGTGACCACTCTCATAATTGCGCTAGCAAACTGCACACTGGTTTTAACACATAATACACAGGTGGCTACTTAAAACGTCATTTAAACCAAGATTTTAACATCCTCATACTAGATCAATGATGATCAACTGAAGATTGCTATGCACAACTCGCTTTACATATGCCCAGTACTGTGTTCTGTACGAAATAATTGCACTGTCTACTCATTTTGTATTTGTCCTGTCCTGTATTTATTATTGTTTATTTAATGACATTTTGCACTATATTGGACTGTTTGCACTTGTGTAGCATGTTGTCTGTTGCACTGTTGTTTTTATGTTGCACCATGGTCCTGGAGGAACATTGTCTCGTTTTTGTTGTGTACTTGTACACAGCTCAAATGACAATAAAACCTCTTTGAACTTGAACTTTGATTCCCACAGGCATCAGAATATATTCCACTGCATTCTCAAAGAGCCTCTGGCATCCTGATTTTAAATGACTGATTTTAAATCTTATATCTCAGCAACCATAGAGGCTGTGACATCTCACTGATAGTTTTGTTGACTGTGGTAGTTTTTATATTCTTGAACACAAAATTATGAACTAAAAAAAATTATGTACACTACAGCCATTTCCAAGCTATAATTAAAACACAAGTAGTGAAGTTTAATGAACTGCATGACAGTAACGTACCACTTCAACGGTCACACTAAGGGTTTTTGTTTTCCTCTGATGCTAAAATAGGAACATGATGCCAACTTTGAGCTGCTGCTTCTCCTCTGCAATTACCAGAGTCAAGTAGCAGTTTCGTTAACATGTCCTCAGCTTCTAAGTCTACCATCAGAGAAGCTGAGAATGTACTGGTGCAGCAGTGATGAGCTTTCGGCCGGTATTTCCGACACTAAACAGTCATTAACACTGAATTACAGTGGGAGCCGGAGCATCCCGACTCATCCCTTTCCCAACTACAGCCACCAAGCACAAGGACAAAAAAAAAAAATAAAAAATTTCATTTTATATATATATATATATATATATATATATATATATATATATATATATATATATATATATATATATATATATATATATATATATATATAATAAAATAAACGATACACACACAAATACACCCACACTGCTATTCCTGGGCACTCAACAGAATAAGATTGTTGATAAAGCAGAGTAAAGAAGAGGAGAGGAGAGGAGAGAGAGATATAAAGGAAAACATCAGCAATCCGTGTGCAGGGCAGGTTCTCTGAGAGTTCCTTCCTTCAGGACACATGACAACACTGACATGTGTACAAAGACACGGACATGAACCTTAAGAGAATTTCCTTACGGACAAGAATAGCCTTTAAGAAAAACAAAAATCGAGGACCTATGGATGGCTTCATATTCCTCTGGGAGGTAGGAGTGTAAAGCATTTATTCCCAGTATTCCATTTTACTATGGAAACGAGCATACACACATATACTACTTCTTTGAGGGATGGAGAAATGGGAGTGGAGGCGTAGGTCAATGTTTCCGCCACAATTCCCCAGCCGCCTGGATCAAGGGTGAAAAGGTCAACTGAAGAGCAGGACGCGGTCAGCTGCCTCATTCGCCCCCAAGGCTGTGGGGGTTTAATCAACCTTGCCTCAACTCTCAACCTGCCTTTGCCAACACCTGCCTACAGTGTGGTAAAAGCATTAATACAAGTGTCGGCATGACGGTTCTCTTGTGATGGAATATCTGGACATAGCTGTTGACATCGGGGGGGAGGATAGTAATGATATCTATATAACGCAGGTCATACGAAGCTTGACAATGACATTGTCTCTCACACAACTCCTCTCTCTCTCGCTTTCAGATTTCTTGGCAGGAAGGTGTGTAGAAAAATCTGCAATACAGTGCAGCGTGACGCGGATGTGAGGTGTAGCACAAATGCTCTCCCTTGACCCCTCTGTTCACTGCATACGCTGCTGCTGGGGAAGACAACCCCTGAGCAAGAAATTTTTTTTTCAAAAACATGCATTCATGTGAACAATCTGAACTAAATATAACAGAGCACTTCTACACTCCTGCTCTGCCAACAACAACAGAAAATAATAAATAAATAAACCCACGCTATCCATTTTCATCCACCTACTGATGCTAAATTTAGCACAAATATAAATCTCTACCACACCGTTACCACTGGATATGTGTCTCTTTTTCGACTGCATTCTCTTGCATGCACTTAAATAGAAAGTGTTACATCCAGTCCCAGCAACAAGGCTTCTTCTCGTCATAAAAGGCTAGAGCTCGAAGTGGTCGTGCTAATTTTACACAGTAGTGCAGTAAAGTCAGATTCTGCAGAATGCTGTCACAGTGTGTAAAGTGTCCCTGCAAAATAAGTGTGTGTGCGCGTGTGTGCGTGCACCTGCATGCATGCTGTATAATTACTGTAGTGGCAGAAGGAAGTGGATTAAATCTGACAGGGCGAGCAGATTTAGCTCACCTTGCAGGAAGAAGGATGCCAATTCTGGAAGTCAGTCCTTAAACACAGCATGTTCACCAGAACTTCCTGAATATTATTGCACATGAGTCAGTAGTATCTTCATATGGCTGGGAATGTTTGGGATATTTTTGGGTTAGGAACTACCCAAAAATAGACAGTGGATAACAAAACAGAGTTTCATTGACCTTGGATTCCTGAGGGATATATGACACCAGTAACGACTGACTTATTTCAACAATGATTATGGTCAAATCATGTAATGATGTGTTTCACAGTGCTATTTGCATTCTTTGATAGGTCACAGAATGTGTGCAAGGAGTCTGGCAGCTCTGCATGTTGACTGCCTGAACAGATCCGTGGCCTTTGGCTCACAGAGAAAGAACTCTCTCTGCCTGCTAGGCCAGAGGGCACAATTATCAACCATTCCGTTACATCAAATCTAAGGAGAAACATGTCCTTAAAATTTACAGAATAGAGCTCACAATTCTAATTATCTAATGGCCTTATTTACATCTGCATTGCAGAGCATGACAGAGGAACTAACCTTTACACTGACTGGATTTACTGAAAGGTTATGGAACTAATGTTGTGAACAGCAACAGAAAGCCCACCACACGCATATGCAATTGCTGTTTTGGTATTCTGTTGTTTACAATACAATGGCCTCAGGAAAAACAAGCTGTGTAAATGGAAAATCTCTCAATTATTACTGACAAGGGATCGGTTTTCTGTAGAGCAGGGTGCATTAACACAGGACAACTGTGCATGCAGACACAGACACACACACACACACACACACACACACACAGAGCAAGAGAGAGAGCCATCACTCCGCATACAAGTAAGCTCAAGAGTAAAAAGCAGACTTTTTCTGTAGACTCTATCTGCCATTCTGTTGCGAAGATGATAGATCAGATAAGAATGCCACCCTTCATGTCTTTGACAGTTGCCAAAGTTTGTGCCCAAACAGGTTCCCATTGAATCATCCGTGGTCCCTGGGACATGACCATACAAAGCCAGAGTTCAGACAGGCTCATGATGCTCCACGAGCCACTGTCTACTCCATTTGTGGATGGAGATGCTCTTCCGACTGTGGGCATTTGTCAGAAATGTTGCTGGGGTTTTCTACAGGTGTCAGTGTCACTAGAGGACTGAGAGTGGTCCACCACCCAAAATACCCAGCATGCACCTGTCCTGTGGTCAGAACCTGACTACTGATGAAGGGCTAGAGGATAACTAACACAATTTGTACATGGCAGCAGATTATCTGTTACCTAAAAGGTGTTTCTAAAAGAGACCAAGAGGTTAATCGTGTGAATGTGTGCGTGCGTGTGCATTATTTTGCATGCGGATCAGCATGTGTGTGCTTTTCACACAGGTGATATGCTTTTTTCTTTTCTTTTTTTTTCTTTTTTTTAAGAAGTGCCACCTTGGTGTTCTTGTTCTTCTTAATTAACTGCCTGAATGAACGGTCACCTACCAATTGACAGTCATCAGAAAATGTCTATAAAAATCAGACATTTAAAAAAAACCTGAGATTATGAATTTGCTTAAATTGAAGCTACCAACAGATGAACCGTACTGACTGAAGAGCAGATTATTTGAGGTTGTCATCTTTATTATTATCATTTGTTATTATTATATTATGGCCCTCAACATGACTTGGCCCATTTCGAGCAATTCTGAGTTTTCTAAATGGATGTGAATAATAAATGTGAGTATGGTATGTTAAAGTGATGCAGTCTGACAGGCTATGCTGTTTAATAGTTTAATTCTGTCCTTGCAGTAGTAAGGACTGGCTGGCCAGCAGCTGAGACACATTTCCATGCCTTAACTCAGCTTTCAGCGGAATTGAATTCCAGAGGTAGTTAATGGGATTCACTCTACATCGCTGCCTTGCATAAGGCCTTGCTGGATGGTGCGATCAGAACATAAAGCAGACCGCTGAGCTGGCTGTTTCTGAAGGCCCGCGGGCAGACGCAGGCCCCTCGGCTCGGTTGCCAAAATCGCTGACAGCTGAGATCCACAGCACAACAGGAAACCTGGCCACCGGTTCAACCTCCCACTGTGCAACTGGAATGGAAAGTTGGTGGCATCATTTTCTCCCTTGGACTTGTTTTGAGATCAGTCCTGGAGAGCCCAACTGCTCATGCCACTGAATTCTGAATGTAGTGAAAATGAGCAAAAAAAAAAAAAAGCATAAACAATGAAAACATGAGCATGCACAAAAGGAACTGCAGATAAAAAGATTCTGATACCCCAGTACCTGCCCTCAATGTTAGCTAATCCTGCATACATATTCCTCCTACATACGTCTCCAGTGCCAGTTCTGAAAGTGCTGCTTTCTCTCCTACATTCTCACCACTACTGATATTCTGGGTCACAGATATGGTGACTGGTTCATCTCCCTGGCTGGTTCTCTCACAGATAATTCTGAACCAATCTCACCCAGGGGCATCATTATAACCACTCCCCTTTTATATTTGCACAATAATGCTACTCCACGCAGAAAGCTACTGAAACAAGAAACCCTAATTATTTGGTCTAAGCAACTCTTGGGTGGCACTGAACATTCTGAAATGCAAGTGCGTTCTTAAACAATGCTGGGGAGTTTCGAATCACCTCTAACAGTGCAGGTTAAGTGAGCAAAACTGCACCATCATAACTGGCAAGAGATAAAACACAGAGACCCGAGCGCAGCTGAGCAAGAGCCTATGAGAAAACATGCCTGGTGATGATGTGTGCTTGTCTGACAGGGCGCTACCTAAAGGCCCTAGGCAGAGTGAATCACACCCTTCTCATAACATCAAAGAGAACACAGAGGTGTCCAGTGAAGATTTCTCATGCAGTCAAGCTGGATCAAACTGCAGCTCTGTCTGAATGGGTGCAATAAATAAGAGCTCCTCACTTAGCTCAGTGTGTCTCACACAAGATACCTACAGAACTGGCAGTGTAGGATCAATAAATAAATAAATAATGGCTCATGGGTTTTTTTTACACGGAGGACACACCACTTCAAAATGCAGGTGAGCAGCAGACAGCACAACAACAATGAAACATCATTCACTGGGTTAAAAGCCCACATCATCCTGTTTCAATACCAAGCCTTTCTATTCAAAGCAGGATATCCCACACTGCACTCTTGGCTTCTCCTACTACATTAGGTAATTAGGGTAATACTATTTTGTTAGCAGTCTACTAGCACAGCCGTAAATCTCTTTCAGTGCACCTAAATAATACATACACCCATGTCACCGGAACTGTACGCACATTAAATGAACTGCATGAAAGCTCTTCTGTGGGCACAAAAAACACAACTGCCACCACAGACAATTAATTGAAAGAAGAAACTTCACAGCTGAAGATGCAGGAAATGTTAAGTGCATTAAAAGTCAAACAGAGATGAAGATGACTCATTGGCTTCTTTAAGTAGGGAACCGAGCACATCGGCACAGCACTGGACCACAGCTGCAAAATACAGTCACTTGCTTTAGTTAATCTGCCATGTCAGATAATCCTCCCCCCCCCCCAAAAAAAGAGGAGGGATACAATTTCTCTTTTAAGAGGTACCTTGTTTTTGGTTTGTCCCATTATCTGTTTACTGTGGCCAGCTGGAGTAGTTATTCAGAAGACAATCTGCTGTTATCAGTTCAATAAGAATAAGAAGAATTAGAATAAGAATAAGAAACTAGATTTAAAAAGCATCATTCATAGAAGGGGTAGCTCAGTGCTTTACAAATAGGTCATAAAAAGATGAGCAAGAAGTGATGTTAAAAAAAAAAAAAAAAAAAGGAGAGACATAATACACATACCGCAACTCTCAACATTCATAATACCCAATACTTAGTATACCCAAGTGAAAAATTTCAACTTGCTAATCTAACTCAGAAATATAATTACCTTATAACAGGTACAGACTAGCAGAGGTCAAACTGCCTTCACAATGAAGAAAACATGCACTAACGAGCATGTGCAGTCCTCTGCTAGGCTGTGTAACCTGCCTGAAATCCACACAGCTACTGATATATACTGCATTCTCAACTGTACTCTTGTGTAAAGGCACTGAATAATAACTACGACGTTCTGTAAACTCTCTGCTACAACTCTCTGCTTGGCGCAAGGCGATTAGATCCTGTGTCTTGTACCCCAGATAAAATTCCAATTACATATTTTAAGTGAAATTAACTCACAATAACAGTTTTACAACACTACGTTTTCATAAAACACAGATTAAGCCTAATTTTAACTGAAATCAGGGAATCCAAACTAGAATTTACAGGTAATTTTGTATAATCTATAATCTGTCTGAAAAACTGGCCCTACATGCTGTTATTTCATCTTTGTGAATGATTATAATTTACTTTTTCACTACTCCCTTCATACTGCACAACCATAATAACCATTTTTAAAACTTTTTAAATCATATCCATCTTACACTGGTGATCACTCATCAAAACAATGGCAGTAAAAAAAAAAATCTGCTAATGAGCACTATTCAGCAAGCCACTAAACATCACGCTAAATGCCATGTAATTGGACAGGCTCACCTTTGTGGTGTCGTCATGTGACCGCTGATAACGTTTCCAACGGCAGCCGTAGATCCCTGTCAGACATGACAAACACAGCTGTCTCTCATAGACCTGCAGGGGTTGGTGCTTCACCATGCTCCTTCAGACTGGACTCAACTCCTCCCTTCTACCATCCCACTGACGGCATAGCACCCTGGAGGCGCGCACACACACACACACACACACAAAGAGAGAGGGGGGAGAGCCGGTGTCAGGAAAAAACCTACTTCAGCATACTTAAGTAGTGCATGTTGTGAACTGTTCCAGATTTTAACTGTCACCTAAACATGTCCGGATAAATCAGTTTTCTTTAAGGTTTCAAAACTCTAGATATTTAGGCTTCAGTACACACCAGCAGAAACGAAAGTGTTTGTGATCCATTACTACAGCATCAATCATGCCCAGAAGCAGCAAGACTAAGCCTGAACGCAGGCTAATCACAAATTAATTCGCAGGGAGTTTAAAACTGCATTTCTGCATCTTAAGCAAAAAGACTTTCCACTGCCTTTCAGCCAGTATAAGAAATAAACTTTGCCTCCCATCTAGGGAATTGTGGGAACCAGCCCACAACATCTTCACATTTAAGGAATGCGAGTGTTTACTTTCAAATGCATTAAATGAAATTATATTCACATAATTTTAAAACTGGAATAACAACTTTCAGAGAACATACGGTTTATTCTGAGTTATGGCTCTTAACCAGAACTGTACAAGAATAGTTATGTGGAACTAGACAAAACTACGGACCATGCTGAGAGCAGAGGTTGAAGAGGATGAGCATTAATGCAACCTAAAAGCTTATTTCCATCAGATGAGGCTGCAGCTCTGAGTGAGTAAGTCTCTTGTGTTCCTTCAAAAGCCTTATCTGTAGTTTCTGGTCAATGAGTGCACAAGTGCTTGACAGATATGGTGTTTTGCATTCAAGTAACCCCTGAAAGTACACACTTTTCAAAAGGCCCTTGTTACTCCATGGGCATTATCTCAGGCAAAAGCATATTTGGTCATCTTAAAATAACTAGCATGCATGAAGCTAGTTATACATTCTGTCTGACAGTAAAAATAAGCATTAGAGCCAATAGCTGCAAATTGGCTCACTCTTCTTCAAAGAGCCAATCAAAGAGAAAACTGCCTTTAAAAGCAAAGTCTTGTCTGTGTGTGATAATGGCTGCATATCTACTTAATGTAGCATTTCTAAGAGGGCCCAAAATGGTGCCCCATCCGAGGCATTGGAATGGCAATGCACTTCGTTTGCATTGCACCAGAGGGACGTGCTAGGCCTGCTGCTAGTACTGCACCTGTCATTTGTGCTCTTGGTTTAGCTCCAGCTCTGAACCTGCAGACCGTGCCTGTGAGAATGCAAGACCGATTACTCCTTTCCCAAAAAGAACACTAGGAATCAAACACGCCATCGTATCTTGTCAGTAAATTAAACACCGTGAAATCTGCAGCTCTCTAACCAGCGGTGGATGTGGACAGTGATCAGTTATCCCTTCACCTTAATCTTGAAGGTCAGGGAGTACTGTGTTTAAAAGCAGCAACTAATTAAAACTCGGTGAAAAGAAGCTGCTCCAGTTCCTCACATTCCAAGAAAGCCTAATGTATTATATTTCTGAAAACTGTGGGATGGTGCAAATATGTATCCGTTTTCTCCAGGTTAATGTTACGTTTCACTGTGAGATGACGTGTCCTTAGAATAACCTCTGGACATTCGGTACTTTGGCTCCACTAAGCCTGGGCTATCACTTTGATAATCAAATTGTACTTCCAACCTTTCATGTTGAAGGACGCGGTTACAAGGTCAAACTTGATCAGCTTTCATAATTAGGTCATTCAAACGCACATGCTATACAAATTAAAATATGCATGGTATACATTATTCAGCTGTGCTGTGTACACGCCAATACATTTTTTGAGTACACAGTCATTTTTCTTGTTCCTTCATATGGTGTGGCAAATCTGCTAAATTATAAAGCATTTCCTGTTTCTGTTTCTGGACATGTAAAAATAGGCTGGATGAGAGGTGTACAACCCATGGAGATAATATTTCTTGTGACAGGGCTACATGATTGATTTCATTGTATGAGCAATGTGCCTCACTTGGAAGGCACAAGCAGGGAATCTCAAACACCATGTGACAAAGCTGGAACGGTCATCACACTGTCCATTCTACATTACACACTATTAGATTATTATATCATCTCCTTGTCTGATCATGTACACATAACCCTAAGAAAGTGAATTGGGGAGATTATGCAATATCACTGTATAACACCATCAATGTCCCATTGAATAAAACATTTTTCCCCGAGCTCTGAGAATTCAAAATGTTGTGCTCAACATTCACCAACATAGTAAAAAGAGGGGCTAATTAAATAAGGACTGGGAGGAAAATATCCTTATCTTAATGAGCACTACTATTAAATTAACACTGCAACATACCCCTCTAAGGATAAAGATTGTGACCGTGAACAACAGTATCTCTTTCTGCTGTCTCATTTCCTAGCGCTAGAAAAAGGAGCATAACGGTCTCCAGCAAGGGAAATGGTTCAGCACTTTGGGCTGTAGTACATTGAAGGAAACTGAACGGAAAGGCCAGAAGACAGAGACCATTTGTGCAGTCATACAGGCATCAGGAACGAAGCCGCAGGTGAAAACAGCCCTTTTGCATGAGCTGAGGATGAACCTCTGTACTACAACAGAATGAAGAGTCAACAAACACCGTCAACGGCGCAGACGTGGTTGAGAAGGTTCTTTGCTGCGTCACATGTAAACGTGGGGAAATCAGTTCGCTTCACACACTGATGTCGAATCCCTTAAAACCATCATCATGGTAAGGACATCAGAAAATGAACCACATAACAACCTATCTTTAGATTATTGTCATTTCAGGAATCACTTCTACTTGCGACACAGTGCGTCATAACCACACACATATCTGCTGCCTCACACAGGTGTGTTGCAGGAAACAAGACCACATCTTGTAATCAAAGATGTGTGATATTGAAGGGATGTTACTATTGCTTTTTTTCCATTGGGCAGCAGCATGACAAATCTGAACAACTGAAACACTTCTCACTTCTTCTCCAAAATAGAAAACAAAGCCATAAAAGAAGTGTGCAGTGTATTTGCAGCCAAGTTTTGTCTTTGGAACAATAAACGTAATGTAATACCTAAAATTGGCAACCCCTTCTCACTTTCAAAAAAGTACCCAAAATATAAAACAATTATAAACACAGTGTACAATTCTAAAATCAATTACGTCAGATAACTTTTTCCAGAATTATCCCAACCCTTATGACTCAGTCTTGCTGTTGAGGTTACAATTATGATGATGACGAAAACATTAGAAATACATAAGCGATGGGTCACGAGCAGCAGAATTCCATTAGCAGGTTGTCTGGGTTTGCCTTCATCTTGAATTAAA
Organism: Electrophorus electricus; assembly: GCF_041902795.1. NCBI lineage: Eukaryota > Metazoa > Chordata > Actinopteri > Gymnotiformes > Gymnotidae > Electrophorus > Electrophorus electricus. The sequence continues at coordinate 18,072,813 of NC_137513.1, forward strand.
GCCCCTCCTGAGCTGATTCAGCCGGCCCTCCCACTCATTACCACCACGCCAGCAAGGAACATCCAAGTGACCATCTGTTTAGTCAACCCAAGCAAAAACACCCTCCTTTAGAGTGGGAGACCCAAGCCTCAGTTTTAGAGTGCCTGGGAGGACAGTCTGCTATTTCCACACTACTACTACAAGAGCAACAGTCATTTTGGACATTCTTTGCAGGCAAGCCTTGGTTGTTTACACCGGAATGACTAAGGGAATTACAGTTGTGCATACTGGCATACTGGCACGCGAGCTGTAGGTGATACTGAATAAATATGTGAGGTGACTCATGCTTTCACTGAGAACCATTTAAATCTACACAGAGTATGCGGGCTGTGGGTGTGGCTATATATTGTGCGTTTCTTTGGGTGCATGCTAAGATGTTAAAGTTATAACATACAATGTCAGGCAACTGTTTCACATCCATTTTCACATTTTCAGTTGTCAGTTTTCACATGCATCCAAAATTTTCAAAAAGAGATCGTAATTATGGTCACCATCTGGCCATAATCTCTTTCTTTCAGAGGACCACAGCAACTGAGTAGGATTACAGCATTAGTACAACATGAAGAGCTTTCTGTGCCTAATCCTAAATACATGTTAGTTTATGTCACTATGGTTTTTTCTTTTTGTACTGTGTTGAACCCAATGCAGCCCCATTGCTAAATACTCATCTACTTTTCAAATTGTGTTTCTTCAATACATGCTTCAACTAGAAGTATGTAAAGACAGTAACTACAGTGAGATGATCTGCATATTGGAATCTGGCACGAAATCAAAGAAAACAGAATGACTCAGTTCAGGATGGTTCCAGGTGATCATGTCACTTCAAGTGAAAATTCCATGGAAACCTTTGATGATTAAACTTAAATCAGCAGATTAACTGAGATCGCAAATCACATCTTGCTCATTAGATCCAGAATAGCTAGCCTATACCTATCTTAACTGGCTCCTGTTATAACTGCAAAATACATGCACTTGTATGGGGATGGAGGGAAACATTACAGTCAAGCAGTGTTAATGGAATTTCAACTCGCATAATCTTAGAGAAAGCACAATACTCACATTGCACTGTGCCCAGTGACGCTTAATGATTTAATTAGTCATTAGTCTTAAATTGATCAGGAACGAGGTCAAGCCAGCTAGTTATAGAATCAGTTTGATCAGGCATTAAAAGCATGGTTCATTCAGAATTAGGGACACATTTTTAAACTCTTGGAAACGATACTTCAGCTACAGCAATTCCAATCAAGAAGCATAAATTAGCAAATCATTTGAAAATTAGGTCAGAATTTAACCTCATTTGACCTCATTTTGTACATCAGTACCACATTAAGCCCTGGCTCTCATTTTTCCATTAGTGTCCATATGATGAGTGCCTAATGATAAAAAAAATATAGTTTGCTATTGAAATTATTTTACTACTTCTGTGATGATACTGATCAACTCTGACCAACTTGTATATGAGTATGTGAGTGCAGAAAATGTACATATTTATGATTGTGTTTTAGGGTGTGCGTGTGTACATGAATGAGAGAGAGCGAGAGAGAGAGAGAGAAAGACAGAACAAGAGAGGGAGAAAGATAGGCAGAGAAAGTGAAAGAACAAGATAGTCATAACAGATTTGCCTTATGCACACCTGTCCAACAATAATAGAGATGTTTTGATATTATGTATTCTCAATAGTTCTTGTTCAAAAATATCAGAACCAAAATTGATTTCACCAGAGAAATTAGTCATTTTCCCACACAGGACAGAGAACAACAACCTAGACCTCTAAAGTATTTTCAGCCTTAGTAGAACTTTGAACAAACAGAACAAGCCAACCAAGCAGTCAAACAAGCAGCCAACAAGCCAATAAAGCAGCAAACAAGCCAACCAGGCATCCAACCAACTATAAAAATATAAAAACATGAGGGATTAGATCTATCCTTAATAAACTGTGTGACATGAAATAGTCATAACAAATGTGTAAAACATTCAGGTGTAAAATAAAAAAGAAAAGAAAAGAAAAAATTAAAAGGTGTATTTCTGCTGCAGCTTTTGTTGTAGTCCATGATTTATGTAAGGCGTAATTCATGGCATTGAGTTTAACATCTACTCATAAAGAAATATTACTGCAAATAAAAGTGTATGCTCCCTGCTGAAAACAGGCTCTTTGTATAATAGTAACATATAATATACGGTATAATAGTGCCAAATCAGCTGGCAACAATACCTAACTGACACTTGCCTGAAGCAGTCTTACACATAAACCTGGCAGAATCTTGAAATAGGTGCATATATAAGAGGCAAACAGAGCCATAAAATTATGAAAGCAATCCCTCATAACAATCTGAGGGGTAATTCAAAAAATGAACTGAGAAGGCATCTATATGTATTCCATGTGAAAGGATTTAAACAAATGAATAAATATACATTGATGTGTATTATTAGAAGGGTAAACATCAACGCCAGCAACTCTCTCATATCCTGTAACCAAGCGATCAAAAGGCCTGGAGATCATGACAATCATGGAGCACTGTAAAGCAGTAACAGGTACGCAAGCCCTCAGTCTTCTCTTCTAAGGACAGAAAAGGTGAGAAATGCTCGAGACAAGAGAAGAAGTTGAATGAGTCAGCAGATGATTGGAGACTGTCCAGTTAGGAGTGGCTGGAGAAGCTAGACCTTGGAATGACTAATCAATTTTCCGCTGGCGTGATATATTTAGCTAAATATAAGTTCTCTATAAGGAAATGTATACATCACTGAATGCAGGACTGCTCAGTCTAATGCTTGGTAAAGTATCAAGATGATTAATATGGAAAAAAAAAATCCCACACTTAATACTATACCACATCAATGCAAAAACCCATTACTCATAACGCTTCCTGTAGCACCCTAATTATCTTGACATGCAAAATATGAATTTGTGTATCTGTCTTTCGGCTAAAGCAGGAAAACACAGCCAAGTTTACCATTCTAAATGGGATCTAATTTACAGAAGCTATAAATTAAAAGCCTTGTGGTAAGTGACAAGAGGCTGCCTCCTCATCACACCACACTGGCTGGAGATAACATGCAACAACGTCAATCAGCCCCCGCTGTAATTGTAAGGGGCTGAGGTAGCGTTAGAGACGTTTCCTCCCTCCGTGTGGGATGTCACAGCTGAGAAGAGGGTCGCTGCTCTGAAGCACTGCGTGGAAAGTTTAAACATTCTTTGGTGCTAATTAAAAGCTGCAGGGAGTGACAAGAGAAATAAAAGTGAGAGGGAGTGAGAGATGGTTGGCGAAGCCGGCACGCACGCAGTGCCGAGGCAACTGCGGTTCAAACACAGATGAAACATTCTTCTGGACACTGGAAATAATTGTAAGATACCAAATAACTTGGTATACCAAACATTTTATACACAGTAGGATACTGAACACTTTGTACATGCACAAACACAGACACAAGGACACTGTTTCCATGAATGCATCTTAAAGCAGGCTTCGGAAGCAGCTTCATGCATTAGTTAACCATGTCACTGCACGTCACTGTTCATGAGCATTCTTCTCTTTCTCTGTCATTCTGCCCATCACTCACTATCTCTTTCTCCCTGACACCTTTTCCTCTGTGCCAGACGTGAGGGTCGTCTGTAGAGATCTCCTTCAGTTTCTTCATATCCATCGGCTTGGACTACTCCGAACACACAGACACACACGCACACAATACGGCTTTGACTGAATAAGGATCTCAACCAGCCTGAAAGGCAGTCAGGTTACACACGTGAATAAGTCATGGCCGGTGCCGTGTCATGCTTTAGTGTTAAACCATAACAAAAGCATGTGATGGATGATTTGAAAGGGACTACTTTTACACAAATACGTTTACACATTGCGTTCAAGTCTCCAGCGGCCTGCTGTTACATAGCATACTATTTAAACATCAGTGTACCCTCCGTATCCCTATCAGTGATACCACCCTGAAGCTGAGAGGATTTTAAGACATTTTTTTTTAAAATTTCTCTTACACATAGCATATGCATTACTTTATTGTGCATACAAATGAAATTAGTCACATTATATTAAACATTGCAATAAAACAGCTTTTTTTCCAGGGTGTATGACCTTTCTTTTATGTGGGTGCTCACTGTGGACATAACATGTCTCTAGAAACACATTCTCAGATAACCGAGACAAGTAAATACATCACTTTGCCACCCACTCACAAATATGCCAAAATGCATTTGTATGACTCTAACCACTTGTAGGCACGGACATCTGTATCGAAGATACTGGCTGAACTCAATGCTCTCTGTGGGGGCTAATGTGAACAAACTCCCAAACATTAAAACAAAGATAAGGGAGAACAGCCTGATTCCTGCAGTTTGGTGCATCTGGTTGGCCCTGACCAGGAAGGTAATGCTGCCTCAAAGTCTAATCAGACACTAGGTGCTGATACTGTTCCCTGTGGCAGAAAAGAAGGCCATCGAAACTTTAACTCTTTCTGCGCACCCAAACATCCTTGAGAAATTGGTCGTATCGGTGCCATGCACCAAGACGGGCAGGGAGCGAGCGATGCATCAGGGCCACCCCTTGGGGGAAAAGGAGGACAGGCAGCCGTTTGTAATAGCTACCCAACAAAGATGTGGCCAGAGCAGCAGGCGGAACACGCTGCCCCAAATGCAGCTCTGATCCAGGCTGCCCACGCCTGGCTTCAGGCTCCCTGTAGGCATACGCCCTGTTCCAGGAGCTTTCACGCTGGGACCAGGGGCTACGTAGGGACAAAGCTCATTGCATTTTTTGGAATCGGCAACTTGGTACAATCAAAACATGCCGGTTCTTCCTAAGACACCACCTTTAAATGTCAACAACAAAATGTGTGTTGACTGCACAATTTTGATGTCTCTGAATAAAGCATGTGTCTCATTTTAGGCCCAAAGATTATTCAGGAGACATAATAAAATCACGTGAGTTTTTCCTGGGTGGCAGTACAAAGGCCTAGCAAAAGGAACTGCCACAGACCAAAGGTGAATCTCAAACTTGATACTTTATCTTCAATATGGCCAACAGAGGAGGTGACAACAACATTACACTGGTGTGGTGCGCAGGACAAAAATACCGAGACCCAAAAACACCATACTCAGTTACACACACACACACACACACACACAGCAACATGCACACACACACACACACACACGTAAACATGCACACACACATAAACATGCACACACACACACGCGCACACGTAAACATGCACACACACACGCGTGCACACACACACACACAGCACAGGTAAGCAAAAGTCTCATTGAACCAAAGACAATACAGATAAGACCAATGCCAGTGGGGGATTCATAATTGCTGCAATTTCTGACAATTAGTGGAGAAAATCCTTACAGATATAATTACCCCACACAGACATTCTTGCTGTAGGCACTGTTTAAAATAGACTTTTTTTTCTAGGAATACAAAGTCCTCCATGTTCTATTTCTTTCTTTCTTTCTTTCTTTCTTTCTTTAGTCTATTGATTATGACAGGGCAGGCTTTAAGACACAGCGGTGAGCAATGAACATGTGTAGGGACATCTAATCACAGAGGGGGCAGATCTGGGGCCCAGAAAGGACTGACAGTAATAACCGACCATTGTTCAGCATCATCCCTCTCAGTCGTGCTAACAGAGGTAATGCCGTACAACGTTGCCTGTGGCAGAAAAACTAACCTTTCCAGTTTCCTGTGTCGTTTATATGATTCTTTACATAGACAGCCAGACATATTCCTATATGATACTTTCTTATAAACAACAAACTACACAACAGCAATAATAATAATCGTCGTCGTCGTCGTCAGCATCATGTGCAGTATTTAATTTTTGCTAAACTGAACTTATTTTAATATTTGATTGGTCAGAAAAAAAAACACTTTGAACTTATAGATACAAGACAATAATGGTTGAGCTTTCTGGGGTCAACAGAGAAAACTAGAATTAGCAATGTCAGGATGTTTTTACCATTTATCACTAAATATCAATGCCTAGCCAGTGACTGGGTTATTTAAGAAGAATGATAGTGTGACATATTTAATGGGTTTTAAAGTGTTGTTCCATTCATTCAAAGTGTGTATAACCCATGCACAAGAAATGTCCCAAACATTCCAGTGCTAATTAATACATGTAAAAGGATATACTCAGAGTAAATGAGAACCAGTAACCTCTGTTGTACCACGTCTGGCCTTTGGTGACGTGCTTCATCAGAATGCCAGTTACAGATATGTGTTCCACTTAATCTGTGATCTGTAAATGAACATTGACTGAGGCCAGTTATGTCAGAGTGCATCACTGAGTGCACTTCTCTGTGGATGCTTAGCCTGATGACCCTGTGAGACTGACATCAGGGTTTCCCACTACTTAATGTTTCCTTATGCAGCAGCTCAAAGAAATGCATGTAACATCACATAAATCAATCAAGCCTAATATAATTTAATCTTATACAATTTCAAACAATAATACAAATTATCTATTTTGTTGACGTTTGTTTTTATATAGCCAAGACAAGTTTCCTATATGGGACAGTAAATCTCTAATACGACGTTTATTTGAGTATCAGTCCAATAGCCTAAAAGCTGTCAACAAACAAAGCGGGTGTTTCCGGGTGACCAGTAATACACCAGCAGGCGCGCTCCAAGAGTCAGCCGCAGCCTGTCATTAAGATCGAGCCGTGCACTGGCATCAGCTTCATTTATTAATGAACCAAACCGACCTGCTCACAGAAACTGAGCGAAATGGCACACGACCTTTGCTATAATTTGCGCACCGACTCCAGCAACTACTGGTAGCCCATTCAAGTGATTTATCCTAAAAGTCAAAAGCCTACTGGGTTTAGCCTCACGAGATCAGTTTAAAACACACCAAGACATTAAAAGAAACCGGACTGTTTTCCGACCTCTTATTTTCAGATGCGAAAATCTGTTCAAGTTGATGGCTCTTAATGTCTTACCTTCTTCAGACTTGGTTGCCTACAGCTGGGAAGCCAGGTGAACTGCTTTCGCCGCGTATCCCGTTGAACTCTTTTTCACACCTAAATTCGGCGGCGATATTGCCACAAAAGTATCGGAGCACTTCATAAAATCAGAAGTGAATATCACACATACGCCCCGGCTGGAGTGGCCACGTACGAAACACCCCCGAGATAAACAGGCGATGCAGACACGGGCCAGTCCAAAACTCTTATTTAGCGGGACTGTTTCACCTTGTTTTTGCGCTGTCGGTAGGGTTTACGCTACTATAGCATCAGACCGGAGGGTTTTAAGACGGGTTGGTTAACCTACGCTAGTGGCGAGAAAGGGGCGGGGCGGGAAAGGGGCGGGGCGATATATTGGTGCGTCCAATCGCGCTATCTGCCGTCAAATTAGATAGGGGCAAATGAGCCTACCTATTGTACATGGGCGCTGCAGTTCACCATTGTGTTAAGAAAAACAGTAACATAGTAACTTAATTTCGCTACTTTAGTAGTTTCGTAACCTTTAGCAGTGCTGCCGGTGAATGTTGTGTAAAAAACAAAATTAGATGATTTGCAAAATAATAATTTTATCTCCCTCCCCCAATAAATAAAACAGGTTCTCATGTGAGTGGAGTACCGTATTGGGTATATCGCATTCAGAGCGATTCATGTAATCCCAAGAGAATTCGCACATTAAGGCCTAGCGTTATTATCGATGCCCTGACATTTCAGCTTTTGTTGAGGGAAAGAAGATTCCTACCATTTACTGTCAATGCTTAAAAAACAGCACCCAGCTGCTCTGTAAACCCCGAACTTCCGCCGCCCCCTGAATGGTAGCTAGCAGCGGGAGGTACTCGCAGGGGTCTGGCTTGATAGAATATTTACACTTGGAGAAATGGGGAGCAAGATTTAGCGTCATGCTGCCACATTCAGAGACCGACGGCGGTCTTGGGTTTCGGGCATTGGCCGCTGAGCCCAAGGGAAAGGGTGGAGCAGAGCAACACACTCTGCCTGACCTTTATAGGCGGGCGGAGGCTGAGAATTCCTCACTGTTCTGTTCACAAACTGACAGTAGCACACCTATATCGGACAGACACCTTTGAAAGTAAAGTTAGCCCTGGCTATGTGACTCGCTGGTGGTCATTTTTAGAGGGACGTAGAGGAAATATGAGGAATGTTAGAATATCTTAAAAGGAGCCTTCCTCAATTGAACACATTTTCTGAAACTACTTTCCAGTGTCGCCATCTAGAGGCAGAATAACAAAGATATAAAAAACAAAATACGAGTGAAATGTTTTCTTATCTTTTACAGCACTGGAACGAACGACCACACACACACACACACAGAGAAATTACTGAATTTATCTAGCTAAATTACCTTGAGATTAAAAGCAGTCCAGGCAATTTCAGAGACTGACACCTGAGTCCTCATTGACTGTGCTCCCAATTAACATAAGAGAGCGACCAGGTCCACTCAGTTATGTTTCACAGGCTGAACAGAAGGAGCAGACCGCTGGAGGCCATTGTACTCTAGTAGCTGAGTGCTGTCTTGTCCTGTAAATTGTCCTGAATTCATTTATGCTGCTTCAGCCATCTCTCAGAACTCTATACAGTTTGATATGTTAATTTTCTATAAATGAGGCTAGCAAATTTTAACAGTACATGCTAAAAAACGTTTGTTTGCTAGGTGCACATACATGTTTTTAATCCATGTTGGGGAATTTGACTTAAATATTTTTGAAAATTCTATCTATCCTTTAGAACAAGACAGCCAGAAGGAGACTGGGCCACTCTGTGAATGTTCTTGAGTTGTCCCAAAGCCACTCCTTTGGTATCTTAGCTGTGTGCTTAGTGTCACTGTCCTGTTGGAAGTTGAACCTTCACCCCAGTCTGAGGTCCAGAGTGCTCTGGAGCAGGTTTTCTTTAAGGCTGTCTATTTAATCTTTAATCATTGCTGCATTAATCTTTCCCTTGGCCCAGTTCCTGCTGCTGAAAAACAACCCCACAGCATGATGCTGCCACCACCATGCTTCACTGTAGGGATGGTATTGGCCAGGTGCTGAGCGGTGCCTGGTTTCCTTCAGACATAACTCATGGCATTCAGGCCAAAGAGTCCAATCTTTGTTTCATCAGAGCAGAGAATTTTGTTTCTCATGGTCTGAGAGTCCTTCAGGTGCCTTTTATTGAGGAGTGGCTTCCATCTGGCCACTCTACCATACAGGCCTGATTGCTGCAGAAATGGTTGTCCTTCTGGAAGGTTCTCCTCTCTCCACAGAGCAATGCTGAAGCTGTCAGAGTGACTCTTGGGTTCTTGGTCACTTCCCTGACTAAGGCCCTTCCACCCCGATCACTTAGATTAGCCAGGCAGCCAGCTCTAGGAAGAGTCCTGGTGGTTCCAAACATCTTCCATTTATGGATGGTGGAGGCCACTGTGCTCATTGGGAGCTTCAATGCTGCAGAGGTTTTTCTGTACCCTTCCCCCAATCTGTCCCTCAAGACAATTCCTTGGACTGCATGGCTTGGTTTGTGCTCTGACATGTACTGTCAACTGTGGGACCTTATATAGACAGGTGTGTGCCTTTCCAAATCATATCCAATCAACTGGATTTACCACAGGTGGACTCCAATCAAGTTGTCGGAACAACTGAAGGATGATCAGTGGAAATAGGATGCACCTGAGCTCAATTTTGAGTGTCATGGCAAAGGCTGTGAATACTTATGTACATGTGATTTTTTTTTTTGGTTTTTTATTTTTAATAAATTTCCAACAATTTCAAACAACCTTTTTCACTTTGTCATTATGGGGTATTGTGTGTAGAAAAAATGAATTTAATCCATTTTGGAATAAGGCTAATAAAATGTGGAAAAAGTGAAGCGCTGTGAATACTTTCTGGATGCACTGTATTTACAGAGCATTTCAGCTTGAACAGGGCCATTGCATGAGACCCACCCAATTATTACTCTGAACTTTAAGATATATTTTCAAAAGACCATCCCTACACAATCCAACACGAGTATAAGTAACAGCCAGATTGTAACTGTAACTACTTGTGATTGTAACTGTTCCCACCCCCTACACAGAAATAAAGTCCTATGCATTTTCAAAGAGTAACAAGACCATGCATGGCTGTGAAAGATTGCATGCTAGGTTGTATATAAATGACAAGCACAAAACCTTAGTGTTTTTAATAATAACCCTTGTGTGGATTTTGCCTTTCTTGGTCTTCTCAAAAAATGTAATTTAGCAGAAAGTTTCATCAGCATATCAGACAGTGCAACCTTGCATATGTCTTACATCATGTTATGAACACCCACACATGCAACTCCTCCTTCTGGATGGAGTCTACAGCCTGTGCAGTTCAAGGACACACACACACACACACACACACACACACACACACACACAGGAATCTTTAAGCCTCAAATGGACTGTGAAAAGTGGAATTACTGCAGTTTACTGATGCTTGTGATGTTTCATACTGAGTGTTTCACAAAAAAAACTCAGTGACAGAAATGTGTGGTTTGTGGCAGTTTAACTATAATAAGCAGAGAAGCTTGAGAGAGATGGAGCTTGTTTGAAAGGTTCCTAGGAAAGCAATTAGAGTAATCAAAAACAGTGCCAGGTGTTAAAAAGCCCATACCACACCAAGGCAGTGTATAGTTTTTGAATCATTTTTGCCTTGTTCGTTTTACACGACACTCAGAGTGAAGACAAAGTTTTTAAACCAAGTAAAATGTTATATTTACCATGAATACACACAAAAATGTCTATTTGACCAATGTACCCAAGAACCTAAAAGCCCAAGCTTAACCAAAGCTTAATCTTCCCCTTCTGTTTATTGTTACATGTTATTCCTTCTTCAGAGTAAGATTCAGCAAGTCTTTTCTCAAGGGTCGTTTTCTGACCCAGGATCAGTGGTGCATATTCAACTGATAAATTCCAGCAAAAACCTTCATACTGCATGTGTTTTTCTGGTGTTTTCTTTCACAACATCCAGCCTCTGCATTTGTAGACTTAAAATGCCAGGAGTCGCTGCTTTGAGCTGATTTGGTATAAATCTGTGTGGCTTTGCTAGGTGCTAGAGGAATTTCTTTGTTTTACTCAACCTCGGAGACATTAATTACCCCGAAGAGGACTTTTCCACTACTGAATTTGATGTGGGGGTTGTGAATTGTCCATGGCTTGGTGTTTGTATAAGCACATTTGTGGCACTCTGACAAATGAACCCAACAAATAGCAACAGGGTATTTATGACTATGCTGTAAAGGAAAAGAGAAAGAGAGTGAGATAATTCATTTGGTTTATTACAGAGGAGAACCTCATGGTCAAATTGAATTGCATTGCAGTAATGTTACTAATTACTTTAAATAGAAACCTCTCAATATTGTAAGGAAAAACACACTGTTTAACATCTACATATTACAACCAGTAAAAACAGCTCTCTCTATATCACCATGAAACAAGGACCTACTGGATAACATGAAAACAGATAAATAACTTTTGTGCAACACTGGGGTAGGAAGAAATCTTGAAAATCACCTTTCAAGCAATTCAAAAATCTAAAGAGTGCATTAACGCGGCGTGTAGACTGTGGGGAGCTGCTGCTCCCCACCCTCACAGGGTGTCCGAGCCGGCAGTAGACTGTAAAACGTGGCAGTGGGGGAGTAGAGAGGAATGGGGGTGGGTCCAGGGCCCAGGCATGCCAAAAAGTAGCCTCCAGAGTAACATGAGAGCGAACCTGATCATACTTTTTATGTTTTCACCTAATCCTCTTTTCTCTAGGTTGTGAAGCATGCAGTTATATACACTATGTCCAGTTCCATGTGCACTTATACACTGTGTATAAGACAAAGATAACTATAGGGGCCAAGAGGTTGGTTTAGTCCATGACAAAAAGTTGCATTGCTCTTTGCATATTCAGTTTTGCATATTCGGAGTGCATAATAATATGTTAAATCAAATGTTAATTGTCCCAGTCTCTGTGAAATATTTTTAAACTGGAATAGGATTTAGGACCCTGCAGAGATGGGTTCACTTCCCAACCGTGGTCATTTGATCCAGTGGGAGGTCTCAGCTCCAGCTTCCCAAGAAGAGCCAGACATCCTCATTTGAATATTCCTGTTCTGGTTCCAGAACATTCCTTACTGCAGTATATATACCTCAAGGAACCGTTGCTCTTCAGCAGGTCAGCACCAACGAGACGCAGAGAAGAGCACCAGAAGAAACTGTCCAAGGTAAGACAAACCAGGGCTGTGCCAGAGTTCTGCAAAGAAATGACAGAAGGGGCTTTTCTTTGACTTGCTTTAAATGTTTCTGCATTCAGGCCCAACGCCATTTTTCTCAACAAATCTAATCATCTATGGAAAAAAGACAGCAGATGAAAAAGAGCATGTACAAATCTGCACTTGTAGAAGCAAGATAACAGTTGGATTTCAGAAGCATGTTTTGCTTTTGCTGTCTAGTTTTGTCTGGCTAACTGTGTTTTTGAATAGCAAGAGGGGTGAGCATTAAAATAACTATAGGAGATAGCTATAGTGTTTAAGATTCTTAAACTGGACCATGAATGGTTAAAAAAAAACACTTTTAACAAAGCGCACTTTGTTTCTCTCTATTGTATGTTTACATCTGTGGGCATCATTTTGTGCTTCTCATGTAATATACTCAATTCAAATATTTTTACACTCTTAAACAGAACATGTAATTAAAAAACAAAACAAAAACGTAATTAAAAAAAAGTGTAGGGAGTGGTTTCATGTTCTCGGTGAAATCACAACTTCCTCTGGAATCTCTGATTGGTCAGAAGTTTTTCTTCTCAAGAAGCTGGAGCCAATAAGAAAAGCCTACGTGTCCCTGCCTGTCTGTGCATGAAGTGCCAATGTGGCATTTGAGTTTGCATGAAGAAATAATTTTCAGACTACTTAGTAGAAAGTTGCCAAGGCAAAACATAATGATTAAATAGCAATTTAGCCTCTGAAAAAAAATTCTAGAGCAATATTTGTATAACGTTTTCTTCTGTAGATCACCCAAATGCACCTCTTGTCTTTCAGAATGAAAATCACAATCGTTGACAACACTATGAAAACCTTTCAAGGTATTCAAGATGATGGGGGGGGGGGGGGATGCTGTACAGAAAGAAGTGATAACAGATCTGAGTGAAAAGGCTGATAACGGTTTTGAGACTCATCTCCAGTTGCAGCCTCAGGGGAGGCTGTGGTTCCTTTTGTTGTGGCTGGCGCCAGTAACATGCTGGCTCATGCCTCTTAAAGGGCATTTACACATTAAAGGCTGCTAGAACCAGACCTGAAAAGGTGCCCCATTAAGAGCCATAGGACTTACATTGCATTTCCTGTTTGGAGTGTTACTGCAGCTGAGGAGCTGTTTATGTAACAAAGCTAGCCTACAAGCAAGTATGGCTTACTTCCAAAAAGAAGGCTTTCCTTAGAAAGCCATGATCTCTGGTAATAATGTTATTCCAACAGACTTGTCTTGCACAAAACACAGATACAGGTGATGGCTACATTGAACTGAGACGACACAACAAACACATGTGCACTCTCTCAAACATATATAGATGTTATTTTTTGCTGTCCTTTTATGTTGGGTTATAATATGGCGTATCACTTTCCACTCCCCTAGACTTCCAGTGTTGTGTGAACCGAAAGCAAGGATGTGGATGAGCACTCTCATCATTTCGTGGCTCCTGGCTGTAGCCTCCGCCACTGAGGAGAAGAAGCTGAGTAGCCATGCGAGCTCCTTGGCAGATACCAGCTCCAACCTGGCTTTCAACCTCTACCACAACTTAGCCAAAGAGAAGAACCAGGAGAACATCCTGATCTCCCCAGTGGTGGTGGCCTCTTCCTTGGGCCTGGTGGCCCTTGGCAGCAGATCCTCCACCGCCTCCCAGGTCAAGACCATCCTGAATGCCAGCGCCCTACAAGATGAGCACTTGCATACGGGCCTCTCTGAGCTCCTGCAGGAGGTCAGCAACCCCGTTGCCCGCAACATCACCTGGAAGATAAACAACAAGCTCTACAGCCCCAGCTCCGTCAGCTTCACCGATGACTTCGTGAAGAACAGCAAGAAGCATTACAAGTATGAGCACTCGAAGGTCAACTTCCGTGACAAGAGGAGTGCCATCAGCTCCATCAATGAGTGGGCAGCCAAGTCCACTGATGGCAAGCTGCCAGAGGTCACGAAGGATATGCAGAACTCCGACGGTGCCGTTATGGTCAATGCCATGTTCTTCAAACGTAAGCGTGAAATTAAAGATACCAAAGAGTTAAATTAAATTTTTAATTTGATTTAATTGAAGAAATACTTTTAAGATTCCACCATTTTTTAATTAAACAAAATTAATTAAAAAAAATGCAGCTCACTGGGATGAGAAGTTCCACCACAAGATGGTCGACAACCGTGGATTCCTCGTGAACCCCTCTTACACCCTATCTGTCCCAATGATGCACCGCACAGGTCTGACTAATAGCCATGCAATCCTGCTTTTCTTCACCCTGTGTTCATGAAAAGGGTCAGGCTGATGTTTGGATTTCTATAATAAACTGACCAACATTTGCATCTCTGCAGGTCTATATGGCTTCTATGATGACACAGAGAACAGGCTGTTCGTGCTCAACATGCCATTGGCCCACAAGAAGTCGAGCATGATCTTCATCATGCCCTACCATGTGGAGCCCCTCGAGAGGCTGGAGAAACTCCTCACACACGAGCAGCTGGGCACGTGGACAAGCAAGCTGAAGGAGAGGGCAGTGGCCATTTCCCTGCCCAAGGTCAGCATGGAAGTCAGCCACGACCTCCAGGTGAGCTTCAATGGAAACTGGCAGCACTGCATTGTTTAATTAAGCTCATGCGCAGGTCATCCTTTGTATACGATGTACAACACTGTTCTTCTTTCATAGAAACATCTGGCAGAACTTGGTCTCTCTGAGGCAGTAGACAAGTCCAAAGCAGACTTGTCGAAGATGTCTGGTAAAAAAGACCTGTACCTGTCCAACGTCTTCCATGCCTCCGCTTGGGAGTGGGACACAGAGGGCAACCCCTTTGATGCCAGCATCTTTGGCTCAGAGAAGCTCAGGAACCCCAAGCTCTTCTATGCTGACCACCCCTTCATCTTCCTGGTGAAGGACAACCAAACGGACTCTATCCTCTTCATTGGCAGGCTGGTGAAGCCCAAAGGTGAAAAAATGAGGGATGAATTGTAGTTTTTAGCTGTGCAGCTTTTGTATGGCTTTGGGGTCAGGGGTTGTTTTGTTTTTGCTATTGTTTTTGTTTGATATTCTAGTTATGGTGTGACTGTTACCTCATGAGCACATTCCAGTAGAATCTGCACCATCATTTTCCCAAGCATATTTCACAACTGAGATAAAACTACCGTAGTGTCTAGATGTGTTCAGGTATCGGTAAGTGTTATTGCAAACATGAGCTGCACCAGGTGCAAAGGAATTGGATACCTACAAATGTATCCACAGGTTTCACATCAATTGTGATGGAGAATACCTCCAAAAGAATACCTCCAAAAGAATACCTCCAAAAGAGAAAAATAGGTACTGTACCCTTAAAAAAAATCTGAATGAGCATTAAAGATGAATAAAACTGTACCTTCCATAAGATCACGAGGGTACAACACCAGGAAGTGGGTGCGCCATCACTACATACTATCTAGTCGCCCTGTCCTGATTCAGTCCTGATGAAATTCCTGATGAAATTCCTGGGTTGGAATGCATATCCAAACAATAGAAGGGAGATCCTGGCAGATCCCAGTACAGGAAATAACTGAATATCAGTTTATATATATAACTGAGGCCATTCAGTTGCTTCTCCTTAACAGAGATTAAACCAGAAGCTGGAGATAAAGGTCTTTATGGTGAGATAGGGGGAACGTTACCATATGCCTTATTAAGCGTATAGTGAGTTCATCAGAATAGACGCTATACTTATATTAAGTATGACATTATTGATGTTGGCCTAGTGGTATTGAGGTTTTTTGGGGGGTTTTTGCCTGTTGCTTTCTCTCACTCCACTCAGTCTGTGTTGGTTCCTTGCCTTATCTTTAATGTTTAAAGAGGAAAATGATTTTTGCGCAAATGTTGTTCAAACTTTTAGGATTCTTCCATTTCACTGCCTTGTCTTCTGCACTGATGTTATTCTTTTTCTGCCCTTTTCAATGTTTCAGTTGAAATACACATGATGTGGTATTATGCTCCAAGATGTGCTTACCGTGCATTATTTGTTGATCTACTGTTGCTCATTGTTTTCTTAATTTTTAAAATAAACTTGAAAAAATAATTTGTGTCCCAATGGTACTTCAATAAAAGGGCTCAAAAGTATTTCTAACTTAAAAAAATATCTTCCACATATTTAAACAAGCAATGAAAATTGCTTAATATTTTGTTCTACATTAATGTTTAGAAACAGTTTCGAATCCTGAGCATGCAGATGTACGTTTACAGCCACTTTATTACTTCCATTTATTTACTTCAAACACCTCGTAGGTGTACAGTCAGAGGCCATAATCCAACTTTTGCAATGCAAAGTGTATCACCACAAACTCTTCAGTTTCACAGGAGTCCTCTTTAGTTTTGACCACCCTCGACCATCATCTAGCAACACTGCTGTGCTTGACCTTATCAGAGTCACTGTTAGAAAGGCACTAAATAAAATTCAGTCACCAGTAGCTGTGATCCAAAACTGGTGACTGATGTGTGGCACAGAGGGTTGCTGACAACCTTCTGCATGGAAACAGATGGCCTACAATCTGTAACTGTACATATATATATATTTACAAACAATTGTAGCAAAAAATAATTCTAAGTAAATCTTAATAAGAATACCTCCAAAAGAGAAAAATAGGTACTGTACCCTTAAAAAAAATCTGAATGAGCATTAAAGATGAATAAAACTGTACCTTCCATAAGATCACGAGGGTACAACACCAGGAAGTGGGTGCGCCATCACTAAATACTATCTAGTCGCCCTGTCCTGATTCAGTCCTGATGAAATTCCTGATGAAATTCCTGGGTTGGAATGCATATCCAAACAATAGAAGGGAGATCCTGGCAGATCCCAGTACAGGAAATAACTGAATATCAGTTTATATATATAACTGAGGCCATTCAGTTGCTTCTCCTTAACAGAGATTAAACCAGAAGCTGGAGATAAAGGTCTTTATGGTGAGCTAGGGGGAATGTTACCTATACAGTAGTAATAACAAAAACAGAAATATAATTACAAGAGAAAAGAAAGCCCAGAACACAAACAAACAACCAAAGGTTTGTACGTAGACATGAAAGACATGAAAACCCTTTGTATCAGCGTCTCTTAAAATATAGTAGAATTGTAATACTTTAATGGTTAATGGCATGATTAAAAGGAAGAGGATAGCTCCACCTTGTGTTTCACAATGGATACTACGCAACCCACCTTAGGCGTAGGAACTGGAAAAAAAAAAAAGTTTGTTATAGTTCGACAGCATTCTGTCATGTACATTTAAAATGTGTTTTTTTCCCCCTCAAGCATTCTCTGAGCAATACTGCTCTAAAAGTTGTTTTTTTTTAGTGCTATTATGGATGTGAAATACGATATTATGTGTCTTTAAAATATTGTATTCTGTATCTCTCTTGTCCGTATATCAGTGCAGTGTAATGATACTCTTATCTATCCTAATTTGTATTTTATATTTTCATTTTTTTTATGTACGTTTGATGGACAATTAATAAAACATATTTGCTTTTGTTCTTGAACATTTTCCCACAAACATTAGGTATTGATACTCAGGGTTTTTTTTATAAATATTTTTTACATAGTGTTCACAATTTTTTACTTAGTGCTTACAATTTTACATAGTATTTGTTCAATAAGCAGGATAAGCTTGGCCATTCTATGTCAAATCGTAATTATAGGAGGCTGCAAGACTCAACTTCTTTGAATAATTATATTGAAGATAAAATGCTGTCATTCATTAATTCAATAATTTATTTATTCATTGTTTTAATTATTCACTTGTTTATTTTGTTAACTTTCCCAAAGTATAAAATACAGTTGTGATAACAGATCAGGACAAGCTTTTTTCTTGATAACCCTAAAGGTGTTTAAAACTAAGCCCGTATTTGTTGTGCATGTTGTATCTGTATTTAATCATCTGATTTATTTGGTAAGGTTAAAGATTTGGTGAGTCTTTAGTGTAGCCAAGTAATGTGTAAATTATATATTTCTTTTGTCTATATTTTACATTCTACATATATGTATGTAGGGAGTAACGGCAATGTTATGTAGTAAAGGATATAGAGATTGCAGTGAATTACACAAGTACGCAAGGTTTCCAGAAAAACAGGATATTTTGGATAAACATCATTCATCAGATGTATACATATACTATGAAACCTGCTAATATATTTTTTATTTAATTTTTCTCTGTTGGCATATTATTGAAAGACTGATATCTAGTGACTGGTATAAGGCAATCATACTTCACATGGCTTTACATATATTTAAACAGCCTTATTTGACCAAGTAACTAAAATGGTTTCATAACACACATTAATATAAATGTAGTGCTGAATTACAGGACCAGAAAGTAAACACAGATTCAAAGGAAAAAATAATCATTATAACTTGTAAATCCTTTAGATGTTTATGGATTCTAAACCAGCATCTCTCATTCCACGGATTTATTTTGCTCCCATCCATATTACATATCCTACACAAACTGCATTTGTTTGAAAATAAATTATCTGTTTTTGCTATTTAATGGTTTTTCTTTGGCAATGCAAAAATTAAAGTTTGAATTTTATTTATTGCAGCATTTTCTTCCATTGATGTCTTAAAATATCCAGCACATTTTCCCTTTTTTTGCCAGATCAATAAAACATTAAAATGTGATCTTTGGAACAGATGCCCAGTAAGCTGTGGCTAACATAATTACCTGTTCATATTCTTTTTGGTTTAAGAAGGACAAAAACAAACAAAAAAATGCATGTGAATGAACCAACAGAAAGTACTTCAAAGCGAAACCATGGTGACTGTTTACCAGACCTGAGTGCTGAGCAAAGATCAACTTATTGACTAAAACCCCTTTGTGATTGGTGAATGCTGTCTGTACTGAACAGGAAAACACTTTCACTTTCACACCTGGTCCTTAGCTCTCATTTCATTAACACACTGTAGTTTCTGCTGCGCTAGCCAGGGACAGATTAGGCTGACAACAGTCAATCCTATTAAAGAAGTGTCTGTAAGCAGCTGTGATCAGGAAGGGATGCACACACACACACAGACACACACACACACACACGCAGTACACGCTGTGTCGTCGCAGTCGCACGCTCGCACACTCCATCATCTGTCCTCGGCTGCTTGCTTTCTCTCCATTGTTCTGTCCTCTCAGACCTTGAGTCTGTCCACATGCCTGTTAGCCTTCCGGAAAATCTGCTTGATCTCGTGTGTCACCATGTCCTGCCAATTCTCCCTACAATGGGAACATTGGCAAAACAGAAACATTAAGAAAGAAAGAAATGGAAATACTTGTTTTGGCTTGTAAAGTACATCAACTGTATTATACATGCACTGTATTAAAAAAGACAAACATTCAAATAAAATAAATTGGGCGGGGGGGGGGGGGGGGGCAGAAATAACTGCACAGAACAAAACACAAACACTTCAGCCAGCAAATGAACAGATAATTATGTCAACAACCTTTAAGAAAACATCACCTCACTAGACCAAAGGATCCCAAGCACATCACAGCAAAGCACTGCAAGCAAGGCAGAACCTCAATACAAGGCACAACCTCAAAGCAAGGCTGCACCTCAATGCAAGATAGTACCTCAGTGCAAAACACAACCTCAATGCAAGGCACAACCTCAGTGCAAGGCAATACCTCCTTGCTTTTGACTCAAGAATTTCAAGCCTTTTTCTCAGCTTTCTTTCTCTTGTAAGCAGCGATCTCTTCAGGACTCAAGCCGTGGTTGTCCCTAATTATGCACAAATTACACAATAGAAACCCACATGCATTTAAGAGTATAGTTAAAGGAAAGCTCCAGATCAAATTATTAAAATAATTTAAAATAATAATTAAAAACAATAAATATGAACACTGGTTTCTCTGTTACATTCATGGCAGTGTTCATGTAAGGTGGATAAAGAATTGTCTTACCCTGCTTTAATTTCAGGAGGTTTTGGCAATGGCTTTGTAAAGTCTGTTTTCCCAACGAGCCAGTATGTTTGTTCAATGCCTTTACCCTAAAAACAACCATCAAATACAGAATTACAAAAACATGCATATCAGTACAAAAGACTGGTTAAGTTTCAGGACAAAGAGCTTTTGAAGGTACAGTTACATCTTTTTAAATGCCTCCCACCACCTTTTGGTAATGTTCTATACTCAGTTTACATGTATATATAAACCAAACTTGAAACTTGAAACTTGATATATGTGGGAGATGGTATTCAAACTGGTCAGATTATTTCCAGCAAACTATTCACATGCCTTCCAATATTGCTGTTGTAAGACACAATAGCAATTATTACAAAAATTTTCAGAGCATGGAGTATTAAGGGATCTCTTACTTGATGCTGGTCAATGTTTATGAAGTATTTTGTATTTGAATTGACATTTGAATTAGGTGTCTGTACCTTCAACTCTGTCTTTCCTCTGAGTTCGATCTTGTACCCCTCATTCAAAGAGTGGAGAATGTTCACAGTGCTAATGTTCACATGAATTCTATAAGCTGCAAGAAAATTCATCACATACTCACAGTTAAATCCTTTTAAAGTATGGAAATGCCACCATCTTGGCATCAGAATAGAATAGAATAGAATAGAATAGAATAGAATAGAATAGAATAGAATAGAATGGAATAAATCAGGGGTGCCCAAGCCCAGTCCTGGTGAACTACTGCACTGCAGAATTTACTTCCAACCCTAATCAAACATATCCGGTTAATCAAGTCCTTTGGTAGCTTCATAATATTAGAGTCAAATGTGCTAGATTTTGGTTGAAGCCTAACTCTGCAGGGCAGTAGATCTCCAGGACTGGAGCTGGGCATACCTGAAATAAATGCTGTGACTCACGCAGCCCAGTAGATTCCATACGAGAGGCAGTGTTGACTGTATCACCAAAAAGGCAGTATCTCGGCATAGTTAGCCCCACAACTCCTGCCACACAAGACCCTGCCCAGACACAGTGCTTGTTTTATGAGCACTGTCTATAAACCCAGAAAGATGCTGAGTTCTGCTATTTAAATGTGATCCTACTGTAACTTTCATGTTCTCATGTGTCTCTTTGAGGCCATTTGTGACAGTTGTAACTTTACAAATCAGGAGAGTGTGTCATGATACCAGCACCTGTGAGGTGTACCTGGGAACAGACAGGAAAGGCTTACCTGAGTGAATGCCTATTCGTATCCGGACTGGAACATCCGGCATGTGGCGCATCTGGAAGCTCCCCACGGAGCTAAGGATGTTGAGGGACATGTTGGCGATCTCGGCCGCGTGCTTGTTGCCATTTCGCTTTGGCAACCCCGAGGCCACCATGTAGGCATCTCCAATGGTTTCCACCTGCCCCGGAAAACAAATTTTTCCTTTGATCACACATCATCGGAGATTCAAATATTTGAATAATGATATAATGATGTCAAAGATAAAATGCTGTAATTCCTTAATTATTAATTAATTAATTTACCTACTTCTTTGTCAGTTCTCTGGGTCACTGGCTTGGGTCAATGGACTAGTAATGAAACTGACTAATCCAGAGTGTATCTACAGGGGTAGCATGACTCACCTTGTACACATCGTGGTTACTCAGTACTGCATCGAACAGCGTGTAGAGGTCGTTGAGCAGGTCCACCACTTCGATTGGGTCACTGAGTGAGGAGATGGTAGTAAAGCCCACTATGTCACTGAAGTAGATGGTGACCTGGTCAAAGTACTCTGGCTCCACAGAGGCACCAGTTTTCAGTGCCTCAGCTACAGATCTGCAAGCCAATCAAATGTACGACTCAATAACCTGTCAAAACCTAAAGCAATGTGTGCAGAATGCAGCATACATTGTATACATACACTTACCACATATCTGACTGAATCTGAAATTCAGAATTCTCAGCATTTTTATCCTCCTTGTAAAATTTGTTTTTGTTACAAGAGCAGATACAAATAGGATACAAATAGGATCCATTTAGGAAGGGCTTACGGAGGCAACATCTCAGCCAGGAGTTTCTCTGTCCTCTGCTTCTCCACCTCCAGCTCCTCCGTGCGCTCCCTAATCAGGTCCTCCAGGTTGGACGAGTACTGCTCCAGCATGCGCAGCATGGAGTCGATGATGTTGGTCTTCTTGCCCTTGTTTATTAGCTTGAACTGGAACACAGGTGAGACAACGTTTGTGTCTTGAACTTTTCAGAGAGGATTAAATTTACAGTCGACACAGAAATCTGAACATATGTATTATGTTTAAATATGTATTCCTCTGCACATTATGCATCCATGACACTTTGATGAAAGAATATTTCCATATTTGTGGATTTTCTTCTAGTGGTAATGCTAATCACCACCTGTCACCTGAGAGCATTATGAAACAGGCCGAGTGAGGGACTGCACACATTAATTTCCAGAAGCCTTTCAAACTGCCACTTGTCACGATCAGTCCATCCCGGGTTCCGTGTTCCATGTTTTCTCTATCTCTGTCTTGTGTTTTTTTTCAGGCCCTAACTAAGGGAACAAGGCAAGGTTTAAATACAATCAACTAAACGAGGGAAAACAAAACTATGGGGCGGAACTACAAAAAAACCACAAGACAGGGAAAACACGGAACCCGGAACCTAGGAGGGACTGATCGTGACACCAGTCATGCACATTCCCCAGTCTGATAGGTAAATTGCTTACATGCCTGGGCGCGTACAGTTTGAACCCCAGACCACCAGCAGTTACTGGAACTTGAACACAAGCTGGCACTTGAACGCAATCTGTGATTATTCTGTAAATGGCTCACTAGCTGGACAAACTGACTATGCACATGTGTTGGATGTATTTATTATTTTTTTTTTACGTGCGACGCTAGCAGTCAACCTGGTCGAATATTTCGTTGAAGGAGGGCCTCCGGTCAGGCAGCTCACTCCAACACTGTTTCATCAGCTGGATACACTCCAGAGGTGCTTGGTCTGGGGCTACTGTGGGCCTACACATAGGAGGAGGCTTTTTCACTTTCCTGATGATCTCTGCAGATGATATAAGAAGTCATGTAGTTAAAAAATGTCCTTAGGATTTTCCAAATCGAAAAGGAAGTACTACACACACTTATTACAAGAGAATTTGATTGACAGTACAAATAACTTCTATAATGTGAAGAGCAGAGCTCTCATTCTTATTATAACTTGCCTGATTGCTTTAAATACTTATTTGACCTTTTGCTGTTGGTATTTTGTACCAATCGAAATCATTAGAAGTAATATTTGTCTTCATGAATGCCACTGGACCAAAACATTATAACGTTATATCACATTAAAGAAAATTATTGAAATGAAACTATGCCAAATTAATATAACAGCTACAATATATATAGTGCTCAATAATGATCATCTTCTTTTATTTTTACACACTGTCTTTTGATAAACATGCATTTGACAAAATAAAAAAAAATCTTTTTCCCACATTCCCAGATATGTTTTGGAGTTCATTATGACTAACCTTCGGGAGACAGCCCAAGCATGCAGTACGGAGCCCCACGAACTACCACCTCTTGGAGTATGATGGCAAAGCTATACACATCACCTTTATATGTTCCTTTTCTTGAGTTCTCAAGGTCTCTGAGAAGCTCAGGAGCTGTCCAAAACAAATCTGACAAACAAAGGTATGCCTGAATTTAAGTGACTACCAAGTATGGCAGTTAATATATCACATGACAGTTTTTGGCACTTTGAGGACTTTATTTGAAGGAAACAGTCTACATAGACCTGGTTCTACAAAGACCCGGTTCATACCTTCAGGCGGTACCTCCTCTTTTGGAGCTTTCTGGGATTCAAGAAGCTCAACGAAGCCGTAATCTGTGATTTTTAGGACAAATCGTCCATCCACTATACAGTTACGAGACTTTAGTCGTCCATGAGGGAAATCTCGGTGGTGAAGGTATTTCATTCCCTGATTTGACAAAGGAAAAAAATACTGAAATCTAAGTAAGTCTCATAAAACTGCTGTCTGGAAATATGCAAACATCGTTTCATGTTATCTCTGTATTTCTATGATCAAGACTATAATTTTCTCTTATTTTCTGTGGTGAGATCATGAGAAAAACACACTTTGATGAGGTCCAGAAGCAAGGACGACTTAAACATCCAGTCCAGCTTCACATCATCATTGCGCAGCAGATCATGCAGACTTCCCCTGGAGCAGTGCTCAGTAACCATGGCAAACGTGTTGCAGTCAGAGAAGAACCCCAGAAAAGGGTTAACATTCTCATTCCGAAGATCCTTCATCTAAGGAAAGGGGGAAAAAAGGTTCATTATTCTGGTTTATTTGGGTTAATAGGATTTAGAAGTGTCTTTGTCTTTGATACCTTTTGGAATATTTTGGTGGCACTTTGCTTCACCTCCTTGAATTGACCATCCTGAAACTTCTTAAGCCATACCCAATCACCCTGTGAAGAAAAAGAACTTTCTCATCATCCTGAACATTGACAAAGCATTTGGGAAGCAGGCACACTTCACTGTAAACTTTGTCCCACCTCATAGACAGCCACATTGGAGGTCTTGTGCGTTGCTGTGGTCAGACTGACGACAGAGTGGGAGCGGTCAGCTGATTTTGTGCTCTTCTCGTCAATGACACTTTTTGACTCACTCAGGTCCTCCAAGGTGATTTTCTAATATTACACAGCAAAAAAAGATGAACAAATGACCTTTCTGAAACGAAATAAAGACTTGTTACACTTTAATGTAATTAAGCAAAACACTTCAAAGACATGCACTTTAATAAAATAATGCTTGAAATTGAATTGTTGAAAAAACACAAATGTATAGGGGACTCTTAAAGCTAAATCAAGTTTGATTAAAGTATTAAAACAACTTGATTAAAGTAAATCAAGTAAGTCTGTTTTTTGGGGGTTTTTTTTGGTGCTCATATACCCCTTTGCTTAGCTGTGGATTGATGAAGGTAAGGTCTTCTACAGTGAGCAGGATCCGATTGGGTCCTTTCATAAGCTGGAGCTGCTGAATTCTCCTCCTGTCAAATGGAGGACACAAAACACAAATCATAATCGCTAGTGAAGATCCCATGGAGCATTACATGTTTTACAGGCCTGGCATGAATCAACAGTATTACAGTGAGTAGTTACCTTATAAAAAGTGTCAAACCAATGGCACCCCCAGTGAAAGTGAAGACAATTGCAAACACTATGATGACAGAAATTATTTCCACACCTGGAATATTGAAATAAATATTAATTTGCCAGTTTAAACACACGCTGGATAAAAGTGTCCACTGAATATTGTAAATGTAAAAGTAAATAATTTTCAGATACAACATGTATGCCAGACAATACACCTGATAGTTAAAGTAATGCCATTAACCATCTGTGGCTGCAATAGTCAATAAGTATGCAGTGGACATTAGCTATGACTCAGTGGGAGTGGGGTACTCGAGTCATAGCAAATTTTGTGTTTACAACTTCGCAAAACACCAGTTTCCAATTGAGGATTATTAAGTGGTTCATTGCAGAATTGATCAAAAACCCATTTGGCATGAAGATAATTTTTGTGCTGTTAATCAAGGGAGAAAATGCATGTCTTCAAGTACCTCCAGTGCAGACAGTGTCTGGACTGAACCAGCAGTTGGGGTCTGGAGAGGGAGGGGAACCTCCTGGGTAGTGAATGGACTTGCCCGCAAACTGCACCACGCCAGAGGCCAAGTCCACAAGGTAGCAGAGGTACAGGTAATTCCCCCAGCCATCTGTGTCCAAAATCACATAGTTGGTCTGCACGTCACCCTGGGTGTCTATCTGGATGTCCTGGTTGAAGCCAGCAAACGTCATATTCCGGGTGAAAAAGACCAGGTTAGTTCCCGAGAGCCACTGGCCAGCTCTCCTGGCACTGTGCATGGCTTTGGCGATGAGGTAAAGACCATTGTAGATTGTACCAAAAAGTGGAGAAACCTGAAATTCAGTAGTGATGAACTGGTATAAGGAAATACAGTGATAAAAATGTAGAGAAAAAGCTTTAAGTGCAACAGCTTCATTATTTTTAGCAAAAATGTTTTCAGAGGTTTTGCTATTAATGGAAATTATTATTTTCCATTGACAGGGTCAGGTAACTAATTATCTGTTTGGTGTGTCCAGTTATGCAGTCAGAAATGATTAGATGCACCAGAGTATCTGTAGTTTTAAGGATGATTATTGCTCATACACCTTGGAAGACAGCATTTTGGGCTTTGTGAAGATCAGCTGTTTTGTGCCTACTGCCGTGCTTTTATTGTATCTTCTGCGCAGCGTGAGCTATGTCCCCAGTGGCCACCTCACCTGCTGTGGATCAGATGACATGATCACCTCTCCCTGTCCTCTCGCCTCAATGAATGCCTGGTTGAAAGACTTCAGCTCTGACGAGACTGTGATGGTAAGCACGGCATCATATGCTTTGCGTAACTTGGTGTTATTCAACATCGAAAAGTAAGCAGTATCGGCATAGGGCAAGCTGTACAGGAGAGCATCGTATGGTATAAAGATGTAGCGCCCATTGGTAAGGCCCATGTCATAGGCCTTGAGCAGGAAGCTGTTTTGCTGCTCCCCGCCAATCAGCAGCGAATGCATGCACATAACAATAACTAGGAAACAGAAAAACACATTACAGCTATTGAGGTGTTTCAGGAAGCAGGATTTGTTAACAAGATAACTAAAACCAAAAGTAAATAGTGACCAGTAGGAATGTGCCTTGCTCTCTACACCACTTCTGAGAAACTTCATCTGCATCAGTGTTTAACAAGACTGAGTTTTTTGTTTTTTTTCTTGAAATGTTTTATTGCAAAAATACTCCTGAAATAGCATATATTAGTTATTACAGACTCAAACATATCATGCTGGAATATAATCAGGGAATCTGGGTTATATATAATGGTTTAGATTTAAATAGAATTGTTGCTGCACATCTTGTGTAGGCTACAGGGCAAATATTGACAGAACATGTTCATCACTGGTGAACAAAGTGCAAAAGCATTAATCAGCCAGTTCTGTGTTGCATCTGTAAGACTACAATTATTTAGGGGTGTGCCACTTGTTTAAAACAACTGCATTAACATGCATCAGGAATTTACATGCCTCTTCTGACTCTTCTGAGAGTTATCTAGAGCAAAATGACTGACACGGATTATAGACATTTTAATGCAGACAGCTCATAGACTTCCTCAGGCATTTCTCAAGAAGTTTTTAAGGTTATTTTTGAAATTGTTATTTGTTTGTTTATTTGTTTATTTATTTAATTTAGCAAAAATACTATGACTCGGTAGTATTGATGCAGCCAAAGTAAAAAATGTAGACCTAAGCTACATAACTGTACTTTACCTTTTATTTCTCCTGCGCTCTGGATGTTCCTTAGTGTATCCTCTAGCTCTGTGTCATTATTCCCAGCAGACACGACGATGCCCACGTGAAGCCCTTGACTCCTGAGAGAGCTGGCCACTTTGCCAGCGGTATCCACCCACATATCCTCCTTTGAAGATACGACGGCAATGCTAGCCCACCTAAAATACCTCAGAACAGTGAAAAGTACCCGCGCTGGAGACGGCAAAGTCCGGGCAAAGGTTGGGTAGCCCTGAACGCGGTGCAGCTCATAATTGATGCAAGCCCACGAGAAAAGTGCTTTATCCCAGTTCTTGGCCAGAAGGGATGCTGCGTTGCAGTATCCGGGGTTTGCGGGGCCTACAAAAGCGTTGGCTACTCGTTCGTAGTCTATAAATGAGGTCAGAGCTTTCGCCGTTTCACATGGCTCTTGAAGCACCACAAAGTCCATTTTACAGCCCAAATCTAAACTTAAATCGTTGTTTATCCTAGAAATGGCTAAAGTTGATGCGACCGCAGGTAGCGCTTTGGAGTAGACAGGGTCACAGTTCCAAGGCCCAATCACTCCAACTTTAAAATTTAGGCATTGCACACAGCCGGGAAACATCAGCACTCCAAGGATAATCCAGAATGTATGTAAAATAGCAGCGTGGAATGGTTGAATTTGCTTCTGAGGATGAGGGCAACAGGCATAGCTGGATAACGCACCTTCGAACTGTGGAGGGATATGGTGCATTGTCCTCTCTTAATATTCGTTATGATAAATGGATTTTACACGTTTGTCTTCCAGACCAGGTTAAAGGTGGATCTGAAATCTGAAAGCATAACAATTAGACAATTTAATGCTGTATAGTTAGTTTCCCTTTGTTTTAATCACTTTGTTTACATTCTTAGGCTCTTTTATTTGTACATTGTTAATTAGACATAGTGTATGTATTTCGAAGTTAAATTTTAATTTTAAACATTTCTTATTTCACTTTGGAAGATTTATTATCTAAACGTATAGTGTGAAGACTTATAGGACATATAAACGAAAAGAATAGGTCTCACCATCATTCAGATCATCCTTGCAGATTCACAGCTGTGACTTTAACAGTCTTCCTCCTGTACGTCTTACCCTTGAATCAACAGGTCGCAGTTTTACGTTTATCTACTACCTTTTCCCATCTTTTTATGATTTTCAGCACATTAACAGGTGCTAATAAAATCGGCACTTTATCTCTCTACTTGACTCTGGAAGCGCTGCTCAATGCAAAGGCGCGTCGTAGCGACAACTCCGCTGAGAGACAACTTCAGCACCCTGGAGAGCTACTCAGTGACTGCCGTTAGTCACACGCCGTTCGCAACCTCTCAGTTCAGACTCAGAAATCAGTAACATTTTCTTACCTCTGCTCCTGACTGACAGTCTCATGGTTGGCTCACGTTTCATCACTTCTATGCTCTATAACTCTCACATGCTTCCCGGATCGTTGGTCATAGTCCTTTATCCTGAACGAGTACGAAATTTCTTACGATTACATTTTTAAAGAGAATACACGAGGAAACAGCGAAAGGTGCTTTTATTTCATGACTATTCACTCAGTTAAAGTGACCTTTAACTGACGGGTAATAGCGAGCCCCGACCATAATCCATACTTGGAAAGCAATAATTTAAGAGGATTGTAGATGAAGCCTACATTTACGCTTCAGATATTTCTTACTTATTAAGAGGCCAATTCGTTCATTTCATTTGGATTATGTGGGTACAATATTTTTTCAACGAGTTTAGATACGACCGATTTTGAATATAGAACTCATTATTCTTATAACCATTAAGATTCGCCCATTTGAACGAGACAAGTCTTCTCACCAGAGCTCCACTTTAAATAAAGACCTACGTATTCTTTGGTGGCCCCAAAAACTTATTCAACCTCTTTCAACAATAACTTAACAACCAATTTATTTACAACAGTTACTACAAAAATAACGATAATAATTATTCGTGTTCTTCAACCTTCAAGCAAGCATGCAAACAAACAAACAAACAAACAAACAAACATCGAGTAGTAAAGGAAAGAAAATCATACTTCTGACTACAACAGTTGGCGCACACATGAGCCGAGCGCTTGTAATTGGGCTTCTGCTTTGCGTCATGGTGATAGCCCCCATCACTTCAATTGAATTAGCGCCAACGTTGGTTGGGAGTAATTAAGGTTATCAAGGGGCACCCTACGGAACATGTGTGTGCGTCAGTTAAACGCGAGAGAGTAGTCCCCAAGCTCATTTAAACTGCAGAGGAAGAGCAGACTGCCATTAGTTGTTTGGGTGTTTGTGGAAGTTTAGTGTGGTGTTTGGTGAACGTACAACGGGTAGTCATAACGCAATAGTTTTACATTGTTTTATTTATTTATTTTAACAATAAACAAATAAATAAAAGAATTTGCATGCAGATTTAGACATTTAGCGAGTGTTTCATAAGCCATGGGAACATGCTGACTGATGTTGTTTTCACAGTCTGTGTACGCTGGATATCGAGTGGGTCTAATATTTCTTGTACAGTGCAGTGGGTGGGGTTGCCTGTGCGAGAGAGAAAGTGTTGAATGGAGGTAATGCAGTTAATCTCATGAGTTGACCCATATCCAATAATCCTCTGAGCTTCTTAACCTTGACGATACTGACCCTCAGCCAGAACACGCGAACCAAAGCACACGACCAGGCCACCCCAACTTCAGATGGAGTTCATGATGCATTTATAGGGTTTGATGGAAGAAAAAAACTCCCACACGATATACTGTTTGTTTATTTGTTTGCTTGTGCAAATGCTAGATTTGTTTACTTATTTTGTGTTATATATTGAATTCAAATGTAAGTGACAACATCAAATATAAATCAAGAGAAATATTACAACCCACTTCATGGACACCAACATTTATCCTTTTCAAAAAGAATGTGTAAGTCTTCACCATCCTATTGAACTGCAGCGAGCGAGCAAGTCGTTTTCCTATATCGCCATCTAGTGGATGCAAATGTTCTAGTCTTTCCCAGTACAAGAGTCTACGGTTTAAACTGGCCTTAAGTTGAAAATTCCACAAAAGCCTTTTACTGAAAACAACCGCCAACAACTAAAAATACCAATTAAATGATTTTCACCATAGAAAGCAAAACCATAAAACCCAGTCCTAAAGCTGAGTCTAATCCCTTACATTCCAAAAAAGTGGGTCCGGACTCATATTCTTCTCTCCCCTCACTGCATAACTTTCATACGCCATTGTAGAGTCTAATTATTAGTGGCTACTGAATGCTATATGTCTTAAGATTAATTACTAAATAATAAGCCTGGATTTTAAGATGGTAACAGACATTTGACATTAGATATATAAAATGTATGCAAATATATATATATATTCCGATCAGATATATTTTTGTCATTAAAAAGTGGCTGCATGTAGACTTCTAGCTAATTCTAAACTCATTGCATTGTGAAGATGGCTAACTAACTCTCTGCTATGGGATCTTATTTGTGCAACCCTTTATATTATAGCTTTCATAGTGCAAGATGTTTTAGGCTTCCTACTATAATAGGCTTCACCATATTTTAAGAATTAAATTTGCAACTGTAGATACTGGAAAATGTCTTACACTCTACTGGACTAGCATTGCAGAGTATTTTATGGTCAAAGAGTGTAAATGTTACCTCATATTGCATGATGTCCAAAGTTTGTTCCTCAACTTCCTAAACTTTGCATTTTGGTTAAACTGCAAAAGGGAAAAAAAAAAGAAATATATATACACTGGGTTGGACCCACTTTTGTGTTCAGAACTGCCTTAATTCTTCATGACATGGATTCAACAAGGCGCTGGGAACATTCCTCAGAGATTTCGGTCCGTATTGACATGATAGCAGTTGCTGCAAAGTTGCTGCAGATTCTTTCAATGCCCAAGCCTACCTGGATAGGCTTGTTATCTTCCAGCAGGATAACACGCCACGCCACAAAGCTCATATCATCTCAAACTGGTTTCTTGAATATCACAATAAATTCATTGCACTCAAATGGCCTTCGCAGTCACCGGATGTCAATCCAGTCCATGATCAAATCTCCCATTCCACCACATCCCAAAGGTGCTCTACTGGATTGACATCCGGTGACGTTGAAAGAATGCACAGTTGGTGTTAAGAGGCCCAAAGCATGCCATGAAAATATCCCCCACATCATTACACTACCACCACCAGCCTGAACCATTGATACAAGGCAGGACGGATCCATGAGATTCATCAAAGCAGGCAACATTTTTGATATTAGATATTGAATGATTAGATATTCACATTAATGAACAGTTGAACAGGTCTACGGTATCTCAAATAACCAGTCATTACAACCAAGGTATGCAGAACATGTCAGACCTTGAAACAGATGGCCTCCAACCTAATATTAGCAAGGTGTACCTAAATTTAATATTCATATAGGCATCCCCACCATTTACTTATGTAAAAGATAATTTTGTGTGTGTGTGTGTGTGTGTGTGTGTGTGTGTGTGTGTGTGTGTGTGTGTGTGTGTGTGTGTGTGTGTGTATGCAAGTGATAGAGGCAAGCAAAAGGAGATCCCTGCATGAGTGAGAAATCTCTTCTGAGAAATCGAAAACAATTAAAGCAATAGCCATTAAATCCATGTGTTCACAGTTATTTTATATTTGGGGTCCACAAACATTTACACAGTGATTGCTTATTCTTTGCCTGTGCAGTTTCACAGTTTCCTGAAGAGGACTGAAGAGGAGAATGAAGCAGCGTAATAAACAGAATGAAGTGACCTGTGCAATTACATTTACACATTGGTTTATAACAACCATGAGACTCAAATAAATCATAAATAGAAACATTAATGAATTAGGAAATACTCTGTAAACATGTAGGCATTTCCAAGAGACTGATAAAAGAAAAACAGCCTTGTAGTTTTAGTTTCTAGGGTTTTTCAAAAGCCCTGCATTTTGGTGGAGTAGCAGGTTATAGCGGAAGAATTGAATCTCCAGCTGGATTCCTTTTAGCACAGTGAAAGTGCTCATCGTTGGGAATGCAACACCAGGGCCTTAAAAGCAAATGAGGAGTTTAATGCTCACAGCTACAACTACTGCTGGAGGATGAAAAATGGCAAAGAGGCATCCTCACATCGTACTGTACAAAAGTGCACCGCCTCAGCACTTTATGCCAGCACATCTGAACCACAGCCGGCAGCTACAGATAAGATCTCCTCTTCTCCTCAGCAGCTTACAAGCCAAATTTAAAGGCCACCATATGGTAGAATATTTTATGGATGGCAACGTTTTCTAGTATTGATTACTAAGCAAAAGATGTGCCTTGGTGTTCCTTTGGGTTTAGTTAAGACAGTCCACAAGGGGGCAGACAAGAGGACAGGCCACAAGAGGGCAGACTTTTCTTATTTATGTAACCTTTGCATAAAACCAATAGCATGTTGTCATGCATGCATGCATGAAAGGACAGGGTCTCTCTCTCTCTCTCTCTCTCTCTTTCTCTGTGTGTGTGTGTGTGTGTGTGTGTGTGTGTGTGTGTGTGTGTGTGTGTGTGTGTGTGTGTGTATGACAAAGCACACAAAGATAACCCAAAATAGTATTTTTCTCTTTTCTTGCCCACTCGTGTGGAGAGGAATCAGCTTAAAGCAAACACAAGCCCAGTAAACACATTCCATGTGGAAGTCCTAGTTTCAGATTTAACCTCTGCAAATATTTGCATGTGGATCAGTTGTTCATTCATTAATTTCATGCGTCATAGTTTCCTGACTGAAGCAAGGAGTGAAGTGGCCTAATGCAGGCAGAGAAACATGAAAGACAGACTTAAAGCATACACACATACTTCTGTCTGCATAATGCACATTCACCATCATTTGTTTCCTGTGCACAGAAAGTATCTTCTTCAGTGTCAAACTCGTGACATGTCATCAGTTTTGATGCTAGTTTGAGTAACAAACAAGCCTTAAAAATCCAACCATGCAATGATCTCCAGAGACTCTGACTGAAAGCCAGCCATGACAAGTCAGATTCTCGAGACAGAAGGAACACCATTCTACCTTCCTTTCCATCTTGTTAGCTTTGTGTGTTTCTCAACAGCATTGTGGAGGTGGGGGACGGGCTAAATAAAATCCCTCTCTCTGGAGCTCAGACAGCCTCTCTAGCAGACTAATGGTGTCGGGCTGTCAGGGGATGAGCACCACCCAGCCTCTCATCTTCTCAGCCTGGAGGGGGGTGAGTGATCAGGCACAGGTTTGCGCCTGCCCCACGCGCCTCTCGTTCGTGTTTGTTTATGTTGCCATCGACGACCTCGGGGACGGGTGCCCGTTCTGACAGGTGTTCCTCACCTCTGAGCACCGGCACACAGATCCAGGGCTGTAAGGAGACATGCGCTCCGGCCTCGCCTGCTACCCTTCACACCTGGTCTTCAGGCTGCCATCTCTGTCCATGCCGCTCACTCTATCAGCCTCTGCCTCTGTCCTGATGTACGTATGAGCACAGATGACCCAGTGCTGCTGCCGATAAGTAAAGCCAGCCTCTCAGCCAGGGATATGGGCAGGGAAAAGTAAATGGGTTTTAAAGTGTTTCCCACATTCATTCATATTTATTCATCCAGGGATGGCTGTCTACTCTGGATCCATCCCTGAATTATATATTATTTCAATGTGACTGCATCAGCTTTCATGTTGACTTTGTATTTAATCTTATACACCAGATGTCCTGCTCTTTTTCTTCCAAGACTTCTTTTTATGAGGTCCTGCTGTGGACCCTTTTTATAAGGTCTTTTTTTCACTCAACTTTTAAAGCTTTTTTGGAAACCATTTATTTAACTGCTTATCTCAAAGAGAAATTACATCTCTACAGCTTTGAAGCAATAGGAGAGTTTGTAGGTTTATGAGTTTTATGCAATTTAATCCTCAGGACCACTTTACTTATTCGACTATTTATTTTTTCATGACTGTTAGTTGCTTTAGATCTGTCTGTGTAATAAGAACATGGGTTCTTGGTTATGCATGTGAAACTCAACGTTATAAGTCTTAATCTATCTCCACAAGGCTGGGACAATTGAAAAAAACAACAACTTGAAGTTCCACTTTTCCTTTTTCCACAGTCCAAATAAAATTGATTCAGTGCTTCCCATGGTATGCAACTGACCACATACTGTGTGCAACGGGTTTGGTGATTCCTCAACTCATTACATTTGCTACAGTTTAACTTCTATCAGTTTAATTTCCTAAACTCTCGCTTCTATCACCAGCATGAAACGTTATCAGCAAAGAGCACTTCTGTGATTCCCAATTTGATGCAGTTCAAAAGTGCCCCAGACTTTGGAAGTTCTAGGCTCCTTTGTGCCATTGCCACTACAGTAAAAGAACCCCATGTGACTTTACTCACACACTGTACTTGGCTGTTTAAGTACCCTCTGATGAGGGCTCTAATTGCTCCTGGTCACAGTGCTTCAGTGCACCGCACTAAAGAGAGGGCCCGCAGCAAGAGATCTTGTAGCAGAGGCATGCAGTGATCCTGAAAATGCCACTATGGAGGCGAAAGCCCTCTGGCACCAACGAGCAGAGCTCCCTGCTCCTCCGCGCTTCGGGTTTGTGCCTCCACACACTCCTCAAGAGTGATGGGGAGAAGGAAGAGCTCAGACCTGTCAGTCATCAACACTGTCTCACGCCTCGCTGTTCTCTGTGGGAGAGGCAGTGAGAGCTCTTGCCAGCTGGAACTTCCACTCTGCCGGACGGCCAGTTATGCAGTGCACAGCCAGAGCTTTAAAAGTATGGTACAGAAAGCATACGTTTTACACCCTACCTTAAATGTCTAAAAAAAGTCTCTTCTACTTCACAAGTTTTTGTTACTTCATACAAATAATCAGAATATATAACAATGTCTCTCAGAACAATATCTAAATATTGAACAATGACTAAATCTATCTATCTATCTATCTATCTATCTATCTATCTATCTATCTATCTATCTATCTATCTATCTATCTATCTATCTATCTATCTATCTATCTATCTATCTATCTATCTATCTGTCTGTCTGTCTGTCTGTCTGTCTGTCAATCTGTCTGTATGTCTGTGTGTCTGCCTGTCTGTCTGTCTGCCTGTCTAGATAGCACTTTGACCATTCTCCTGGTGAGGCTCAGTGTGTTCATTATCCACTCCCAGGCAGAGAAACAGAATGGAAATGTAAAGTAAAGGAAGTGCTGCCCACTGGCAGCTGGGTCATTAAAGGTCAGTCCATGGCAGTTATGCTCTGAGACTCTGCAATCTGTCAGAGGGAAAGCGCTAACGCTGTGTCTGTGTTTTCATGTGTGTGTATGAGTGTGTATGCATGTGTCTGCATGCGTTTGTGTGCGTGTGTGTGTGTGTGTGTGTGTGTGTGTGTGTGTGTGTGTGAAAGAAAGCCTAGGGCACTGCTCAGGAAATGACAATGTCACTCACTGTCAGTGAGACTCAGTCACCGTGTCATGTACCATTGGCTAGAAGAGAAGTGGACGTAGGAACGTGAGGATCCCTGATCCCTAAAACATATCCCAGAGATGATGTCATAGAGGCATAGTGTTTTATTTCAAGATGCTGATGCAAATAGCTGTGTGAGACTTTTACAGCTCTATCATTTTTACGGATGTAAAGTAGAGAAAATGTGCAAAGGACAGCACCTTCAAATAATAAAAATAGCCTGAAGACCAAGACATGAACGCATGCTTCTTTCTTATTGGATTGTGCTTCATAACACATTCTGAAAGCACTCAAATATAAGTGTATTATTACAAATCTTTATTCTCTGATCACTTCATGTGGCATCGTTGTCTATAAAATAAATAGATATGTAAAAATTAATCACAAAACAACAACATTACAGATAAAAACAGATTGTTTTTATGACAGCCGAATCCACCAAAAGCTGTGTATTTGATCTAGTTGAACAGAATGTATGCTCTCGTGGAATCTTGCCAAAGCTAGACACTTGGTTGCATTCCTTATGGGAATTAGATGTGACACTTTGCTTTTCCACCATGCTGGCACACACAGTGTGTCTATAGATGGCATGATGATTAGGAGGAAGAGCAGAGTTTTTGTCATTAGCTACCTGTCAGTAGTTACCCATCTCCGTGACTGCTGTCAGCCACCTGTCAGTTGGTTATAATGCCCACTAGTGGATAGCTGCTTGTGGTAATGATAGGTCTTTCCCAGCACTGATAACAAGTGGAAATGTCTATTAACTCTCAGGTCTATTACGTTTTCAACACCTGCACTGCGGTGTTTGGAGGTTGAGATGGCATCTGCTGATAAAACCAAGTCTTAATCCCCATCATAAGGTTAGCTGGAAGACCATTAATCCACTTCTCTTTTTATGATGAGCAGAACACAATAAATAACTGAAAAACACAAGCTGGACAATAGCCTTAATGGAGCAGTCTTACGGAGCAGATGTTATTTTCATAAAGAAAAAGGATGAAAATCGCAGTTACTAATGCTTTGGTATTCTTGGACATGATGGAAATAAATTACACAATAAAATGTAATTATCTTTTAGGACACTGGTTTATGTTCTCAGTGCTGGAGAGACTATCAGAGAGCCTGTGGGAGACCAGCGAGGAAGGCAGCTTATGTTTTCCCTGCTAATACAGCTCATTCTGCCCATGAAAGCCTTGATAATTAGCTGTTGAGCTAAATCAAGTATACTAGTGCAAAGAAAAAAACTGATCACAGATCAGGGTAGGTGTCCCCAAGAACATGTTTTAGTTACTTGTCTACTACAGCACATTTCCATATTTTTTGAGGTTGACTCATCAGGTGCTATCAACGGGACCCAAGTTTTAAATTTCAAACATTCTGTTGTGGGGATGGCTAACGATACCTCCATGTCTTTTTAGGCTGTGGGTTTGCTTACCCAAATAACAAAAGATATTCTCTGAAGCAGGTCATTATTTTTCATCCGAGGAGCCTGCATTGCAGGTTATTGTCCTGTGGTCCTATTGCTTTGTTGGTGGAGCAGCAGAAGAAGTTGCGGATTTGTGGAGGCACTGGATTCTCTGGAAGATGAAAGAAAGGGATTGCTGATGTCGCCGGAATTTGAGGGCCAAGAGTAAACTCGAGTCATTAAAAGGCAAGCGGCTCTGTAAAGCAGAGAGGGACTGTGATCCTGAAATTCAGCCAGACAGCTGAGCCTTTTAGGAACTGTTACAGTTTTCAGGACTTTAAACTCCTGCACAGATCTCCATGCCGCTCTGTAGTGAGGGCTCAGAACACGGGGCTACAGACTCAGCGGAACCAGTTTCATCAAGGCTGAACATGTCTGCCTCAACTCTGACAGCTTTGCCACAGTCATGGGCATGCAGCACGCTTATAACAGAATGTACAATTATTGTCAAAATAAATTATTCATTCCATTTATAAATGCAGTTGACATTTGCTTTTAAACGACATGCAAAATATTCCTGTTCCATAACGCATAATTTTACCTACTAAATTTAATTTTGACATAAGGAGGTTTCGCCAGGCCTATGTTTATACATATTATCAGACAACTAGCTTGAAACAGCAAGACCTTAGAAGAAATAGAATTTGATTGAGATTCATAATAAGATACCTGATGAAGTTAGATTGGTTTCTGACTGATATTTTTGACAGACAGAGCCTTGTCTATGAGTTTTCAATCACCACGACTGTGTGTTGGGAGAATGTCTAGCAAAGGAAAGCAACAGAGTGCAATTAGAGCTCAGAGGTTTTTTTTATTAGGCCCATAAGAAATGCTAATTACCAAACTCTTGAAGTGGAAATCTTTGAATGAAAATCGTTTTGCAAGCTCTAAATGGGTCAGTTAGGTTGGAAAATAATGCAAGACTGGGTTTTTGAAAGAATTTCTTTTCAGCACGAACCATTTATTAACAGTGAAAAATGGTCCCTGCTCAGTATGTAAGATACGCATAGCACTGTGACCTTCCTATTCTCTCTCAACCAGGCATATAAAAAGGTATGAGGGAGAACTGTTCATAGCAATGCCCCAGATAATCTGCTGGAATGTGACAGATGTTTCATGGTATGCCACCCAGGGAATATTCACAGCTGTCTCATGTAAAATACCTGTGTCATTTTACCATTTTGAAGGGATGGAGTAAAGTCTTGAGCATAAAGAATTTTAATGGTCCAGGTGGGGCATCGCAGATAATCAGCAGAAGTCTCCGACCATCTTGGCCCACAAGAACCATCTGGGCCCACTGTAGTTCCACTGTAGCATTGAGTGTGACAGTTGATTACCCATTAAGGAGACATACTCTCTCTCCCTCTCTCTTACAGTTGTTATATGAAGTGAATGACCAGACTGTACAAAACATTTAAAATATTTACAATGATAAGAATAATCATAATAATAACAACAACAATAATAACAAAACAACTTTTGATCTGCATTAGATTTTTGCTGTCAGGTCTTTTGATAAGACCTTTTGAAGACTTCGTTATCATTCAGGTAACACAGCAGTGACAATTGCCAATAAGGCAACGCATTGATAAGCACATTGGTAGCGTCTACCTCTGATACTGGTTTTGAAATGCATAACTTCACTGAGTAGCCGACTTTGTCATGATAACAAACTGCAAAATTTACACATCATCAAAGCTGCAGTTGCAGTTCAGATAAGAATCACAGAGGACATGTACCAGAAATTTCTTGGGGAATTCTTCAAACAAACTTGGTAATGTCATGGTACGGCCCCTCCCCCCTCAAATGTGTGCATGTGCGTGCATGTGCGTGCCTGTGCGTGCGTGTGCATGTGTGTTGTGCACCTGATCCTTGTTGTGCGTAATTGTCATGAGTGCATATAAGTCTCGTGTCGTATCATCAAGGCTGTCAGTGTTTGACCCATGTAGTGTGTTTGTGTGTGTTGAGTTGTGCTTATGATTAAAACATATGTTCTGTTCAACGTGCCTCGTCCCTGCATCCTCCTTAACCCGTTAAACGTCACAGGTAATATATTAATAAGCCCAGGTTGGGTTTCTTTTTGTCTTGACCCTGTGGTACATATATGGTAGCTCCTCTAGTTCTGGAAAGCTGCCATACTTGTCTTGCATGGATGAAGGCAGTGCAGTTAAAAAGTGCTGGCAGGCCATCCTGTCTCCAGGGAATATATATTTCTAACATTGAATGCACATCTATGTTTGAATGTTTAAATAACAATGTATATCCAGCAGAGAGTATGAGGTTCTGGGCACAAGGTGACATACAGAATTTTGCACAGAATAAATTGGTTTAAAATGCGCTTTCATTGTGATAAATATTGTGCATTAACATGTCTATGTACTGCATAAATCTCATAGATACAGAAGAACTCAGATTGATGACACCCTACCATTGACTGTAATACATGGTTATTATGTACAAGCCAGGAAGATAAAATGAAAATAGAAAGATATTGCAATATATGTTTGCCAATATGCTCAGAACTAGCAGTGCTGGAATGTAAAGTAGAACTCTGACTATGAAGTAAAAGAGGGCAACAAAACTCTCTTCTTCTTCTTCAGCGTGAAGTGAGTCAGCACTTTGTTGTGGTAATGTCCTTGAGGCTGCCTTTATTTTGTAGACGTTTCTTACTTCAGTAAATATTGCATTGGCTTCCAATGCTTTTCCATTCCAGTGTGCTCCACTGTTTACTTAATTCACACTCTTTCTGAAGTGGGAGATCAAGGCAGCAAAGTTGTTTTCAGTGCATCTGAACATAGAGCTTTAAGCAAGTCCTTTGTTTGTTCAAGCGTGCTGTTACACTTCTTAATTTTGCTTGATATGATACAAGGTCAGTGTCCATGTGATGCAGGCTCACACCTTCAGCAATATAATGCACACCCACGTTTAGTATCTAGTTAATGTTTCTTTAACAGTGTGACAAAAGCCATGGGAGGTGCCAGAACCCAAATCCTAGTGTCGACCCGTTCTCTGATTGCCTTTCGATAAAACGGCAGCATCCAGCGTAGGTAGAGCGGAGGAGGCTGTGTCCTTTACGAAACACTTTTTGTTCAGTTCTGTGCTCTGAGAGAACTGAACTGTATGTCACATAGAATTGCACCCTGGAGTCAAAGGGAATCTAATTAGATGTTCTATGTTAACCCCACAGTGAGGCATTAATACATAACATCCCGTTACCTTGGCCAAATGTGAACGTGTCTTCTCAATGCAAGCAGAAAGGACAAAGATATTTTCAGTGTTCAGACTTTCCGACTTCTTGTGCCTGGAATTATGTTTGGGCCCTCGAAGACCCATTCTGTGGAAATTATAATACACACTATATTTTATTCTAGTGGGCTTGAATAGAATATCTTGAATAGAAACTGTAGCATGCAAGTTGCTTGTTACATCTTAAACCAGAATTCAGTCACAACTCTTTGTAATTAATAAATTCATCTTCTTCGCAAATGTTTTATAGTAGCTGTGTTTTTTCGTAATGGCAGAATGTCTGTACGTGTGGGTATGTGTTTCTTTCTTTCTGTCTGTCGGCTTCATCTCTCTTATGTGGCTGAATAGGCGTCAGGCAGAGGGGCTCAGAGTGACAGATTAATGCAAATGTATCCTGAGAATGAATGAATGGGCCACTAAAAGCTCAACATGTGAATTATGACTCGAAGCTGTGCAGACTCTCTGAACTGAGCCTACCCATTTTATATAGTGACATTTATTTCAGAACAGATTACCAATCTAACAAAACTGCCATGATATGAGTTTAGCTGCTGATTAGAGGCTTTTAATGCACTGACATACTAATCAGTATTTACAGCTCTTCCATAATACATGTTCATTATGGGGCTAAAAAACTGCGGCTACTTCCTGCCCCCAAGCTATGGACCTTCAAGTGTTTTCATTATACAACACCTCTGAGATGTGGAATCGTGGCTGAACTGAGCTCCTGTGGTGACGCTGATTTCTTTTTAATGTAGACCATGTCTTTTGATGTCTGTTGCATTCAAATTCCACGTGGCACTGTCGTAATCTATGAGATATAAATCTCTCTGCTGCTGGACTCACATTCATCACTTGCAGTGTCTCTGTATGCTGCGTATATGTTTATTAAAGTCTTTGTGATTCCTTGCTGGGGACTGAGTGTCTTAGATGGTTATGATAGTTTGTCCCCATGACCTCAAGATTTAAAAATACGTACTGCAATGGGCACAGCCTTTTTACAGGGAGAAGATCCATAGATTCAATTCTAAGTCTGGTCTCTCATTCCTGTTGTAACTACATCATTGGTTTCGATGTAATTACTCAACAATTCACAGTAATTGCTGAATTGCTGAATTTAAGATTAACTTTCATGTCATGGGATGTAAATTTAGACGTCAGCCGGCTTCTTGAGCCTGGTTTACACTCTCATATCAGTGGATAGCCATCACTGTTTCATACATTGGCTTTGTACTAACGAACCAGCCTACTCTCACAATGTCATAATTTGCCCTATCTTGTCTTGGTTTCGATTTGTTTGGATCGCTCGATGACCTTCCCCTGTGTTTTCCCTGCCATGTGCTTGATTTTACTGCCTTGGTTTGGTCTACTGTTCCTCCTGTCACATGTGCTTTCTGTTGATGTTTTGGTTCAGTGCCCTGCCATAGCTCCGCCCATGCTCTGCCCTAAGTCACGCCTCTTATCCCGCCCATGTCTAATGTGCTCTGTTCTCTCTAGTTAGTGTTTAGCTTTATATACCCGTCTATGTGTTTGTCAGGTGTCCTGCATTGTTTGTGTGACCATTTGTTTTGCACACTGAGCTCTGCCTCATGTTTTCATATGCTTGGATTTAGGTCCCTTCTTGTTTTCTTTTTATTAAGTTGTCCGTGTTGTCTCTAGCATCAGTGGTTTTGTTTACTAGTTCATTTTGTGTCTTGTTTTGGTCTGATCTCTCTTGTTTTTTTCTACCATGGACTTCAATAAATCCACCTCGCATTTGCCTACTTCATCCTCATCTGTCCATGTTACA
This sequence comes from Electrophorus electricus, assembly GCF_041902795.1. NCBI lineage: Eukaryota > Metazoa > Chordata > Actinopteri > Gymnotiformes > Gymnotidae > Electrophorus > Electrophorus electricus. Next base: position 18,115,310 of record NC_137513.1, read on the forward strand.
CACAAACAATTCACTAGAAAATTATTTGAAATGCTATGAATCAGACAAACATAACTACCCAGTGCCTACTAATGTTGTCTGTGCCATTTGAATAAACTTAATGTCATGAGCGATCATGTACAGAAATCCGAGTTTGCCTGAGCTATGTTTAAACAGCCTATATGACTGTTTACGCTGAGCCATTTTTAACATTCTCCCTATATATAGATTCCCCCCCAACACCACAACAATGGCAATGTTGTAGTGTACATTATACTGTATGTTAATATTACATAGTACAGTCATGTGGCATTGTCACGCGAACATGTTACCTAAGAGTTCATTCTCTATTTTTGTCTATAAAAAGTTGTTTATTGTTTATTTTGGATGCCCAAGTAAGCATGCGGCTGCTTTCCTGTAAAGGTGTAATGCAGGAATCCTTGTGTCATATTCGCTCCATGCTACAATTCTAAAGTCTGTTCTCACTAAGACTCCTACTTGTGTTCTTTGATTCTCTTAGCTGTAAAGATTCTTAGTCATGCCACACAGGGAAACCCACTCCCTACCGCAAAACAAGTGCTCTCTCTCTCTCTCTCTCTCTCTCTCTCTCGCTCTCTCTCTGTGGGGGGGGGGGGGGGTTTTAAAAAAACCCAGGAGGTGCGTGTTCAGAATACAGATGACGGTAGTCCTCTCATCCTGTCATACACACATCCAGCCTCATCCTCTCACACACTGGCCCTGCTCTAAAAATTCTGAATTATTGAGGGTCAGATCCAGAGGCTTCCTGTCATTTATGCTGGCAGGTCAGATATGCGGGCATCGAGCCAATAACCTTTCACTGATAAAGTGTGCGTGCCAGTTAGAAAAAAACACATTCGCTCTTTAATTTAGCTCTCTTCTGGCCAGAGAAGACATACAGCTAATCAATTAGGAGCCAGAGAATACCTGCCGGAGGCCGTTAAGATTTGTTTGTCATTGGAAAAGATGGGAACGGGGAGCGGGCCATCAACAACTTGTTAAATGTGGTCCATCCATCGCGGAACTCCTTGACCTGCTTCCTACATGTGCAGGTGGCAAGCTGTAATCTCTCTTGCTGCCGAGCATCACTGTCATGCAGCGGAGTTAATCCAGGCCTGCTGCAGCTCGGTGGAGCACGCAACACGACATGGGGGAGATGACTGCCTGATAAACACTCGTATCAACCTAGCCTCACCCTTCCTCTTTATCTATTTATTTGTTTATTTTTATATTATTTTAGTAGACCTTTTGTATAAACAGCAATTTCGGTGCTATTATGAAATGAATATGTAGACAGATACACGTATAGACTAGGATTATATAGATAAAATTGCTAAATATGCAGTTAATTAAATGCCACATGTAACATCATCTAGGTTTTAGTTGTTTGTAAAGAATGGTTAGAGCACTGTAGTTAATCAAAGTAAGGTCTTGTTTTAAAAATGAGTAATTAATCTTCCTATATTTCTAATGCATTGTTATAGGTGATTTGTCTTCTTACAGTAATGTTTTTCTGAAGTCCAGGATTCATTAGTCATGCATTCATCAGTGAACGCCACTAAAAAAAACCTACTGTCCCATCAGCATAACGTACACCGCACAAGTAAGCAAACAAGCTCCGTATTTTTCCATGGTGGGGCAGGAATGACGAATCCCATTGCTCTGAGTCACCTGAAGCATTTACCCAATTAACCTCAATCATGGTAATGGCTATGCAGCAGACAGAAATGAGGAAAGCAGCCTGCAGAAGAGCCGCGACCCCAAGCACTTTTGTAATGAAACAGCTTCGGCTGGGGTCTTGGCTGCCGTTCAGGCTGGGATGGAAGGAACGGACGGAGGAAGAGGAGCGAGGGTAGGCGGAGGGGAGGAGGTCAGAGTCCCACAGGTCGAGTAGCATCCGGGTGGAGGCGCCACCGGTTGGAAGCACCGCTCAGGTATTCCGCCGCTGCCGCAGGAACGCTTCTCAACTCGTTAGCCCAAAGAGTGATTGCACTGTGTGCAGTATGTGTGTGTGTGTCTCTGCATGTGAGTGTGCAGAGAGGCATAGGGACCATGCTGTGAATCCCAGTACAGCCCTTGCTAAGCATGACCGGAGCGTCAGGCTCTTGTTCTGGGGAGAATTATAGCTGCAGTGAGGTTGTGTACTGGTTCTCACGGTGATTGACTGCTCCTCTGGCTCCCCGGGAGCTCTCAGATGTGCCTCGGTCCTGGAGGCTGCTCACTGCTCACTTTCAATGTCTCTGTGCTGAAGCAGTCGGACACATGCAGAGAAGAAGCATTTGATGGATCAGCCTTCAGCACATACGGTGTTTTTTTGTTTTTTTTAATTGGAATATGTCATGAAAACAAAATGTATTGTCTTCTCCTTCTTTCAAGCTCTCAGTACTTACTTCCTTTTCATCTCTGAGACACTCAGAGAATTGGTTTCTATTCCTTTTCAATATCCTGCTTTTATTTGGTTAATCAGGAAGCGAATTTGAACTGAGCAGTTGAACTTAGATGCCGATGGCCAAGAAGCCAGCATTTATGTGCCTGCTTTTGTTAAAGCTTTTGTTAAAGCCTCCAAGGAATTTGTTAAATTTTTAATTTATCATAGGGATGTCTGACCATAAAGATGTCACTTCTTCTGTTAAATATTTATGGCTCGGCAGCCAATAAATAATGTGAGTCAAGAGCAGTCCTAAATCAGGTTCTAGATGGTTTACAAAGCCTGCTGTTCTGAGGCTCTGGGTCTTCCATTTCGATGTGAGGGGTCGGGTGTACGTGGGCTACACATTTGGCGGGTCCATATGGCCTTGATCAGGTTTGTAAAAGTACAAGCGCAAGGAGTCGTGAATGCGTGACCTGCGACCGTAAACAGCTGCTCGTCCTTTCTTTCTCCATCTCACTCTAACTCCCTCTCCCCAGGTGGTGACCAACTGTGCTTTACTGTCCACTTTACTGTCACTGCGCACGGTCCAGGTATGGGGCAACGAGATGCAGCAGTAAGTGTGAGAGACAAGGACAATTAATGTATGCTCAGCATGAGTGATGAGTGTGAGTATAAATAGATATATGCAAATATAAATCAGAGCAGGAGTGTATCACACCAGACGTGAAGAAAAATGCAGACTCTGACTCTTAGACAGCAATCAGCAGGATGCAAGATGCTGGAGGTAAGAGCGTATACTGGGAGAAACAACCCCAGGTACAGGTTACGGGTATCGTGAACAGGAACATGTGCAAAGTCTGTGAGCTGGACACACCCAGAGAACAAGAGAACAACAAGGCTGAGATCCTGTTGGAAAAATACCAGGGAAGAAATTGAGAGAATGTGGATGTTTAATCCCAAAGTTGTCCCAGTGGTGATAGGGGAGCTTGTTGTTGTTTTTTTCTGTATATCCTGTGTACTACACTGCAATATTAGCTACACACTATATATATATATATATATGTGTGTGTATTGAATTGGGCAGTACATACACCCACAACAAAGTATTCTCTGCCACTGCCCTACTTTGAGTACACAATGTTCCGGCTTTTTAATGTTTGTTGGAGGTTGATAGTGTGGAGTGCCAAGAAAGAGTAGGAAAAAAAACCTTCAAAATTCCACAGTCTGCAGGGAATGGAGAGTCTATGGAGTAGCGTACCTTAAAATACCTTAAATATCAGCTTCTGTTGATGTTCAAATGATCTCCTTGTGCTTTCGTTTTCGAGTGACAATAAAGACACACCTTCACCATTCATTTCAGAGGTCACTTGACCCGGTCAAGCAGAACGGATCAAAGTGGTCAGTCTTCTCCAAGGAACTCATCAAGGCAGCAGCTGCCGTAATTACAGCCCACCTGCCGCAGAGCACACCGTCGCCCCCCCCCCCCCCCGAGTCACAGAAAGACGGCAGCTCAAGGTCGAATGAGACACTGAATTGCGGCACCCGGCAGACGAGGATAAAGGAGCGCAGCATGGGTCCATGGCAGGCTTTAGCAGAACAGAAAATTGCATTTAATCGGCTTCCTTTTTGAGCTTTCTGTCTTTGAGTCATGCTAGCTAAAGTTTTGTTCTTTAGTCCCGACAGCATCAATTAACAACTCTGTTGACTTATCACAGAAATGGCTGGTTCTTCATAGCCACCCCTTTAAAAGACCTTACAAATGAAGATGAATGATGATGAGTTTGAAATAATTCTGTATGCATGAATTACTGGAATGCAAATAGGAAGCACGGGCTGCACCTGCAGCCTGGAGATGTTTGTGGAAGTCTTGGCGGTGGGGACCGTTCTGCATAACTTTGACCTTGCTTAAGTCTGATGCTGATATTTTCGGCAGTTCAAAATCCTCAAACAGAGTATTCTCATGCCTGCACAGTAAGAGTAATATCATGTCAAATATCGAGGACCATCGCTTGCTGGATCCCCTCCACTGTGTGCTCCCGTTTAGACTATTTGGTGATAATACTGTAAAGTGTTCTTTCCCTCATCCTACTTTAGTTCAGCTGCCCAGTGACATAGAGAGTTTTTCTGACAGAGAAGGGGCTGGATGGATTGTTCTGAGCTGTGATTAATCCCAGTGCCTGTAGGAAAAAAGCTCCTCAGAGCTGGAAATCAATCAAAGTCTCTGGGAAAATCTGAGAGAGATACAAATGAACTTGAAGTAATCAAGTTTCTTCAGGCATTAGAGGTAGTCTACTCAGCTACAAATTATGGACCCTTCAGGGGCTGTTCTATGCAGTTAGGAGCCTCTATGCAGCCATTATTAATGTGGCCACAGGTGCACTGTGGAAACAAAGACAGTAGAAACTGAACGATAACAGTTAGTGGTACTGAGAGGCACTGTAATAAATAATAATGAATTTGTTTACAGTATAATGCAGATAGTTTTAGAAGTTATTGTTTCTCCGTCCACGGGATCAGTCGTGTACTCTGTGGGAAAGATTAACTGAAGTGTGAGATATATATCAAGTGCTTTAGCTCAGAAGGCAGTTTGTTTTACATGAAGGCTACATGCCGTGACTTCTAATGACCTTCTTTCTGCTTACACAGCCATGTCATGTATAAATCTTTGCTGAACACTGTTACTTTGAAGGGTCTTAAGAGCCTAGGAACTTTCAAAGCCCAATATGTTAGAGTACAAATGATGCTAGAATACAAATAATATATACAAGACTAGAAACATTGCAACTGTACCTTCAAAACGTGTTCTTACACCTCAATGTTCTGTTCATGAATTTGCAAAAGTAATATCTATCAAGGTTTTTTGTCTGGTGTTTGGGCTATATATATATGCACTGTCTGTGTGGCGGGGGGTGTAAGACAGAGAGACTATAGATATGATTCTCTGTGTTTGTACTTCTGTCAGAATGTCATTAAATGTTCACACAGCATATTGAATACAAAGACAAAGATGTTTTTGTTTTTGAATCACAGTGCTTTGTCACATTATCATTATAGATTATATATTCGCTGTGATTTTTCATTCTACTTTTATTTCGTTTGTTGACATCAGAGGTATTTACCTCTGGATTTCAAATTCAAAATATGGCCTTAGATTTTATTAGCACTGGGATTTCACTTCTGCCATAGATCAGGTATTCGATATCACAACCCTGGATGTCCAGGTTCTTGTATAGGTTACAGATTTTGGCTACAGATTACTACAGGTTAGATTACTACAGGTTACAGATGTGGACAGTCATTAGCATTAACTGCATTAGCCCAGGAATGGGGATTAGATTTATGGTCAAGAGCTGAACACCTCTGGTCTAGACAAAGAGTAACACACAAAGTTTCCTGGTAATCACAAAGGTATTTTTTCTACAAACAAGATTTAAACATCATGTTTGTTAAATTACAGAGGAAGGGTGATAAAGACCTACCCTTGCCCAGTTACATAAATACTCTTTGCAACATTTCAGGAGACCTCTACCAGTACAACGCACCCACTAGCTAGACAGATCCTTCCATACAAGTATTTTTATTCAGCACTTTCAGTGAGATCCATTTCATTAAGTTGAGCCAGGCTCGCGGGGCCCCTAAAGCGTAAACAACATACCCTACTTAGACTCCAAATGGCAACAGAGGACGACAGTGTGAGGGAAAGTCTCAGCTGGGTTCCAGTCAGTGGAAAGCTGAGGCCTGGGGAATGCACTGATCTCTGCTTTTGTTCTTCGAGCTGACTGTAGTTTTCCGCTTTGCTCAGAGCCTCTGGGCACTGCAAGCCCGATCCATCCCGGCATCGTGGCGACGGTTAGAGCTGTGCTTTGGTGCTCATTCTGTCTGAAGTTTTCCTACTTTTCACTCAAAACTTTCCCTAAGCATCTGTGTTGAAGGGCAAAGAGACTATGCAAAATTAAGGGTTTGGATGACTTATGGATTAAGTTTCCTATTCAACTGGTCAGACTACTTTGGAATTTAAATGAAGTGTCCAATTAATTACTATTCATAGCTTGCTGGACATTTAAACATCTTATTAGCATGTCTATTTTGTCAGGATTAATGGAGGCATTGAGAGAACAATGTTGTTTTGCATAATGTTTTGCATAACCTGATTTGTAATTCATTGTTAGAAAACAGTTACAGCCTGTTTGTTAAAAACAAATGATAGTGTTGTATTTTCTTAGCAGAATACTTTTTATGCAGCTACTGTACAAAATATCTTATAATTAAGATATGAGAATGCTTGTCCTCTTGTGGAAGAGTTTTGCTAACATGCAGCATAGTTTAAAAGTACTGCTTAACAACTATAAAATCAATTACATTCCTATACAAGCCTGTTCTGTTTTGTGGACCTTCTGACAACAGTTGCCAAAGTTGTTTCCTTGGAACATTTTGTACGCTTTTTTTCAATTACAGAGAAAATTAGATAGCCATTCAGCTAAACAGGACTGCGAGTATAATGTTAAAAGTGCTGAATTTGTTAAAGTATGAGAGGATTGCAGTGAATAAGGTGTATACAAGTACATGGTCCCTTTTTTTTCAACAGCAAATATTCTCAGGATCAGTGTCTTATGTAATGAAGTTATTCCTTGCCTGTTTTTGGTGAAGGTGTTCTCATTGTTGAAGTCAGTAAGAGAAATGCATGATGGGTTACAACAGGGCCCTTGTTTTTTCCACAAGGCAGTTCTTTACTCCAGAGGCCAGGTCAAACTTCTAGTCTCATTTCTAAATATTGCTTCCCCAAACCTTTTTTATTGGTTTCTAATGTGGCGTGTTACACTCTCAGGAGGTTAGACCAGGCGTGAAACTCTCAGGAGGTTAGACCAGGTCATGATCAGTCAACAGGATGAACAATCATCTACTTGACAGCTGTTGATCAGGAGCATAGCAAGCCTGCTGTATGACTCCCTGTTCTTCTGTAAGGGGCTGTGAAATACCAGTTGCCAGTTTTGATCAGAATATCGTTTTGATGCATGAATCATGACGGTAAATTTAAACCTGTAAAGTAAAAAAAAAAAAGAAAGAAAAATGTGATAAACATCTGTCTGGCCCTAAACAGATGGGACCTGATGTTTGGGCACAAACGACAACCCCTTTTGTGTGGTGTCATCTGTATGCCTGTCAAACCCTTGTGAAGGGGCAGGTAAAGCTTTTAATATGCAGTAACCATCTGTTCGGCTGCTTTCACAGCCATTAGTTCATGTCAGGGATATAATCTGAACCTAAGCATAAGCTGCAGCTAAGATCTCCACAGGGACTCCAGCATGTTAGAAAGGTATCATACCTGCCAGGTGCAAGGTCAGCAGACCAGAATAAGCCATGCATAATAACACACACACACACACACACACACACACACACACACACACACACACACACACACACACACACACACACACACACTTGAATCTCTTCAAGATTCATGTTATTGTACTATGGCTATAAATATTCCATGAATAAAATGACTAAAAATGCTCAATTAAACAATACCAATAATCTATTTTTCAGTTTAATATTGAATGAGACAACATATCTGGGATAATGTAATATTTTCCAGTGTATGACACAAAAGATCCATGCATCCTAATTCTTTTAGGGCTGAGGCATCTCCATAGGGACAGCACCATACTGTGGGAGGTGCTTGGCCTTGGAGTAAAAGATCAGCATGCCCCGAGCCCTGAGCTTCACCAGGGACCGAGCAGCAAGACTCCTCCACGTTCACGGTTCCCCTAAGGGCTCGAATGATAGAAAAAGTGATTACGGAGCTTCCATCTTGCTGCAGGCACCTCATGACATGGAGAAAAATGGCAAGGCTCTGCCTTAAATGTCTCTGTCAGGAAACTGGTTTAAGGCCCGGTTGTTTGAACACGTTTTTGTTTTTTGTTTTTGTTTTTTTTACGAAAGAACACAGGCTTTGGCCATTGCAGTCACGCTGGTTTGTTTTGAGAAAGCCAATTTTGTGTAGCAGCTCAGAATATTTGGTAAATGTTAAATACAGTAATAGAAAATAATTTGATGTGCCTTGTGTGTATTCTGTAGCCTTTGCCCTCCCAGTAAGTCCTAGAACACCCAGTGGTTTTTCTGAAAGAAAGAATATAAAGAAGTCTCTAAAAGAAAGAAAAAGACAGAGCTGCTTCATTCATTTTATTCAGCATTAATCACTAAGGGACCGGCCCTTCTCCACAACTCCCTTTTGGAGATTTATCAGTCGCTTTGACTAAGCAGCGTCAAGGCTGTTCAGAATTAAAAACAGACTGAAACTTTTCTACTTCCCCTTAGGACCCATTTTGCTCAGTTGTGACATTTGTATGATGACTTAATATTGTTGTTTTGGGTCCCAGTATTAGTCAGAATTCCCAGTACTACCAATCTGTGATCAGAGCGTTGTATCTATGTGCATCCTGACCCTCATTCGCCTTCTAAAAGATGCAATCAACAGAATACATTCATTCAAGAAAAATGGGACTGAGATTTTTCATTAAGAAAGTGGTGTGGGCACACACACACACACACACACACACACACACACACACACACACACACACACACACACACACACACACACACACACACACACACACACACACACACACACACACGTACAATCATCATCTACAACAGGGGCATGGAAATAAAATCCTTTCAGTTTAATCTGTCACAGGCCTTCCAGACACGGACCTCAGTGATGACTTCCTTGAGGAAATCACAGTCCGAGAACCCATTAGAATTCATTCATAATTCACACACAGAACACACCGTTCCATTCTTTATAGTATGTTGTAGGCATGTTTTTTAACTGCCAAAGGAAAGCTCTGTCCTTATAATACTAAATGCATTATCACATACAAACTGTGGTAACACTGGAAGTCACCTACATTCATTGTGATTTGAATTGTGATCACTGTTTCCTCAGATTATAAGAATAGCAAAGTGTGTCTACCTTACATGAGGTCATTTACATCCCCTTAAAACATTTGATGACAATAATGTCGAACTGGTAGATTCTTTCCAACAAACTTAACACATTCAAATTACCCACAAATCATCCATCAGACTCCAGCTCTGAGAAGGTTTGGGTCACCACCCGGCAAGGCTTTTCCAGGACCCACAGGGAATTCCGCAACACCACTACCCAGACACAATTGAAGCTGCCTGCTGTCAGGCTAGTTGGCTCAGTGAGGATTAGCATCACCCTGCTTTAATTTGATAAGTCAATCACTGTAATCCCTTGTGATGATTGTTTATCAAAGAGACAGACGATAATATTTATGTTGGTTCTACTACAAGGTGCCATTTTCTAAAATTGACATATTAATCTTATGGTACAAGTTTGCATTAAAATTTTACAAGAAAAGAACTTTTTATTTATCATGCTAGTTGTTGACATTTTCAAGAACAATAGCTGTTTCTATCGCTCCATTTGTCCAGGAGCCTAGGAGCACTTTGTCTTTGTGCTTTCTGTCAGATTGTAGTCAAATTAATTGTGACATATATCTATTAAACAAACATTATAGCAGTCGATTGCAATTGTGTGATGACACTATTTCTATACATAGCCTATATCTGTGGAAACAGTGGCCATCACATGTATGTTCGTGAGATTATTTTATTAAAAATGACTGTTGGGATCTCATTACACAGAAAGTGCACAGGAGTCTATGTAAAATGTGTCTAAAAAAAAAAGATGTAACTCTTATGGCATCCCAAAGACTAGAAAGAGACACATGATGGACGTCAGTTTCCACTTGCTCAAATATCGTAGGGATATTTTTCCAGTAATGTTGATCAGTCTTACAAGATCTAATCTTTAACAAATCTTCACTGAAAATTTAAACATGATGGTGCTGTATTAAATAGCCATACTCTAGAGAAAATATGAAAAATTGGCAAATAAATAAAAACATCAAGGCATATATATATATAAAAAACTTTCTACAACTTGCCACATTCAAGAATAAAACCAAAACCCATTTCACCCTCACAATTTTCAGCAGAGCCAAACAGTCATATTGCACATCTCCATGAATGCATTGCTTCTGACATCCTGGCTTTAGCCAATTAATCTAGACTGTGGAGCCCGGTTTAGTTGAGTTGGTTCTTCTTCCAGGTCTTCTTCTCATCATCTTGGCAGATATTCCTGAGGCAGGCCTGTATGGTTGCTGGCCCTGAGGGCCTGGTCCACCGCACTAACATAACCATCGATCAGTCTCCTCATTTCAGGTGTGAAGGGATCAAAGGTAGGTCGATGGGCGCCCGAGCGCTTAAAGTTCCCATCTTTGTTGTTTTCGGCACAGAGGAGGCGCTCCTCACTGACACTGACGTTGAGAAAGGACGTGACGGAGCGGAGTGTGGGCACCAGGGACTCTTGCAGCTCCTCGTAGTGGACCACCAACAGCCTACGCCCAAAATGGAGCCAGTCCAGCACGTGGGACGCCCACCAGGACGCGTAGCTGCCCACAAACTCAGGCCAGTCTGCCGAGACACAGACACAGAAGGGTTCCCAATGGTCAGTAGGGATCCAGTGCAAAGGCAATATCTCCAGGTTAGAAACCTTAAAAGGGGTCTTTGATGTTTCTGATACTGTAGGACCCATTTCATTCACTACTTTATATGCTGAAAACAGGAAATTCAACAAAATGCCTGCTAAAAAACAGAAATATTAAGTAAAAGAATGTTCTTCTGTTATCTTTCAGTCATGCAAGCCATCCTTTCAGGCAGTGGTAGCTCATTGGTTAAAGTATTTGGTTTATAATTAGTAGATTGCAAGTTCAACTCTCACTATTGCCTTTGTTGGGTCCCTGAACAAGGCCATTATTCTTCAAGTTGTATTCATAATTAGTGCTTGCTTTTGATAAAAGTGTCAGCTAAATGATGTAAACTTTTGCAAGAAAATAATAATAGTGGTATATAAGATTATTTATTTTAACTTTAGTTTGCTCATATTATCCATTTAAATCTATATTCATTCATTAGGTTCTTAGCTGTCTTTAATGAAATTGTGCAGGCCATATAAATTGGCTTACTGCCTTTCACATTATGGAGAGCTCACACCATTTTTCTAGGTCAGATATGATTTTAGCTATGTGGTGTACATCCATGGTATCCTCTTGTCAAATGGACATTGAAAGAAGGCCATGTAATGGTGATACCTTTGCTCTTCCAGTGCTGGTCTGAGGCATAGCCAAGGTGTCCTGCACATTTACGGTTGAACTCTGCCATGAGAGAGCGGTAGGGGTTTCTTATGAGCAGGATGGCTGAGTCGTATATCTCCATGTCGCGCCTGCCACTCTCGTGTGTCTTCACGCAGATGGTGCGTCCACTCTTCCAGTAATCCTTTTCGCCCTTGAAGCCTGCACAGAAGGAGGGAATGTGAGCTTAGGATGCCGAGCCAACACCATGTGGGGAATGTTCAGACCAAACGTGCACACACACGCACACACACACACACACACACACACACACACACACACACTCACACACACACAGACATTTGAAATAATAGAACAAATGTCTAGGGTTGAATATGTCCTTTCCCTCACTCCATGTCAGGCTAGTGATGGATTTGGAGAAACTGACTTTCAAGGTGGTCAAATTCCTTAATGAAAACATATGCCTTGTTTTATGTAAAGGTTTTGATCCAAAAGTATAAAGTTTGGAGCGTGAAAGTGAGTTGAAGGTTAGTTCATTCAGACAAACCAGACATTAAAAGAGTGAGTATGAGGAAGCTGATGTGAAATAAATAGAAAACTGAAGTGGAAGTCTGAAGAGAAGCATAGTGATGGAAACAAAATCCATAATGGAGCCCTTCTGCAATGTCAAACAGACGGACTTGTAAATTTGACTATAAATCAACGTAAACCACTTATTTCTGATCAGTAAGTTGAATAAACACATGTTTTGCAGGGTTTCCCTAAATGTTTAATGCTTTAAAAGATTAAGGGACCTCTTCTGGAGCCACTTCTGAAGTGGAAGGACAATTACTTCCCTACAGCCTGTAGCCCACACTGAAAAAAACCCACATCAGATTCTCAGCTGATCCGACACACGTTCCACATGAATTATATGCTTTAAGAATGCCCTTTTTTTGCAAGTAGATGAGGAAATAGCAATCCCTGGTGATGACTGAGACAGTTTGACATACAGATAATGACAACGACACTTACCTCTGTTATAAAGGGTCCCATCAAAGTAGTAGCTGCCAGTGTAATATCCAGTGGCCAGCTCGATCAGATGCCTCACCCAAGTGTTGCCTGCCCCAGGGAAACTGGACAGCGCCACCAGCCAATTCGACTTGTCTGGCAGGAATCTCTTCTCAGTACATCTAGTGTCTAGAGAAGCACAGAATCAATAGAGAATGAGAAAGGTTATACCGCTTACTGTTCATTAGAATGAATTAATATGCGTGTCGCTGAAGCCAATATCAATTATATCTAAAATTAATAGCAACATTACAATTGATTTTACATGTCCGTGTAGGTTATAACATATATTATCAGAAGCAAATTATTTCAGTGGAAATCAGCTGAACTCTGGATACTGCTATTACCGTGCTAAAGACCTTTCCAAAGACTGTACTGCAGGCATGATTACAAATGCTTTGTGTAACCACAGAGCTGGGCCCTTACCTTGCACGGGTGTCTGGTAGACCTGGATGAAGGACTGGCAGGATTTAGGGCTTGGGCAGCTGTTGTTAACACAGGAGCAGTGTTCTTCGTCCAGGGGCTCATGGAGGGGGAAATTTGGAGTGGCATAGCCACAGAAACAGCCCAACCCACTCAGCATGGCTAAAGGGAACTCCTAGTGAGAGAACAAGTCTGCATTAACCTCACGACATGTGGTGTCCTCATACGAGGCCTGTGGCTTTAGTGTGAGAACGTTAATGTCTTTTCAAAAAAGAAACTGAAAGAAAATATTTTGGGTTTTGGGCTATGTGCTCAGCAGACAAGATTATATCCCACCACTTACAAAGGCCTATACTAAAATGAATCTGTACTTAACCTCTCTCTGTTTATTATGTAATTATTAGTTATTAATCTTATGGAATATATTATTTATTAATGCCTGTGAATTATTCAATAACTACATTGAAACAAAAATGAGAATTACAGTTACAAGCATGAGGAATGAGCACTCGGTGGTAGTTCTTTTCAGTGTAAGGGGTTCAACTAACAGTGTGGTTTCACTTTAAAGTTATTATGTTTTAACTTGTACTTGCCGAAATGGAGAGGCTTGGCATTTCAGTGTATCATTTCATCAACTCACATCTATTTTTGGATCTCGTTTAGTGATAGCATTTTCAAATGCTGCAATTAGTTTCTCGGTTGACAATCAATTGACCCTGCTGGAAGAACGTGAACAATGCAAGCCTGATAGAGGGGGGGGTCTACGATTACACTGCAATCACAGCATTCAAGAAGCATGCCAGATTGATTATGGCATGCATTGATTCTCTTAAGGGCCACATTAATGTTTAAACAAGCAGATTGTTTTCAGAAGACTGCGGCAAAAGTTTTATGCAAGGTATGCCAAGGAGAGTATTATCCAGTGCCAGGACCCCAGGAGAACTGGCCAATCAATGTTAATCTTCCATTGATATAAACAAAGGAAAAGTCTAGAGAGTGGGCAGGCAGCGGGAGAGCCGAGGATGCTGGGACAGGGAAGAGCAGAGGGGCAGACCTTTTCGGTGCACGCCTCAATGCAGGTCTGCGATGTAAGGTTGGGCGGAGACACACGGATTAACGATGCTGACGTAGCATTGTCTGGACTCCTGAAGCAACCGCGGTAACGAACGTTCCTGTCTGAAAGCAGAAAAAGGTGACAGAGGTCATTGAGTAACAGCATATTTTAGGTAAAATAATTGCACCAATCATTAGTTCACACTGCATTTACTACTAACTGGGTCTGCTAGAAGATGAAAAGGCTATTCTGTTCTATGAGACTTGTGAACCATTTACATTTATGGAATTTAGCTGATGCTCTTTCCAAGGCAACTTACAATTATGACTGAATAAAACCCAAGCAACTAAGGGTTAAGGGCCTCGATTAGCAGCCCAACAGTGGCATCTTGGCAGTGGTGGGTCTTGAATTGGCAACATTCTGGTTACTAGTTACCTTAATCACAGAACTAGCACTTCACACTGATGCACATATTGTATGCTAACAGTGGGATGAGACAAGCTTACATGTAATAACGTTTGCGCTAAGCAATATGATTATAGAGGTAACATTCCTCAGAAGTGCTTAGGCAGTACAACATAGAGACACACAGAAGGCACAGCTACATATCTGCAACAGTGGGACCACAGCTGTTGCTTAATTAGCTGCTTTCAGGGGCAAAACAGATATGCAAAAAAAAAAAGTAAAAACGAGAAAGGGAAGGAAAAATAGGTATACGAAAGCTTACAATTCTGTGCAGCCATTTAAACCTCCATGCAGCCATCATCCAACCTGCAATGTCAACAGTCTGTTCTCGAGTGCTGTTCTCAAGAACCAAGGGAGAGGTTGGCACGCACTGGGCCCTGTCTCACTCATCTTCAAGAGTGCGGGCCCATTCAATCATGGCCACTGCAGAGTCATTAACTAGCACGTGTCGGCTTTCCGCTGGGACACTGGAACTCTCCGTTGCCACAGAGCCTGAAGGGCTTCGACCACCTCTCCAAACAAAGCGAAGAGGCACTGCACCCTCAAATGGACTGGAACACGCTTTGATCCTCTAAAGGCCAGAAAGATGACACAGCTGCACAAAACCATCAAACATGGGGCTTTTGAAGCCCCGGGTACACAACGACTAGGAGTTCAGGGATTTTGCCCGGAGACAGCAGGGATAACGTCTGTAGATGTTCAAAGTGACCACAGGAAGACTTGTGCACTGTGATGGATTCAATGAACAACCGTTTTTTTTTTTTCTATTATTTTGTAGGATGTCATTAGTAAAAAGATTACATAAGAAAAGCAAACATTTCAAACTAGATTGATGGAAAGAATTTCTGCTCTGAAGTATACTATAGAATAGCAGTTATTTTTGATTGATCCTTTGTGGTTACTTTGTTAACAGGCATATGCATAAATGTATATGGATAATGCACAGATTAAATAAAGCAGAATATAAATAAGGAACTAGAAAAAAATGGGATGGCAATGTCTTTTCACAGTTTGTATGATTTATTCATAAATAGTGAATAATCCTCTCTATTTAGGGCATAAAATATGCTCTGGAGTTGTAATGATTGGATGTGAGAGTGCGTGTGAGGGGATGCAGCTGCTGTTGTGTTGGTCCGCTTCCAGCTGGCCCTCACCTGCTCTCGACCGGACGGCCGGAGGAGCCCGAGCCAGCAGCGTGTGTGTGGGGCTGGTGAAGCAGCCAGGGCCACGGGCATATGGCTATTCATAGAGCTGGAGCCTTGCCCTACATCACCTGCAGGACAAGCACCACAGAGCCAAGAGCACAGCAGTGTGCTGGGTGGGTGCATCTAGGCTATATTCTCAGCAAGTCAAAATGTGAGCATGAGTGTGCAGATTATGCATGCCTGCAAGTGTGTAGATTATGCATGCCTGCATGTGTGTAGATTATGCATGCCTGCATGTGTGTAGATTATGCATGCCTGCATGTGTGTAGATTATGCATGCCTGCATGTGTAGTTTATTCATGCCTGCATGTGCGCAAGTTATGCACACCTGCATGTATATAGATTATCCACACATGTATGTGTGTATATTATATATGCCTGTATGTGTGTGGGCAGAGGGAACCAAGATTGTTGTGCATGCCCTGTGGTGCTGCTGTGAAAATCCTTTAGAGACTTGTTTGAGAGCGAGCGAGAGAGAGAGAGAGAGAGAGAGAGAGAGAGAGAGAGAGAGAGTGTGTGTGTGTGTGTGTGTGCATGTGTGTGGGTGTGTGTCTGCATGTGTTTGTGTATGTGACTGGAGAACTGATGCTGTGCCAGACATCTGCCAGATGTTTTTGCAAGAAATCTTTCATGACAGATATGTTTGTTTGTGTGTGTGAGAGAGAGAGATAGAAAGAGAGCGAGAGTGCATGTGTGTGTGTGTGTGTGTGTGTGTATCTATGTGTGCCTGTGAGTGTGTGTGTATGTGTGTGCGTATGCCTGTGCGTCCCTTTGGCCATAACCAAGATGCAATGGCGATATAACTGCTGTTCTGGATCTCTCTGGCAAAGCCAGGAGTCTGTACTTACACCTCCTCTGGCCTGGAAGCACCTCCTCCACCTTGTAGACAGAAAGGCGAGCCACGCCCCCACACACAGAGCCCTTCTCCCCTTTGCAGTCCAAATTACATTCCTCCTCCTTCATTCGAGCACTGGTGACACGGTTACCACAGTAACATTCGGACCCATACTCCAGGCCGGCGTACTGGTACCCACTGTATGAATGAACAAGGAGCCAAATGAGATTCCACTGATTAAAACATTTGTCAGTTCTAGGATGGAACCAAAGTTTATTTACAGCTTCATTTACTCACAGATTTAACGCTTGTAAAATGTTACTGGCGAAAAATTAGCGGCAACCATACACACATCACACACATCCACTTATATTATTTATGAAGTCTGACCCTGAAAGAGCATGAAGGAACACACTTAACATGAAATAAAGAACATGTTTAGAAAAGTCAGGTATAGATTTTAAATGACTGCCTTTTAAATAACTTCAGCTATTACTTGCACAAGAAAATTCTACTTAGATATCAAGTTACCCATTGTGCCTCTGTCCTACAGGGACCAAAGCAAGGTTATCCATTCTCCTTGGCCTTTAAAGCATAAAGTTCTCCCTTTTAAATAACTTTAGCCATTACATTATTCGAATTATTGTAATAAAATAATATTATTAGATTCTACTTTAAATCCCATTTACATTTACATTAGATATCACAGCACAGTTAACGGTACTCTTTGCACCAATGTGAAAAGTAATTTGGAACTTCATTGCTACAAGTGGAGGAATCTGAAATGACAAAACAGCAATGTTCCTTGAGCATCAGTGCTGGTACTGCAGGCAAAGTCACCGTGTCACAGCTCAGAGTGAAAGGGGTGAAAGCCTTCCATGTAGCTTGAACACACTGACTAAGGATGCGGTGGTACAAGCCCCGCTGCCTTTCACACCCCAGCCGTGTCTGCAAGACGGCCGCCCGGAGGGGGATAATGGTCAGTTACCGACCGGGTCGTCGCACCAAACACCTGCTCTGCCACCTCGCTGGTGCCCAGTGCCGGCTGAAGCCTTTTTGTTGCGGCAGCTCTCTGCAGGGGGCAGCTCCAGGCCATCTGGCTTGCTCCGGAACAGCGGTGGCAGACACCTCCTGGCTGCCTGTGTTCACATCAACCGCTCAGACGTGTCGTGCACCAGCTCCTTGATGCATATCGCCCAGCGAGTTAGTTGATGTCTGCCTGCCAGCAATCCAATCCACCACCCCCTCCCCCCCAACACACACACACACACACACACACACACACACACACCCCACATCTCCACCCTCCTATCATGCCAGGCCCATGGTGATGTGCACCGAAAAGCCAAGATCCACCGCGTGATTTCTTTTGGAGCGTGCCCCTGTTGGACTCGAGGCATATTAGACTGAGCATCTCTGCAAACTGTTACCCTGATCCCTCCTCCTTCACCCTTCACCCCCCCCCCCCCATGCACTGCCCGCCCCATCCTGTTCGAAATATGGCGCTAACATATTGCTATGGCAACTTAAACAGTCATTCTCCCTGTGAATTAATGGCTGGGCCTGGGTGGCTGGCTCAGAGCAAACCACTGAGCTCACTGCTACCAGACAGGTATGGCCAGTGGTGTCTTCAGTGCCTGTAGCAGCTAGGGGCACATGAGGGGAGGCTCTTCACAAACACAGGCAAATCTGGGGCTTTCAAAGGCTGGCACTGACAGACTGCTTTTCTAGTCTTTTTACAGTAATTGCCACTACTGTCATCCACAAGCCATGATTCATTGTTCAGATAAAACTGCATATTTTCTTAGGTACATTTTCTTAAAACTATGTTTTATACATAATATAAAAAGTATATACATGTAAATTATACATATTATATGTACAATCTATAATACTAAATTATATATATATATAAATAATTACATTTATCTTGTACAGTTTACTCAAATCGTGTATGTAAACTGATGCCATAGATTTTATAGAATGTTACATATGCCATCCACTTTGCTTGAACAGTTTATTTATTAGAAAGACCATGTACGTGTACAGTTCAAGACGTTAGCCAATCTGTTGCCATGCACAGTGCGTTTTCGACATCCTTCATCTCTTCAGCAATGGCCAGTTTCTGCCAAGAACATCTGCCAAGAACGACCCACTATCCGTCTCATGGGGAATTAGTCTGTGGTCAGAAACACTCCAGTGATAAACATGGTGGTGGGTAGCTAACAAGTACTGCATGGCAACAGAAGGGCTATGGTCTGTAACAGCAGACCTATAAAATGCACCTATAAGAAAGGTGTACCTAATAACAATGACCAGGGAGTATATGTGCTAGGTCGACCTCAGGGTGGTGAGTGTAGTGTACTGGAACTGTATAAAGAGATGGCAACTCAAATAAGCCAAAGTGATCATTTTTTACTATGCAAGCCTCCTGACAGGAGAATCTGTGCAACACCAAACCAGACAGTCTGGAGACTGGTGTATATTATTCTCTCATAATGGACCTCATTCATGGATGAATCTAGAGCACTGAATGAGAATAGGTGCACTGTTATACATATTACAGATACTGTTTACGCCTGCGTAAAATTTCAACTATTTACCCACTAAAATTTCATATAAAAAAATTAACCATTGAAAAGGATTTTTGCTAAAATATATATCATCTAATGTTGCTTCAAAGTAAGTTGCCTTCAAAGTGAGTTAAAATCAAGAATTTAAGAGGAATTAATAAGAAAATCCCAAGTGCACTCTCTCAGACTAGACCTGACCTAGACTGGACATCTCCCCAGAGTAGTAGCGTCAGAAACATCAGCCAGAGTAAAAAACCAGGAGAATTCCACATTTTCTGCTCGGATATTTAAATGCCCCAAAAGACAGCAAATGTCATCATGTTATTAAATAAGCTCTGACACATTGTGGGCTAATTAAAGGGAGCAATCCTCAATAACCCAATTTCTCTGGTGGTCAATTAACTTTCAGCTGAGGAGCTGAAGCAGGTGTCGGCTCCTTCGCTACAGTCAGTGGAAGCACCTTTAACATCCTGGCTAACGGAAGGCAGACTCCAGACCTGTTCCCTTAATTGGTCCTGTTCCAAATCCCACAGTCCAGGAGGAGCCAGCTGGCACTGTGCTGCACACTGTGTGTTCGCATCCCTGAGCACTGTTTCACTGCTTCTTGATTTAAGTCGACTAGGAAAGGAGCCTCTAGCCAATATATAGGTCTCCCAGTGGCCTCAGAAGCAGGGAGTCTAGGTTTGTGTAGGATTATTATTTAATATTATTATTATTATTATTACCTTTCTGTACAGGTGTCCTGGCACAGGGTACTGGTCATTTTGCGGAAATCATAGAACACCATGCCCTTTAAGGCCCGGTCTCTGGCATCATCCGAAAAACAGCCTATGTAGGTGCCTTGTTGGACAAACAATTGACACAGACACACACAAATAGGAAGACTCAAAGTTACTGGTCAAACTATCATTAACTAAACCACTCAGTTACCCATCATCAGCTTTTAGGGGATTGAAGCTTTAACACCGGAGGTTTACCTTTGTGTCTGACATTTCTCTTCGGACTGACTCTCTCCGTCCTGGCCGTGTCTCGCTCGGACATGAGGCTATGGAACCAGCGACGGCGCAGGTGCCTGATCTCTTGGTTGCGTGACAACAGCCACTGGGGTCCAATCGCATCCTCCGCCTGACTCCCATGAGAGCCTTTCATGCTCAAATGAGGACCCACCCCACCGTACCTGGTCCCAAGGGCAGGGGCCACCAGGGAGCGAGGCGGCGGTGGAAGCGAGGGCAGCGAAAGGAGACCGCTGCCACTCCCTCGCTGATACACCACCAAACCGGACCGCTGCAGCAGGAGCACGCTTCCCGCCATGATGTAGGCCGCACCCAGAAACAGGAACAGCAGCTGGGTCCGTCGCAAGAAGCGCTGGAGTCTGTAGAAGGGCTTGGCCATCTTGCCCGTCTCTTAGAGTGGTAAAGGCAGGCACGGGCTTGGCTGCGTCTCTATGATGTCATGCTAGCATCGCGCTAACCTGCCTCAGGTAGCGCTGCTTTGATATTTCCACAAGGAGCCCTTATTTACATTCTGATTGAAAACAGACTGCCGTGAATCCTGCCTTGCACCACGCTGATGCACTGCTTCAGTGCAGCTGCATGTGCCCGTGTGAGGATTAAGTGAAAGCGACGTCGTCGTGCCCCATCTCTTGTTGACAGAAGTACCTGAGGCTTAGCATACTCTCCTTCAGACACGGAGGCTCAGGGAACCTGAAGTGAAAATAGAAAGCAGTTAGTTACAAGTCAAGGCACATCGTTTACTTTTTTTTTCCGTCCTCGGTGATAAACCTGAGAATTGGAGACCAGAGTTACAATATGGACGAGGCGTGTTCACACTTTTTCTCTGGTTGTATGTCTCCATTAAGGGTAGAGAAAGTATTGCCAGTTGAACTGCCCCCTCCGCTTTATTATCCCTTCCTTCTTTATGGAAAGAAATGGAATTTTCTGATGGGGATCCAACTTAGTGAAAGTTTCAGTGAAATTTATTGCTATTATTTAATATTTTCCTCCAAAAACAAAATATTACATAACAATTAAATCACAAAGTTTTGCTGACTGATGATAATTAACACTGGCATGCCGACTTTGAGAAACTCACTTGCGCAATGGCATTTCTTACAGTTGAGAATTACTTGCACAGCACTTCTCAAAGCTTAATCTGGTCATTATTTCAGCACCAAATGAGAGTGCTTGTTAGTTGGAAGACTTGATAAACAAACCTCGTAAGGGGCCTGGCTTTCTCCTCTTGAGAGCTGCACACAACTCTCTTTGGGGCCCATGTTTGCTTCTAGTGTGTACCATGTGAAATCTGCCTACCGAGGCCCCAATTGAGGCAAACATGCATCCTGTACTGATTAATTTTAAGAGCCAACAGCACAATATCCAGAATGTGCATGAATACGAATGTGCGCTCAGTCTCGCGCTTGACATGTGACGTGAAAAGCATTCAAGCCCACACAGACGGCAGAGAAGCTCAGAAATTTTCCATGGCTGCCAAGTAAATGTTTCTGCTGCTATTCATCCGGGTTTTCGTGCTGTATCTTCATTTGATTTCATTCCTCTTCCGCACTCTGAGGCAAGAACGCCAACATTTTATTTTAAGAGGGCGACAAAAAAAAATCTTCCCCGGGGATAATTGGTCCCTTTGCAATGTGGCGCACAAAGCCGCCTCCGCTGACTAAGACTCACTTTTGTCAGTTTAACCCCTAGCCCCTTGTTGCTGGGCCCAGTTCTGGCAAGGGGCCCAGATTTGCATAAAGGGTAAGGATGCAGTGGCGGGCGTTCTTGCCGACACCAGGGAAACCACAGGCAAAGGCCTGCTGAGAATGTCAATCAGCCTGGAGGCTCATTATCCCGCGGGGCGCTGAGCAGCCAGTGACTGGCGGCTGGTGGACTTTCCGTCACCGCCAGCGCAGACGTGGAGGCATGCTGCAAGCTTCTGACAGCTCTATTCCATCCAAAGACGGAGACGACCACGACATGCATGAAATCAAAATAGCCCAGTCGTCACCGGCATTCGGCTTTTGTTTAGCACTTTTTCAGCAGAAAACCCTCGATCTAAACACCAGTGTCCAAGTCTGAAATTTCATGCTAAGTAATTTACATCAGGGTGAACCATACAGTAGTGGCCTCTTTTTTTTTGTGCTTCTTAAAATTCTACAATGAATTTTAACTCATTATGTGGAAAGAAAAAGTATTCTTTTACCACAGCTTTAGATCAATGACCCTGAAAATTAAGTCAAATTAAAGCCCAAACAGAGAGGTTCTCTTCAGGTGTTTGGAAGTTGACAACTTTGTGGAATTGTGGCTGAGGTTATTAACACAGACCCATTTATAACAAAATCAGCCATCGGGAGGAGAACTGTTAATTAAAAGATGCCCTATATTAGAAAGTTAGTTATTTCACAAGCTATTAAAATTATGAGAAATATGAAAGCGTTCCTCATTACAGCAATATCTTCCCTCTAGCTGTATAGTTTCCCTGCTGGTAAACGATATTTAAGTCACAAAGAAACAAATACCAACTATTGCTGAGCCCAAGGCGGTTTTAGTCATTCAAACCTTCCAACAGGGGTTGTATTTTTATGTTGTTCTTTAGCTGGATATACAACAAAAGGAAAACAGTGCTGGACTCAACTGCAGTGTCCAGTGTTTGCTTCTTCCTGTCTTCTGCAGCAGGTTCCCCGCTGAGACTGCACGATTACTAGTGGGCAACAGCAGGGTGGCGCTGGGGGGTCTGCATCCATGTGCCCATTTGTCTTCACTTGTATACCAAATCTGCAAATGTAATACAATAACTGCAGCCAGAACCTGTGTCCCTGCAGAGCCGTTTATGTATCTGCATTGTACATGGGGTGGCCTGAATTTGATTGAGTGTTACACAACCAATTCTGCATTTACAGCAGCTAACAGTGGCTTTGCCATTGCTTGGTGTGAAGTATTGCTCCATAAAGATTTGCTGACATGAACCACATAATTTAACCTCAAAAAGGCGCATCGGCAAATTTCGAAAGCATCAAATTTAATACAGTTTTGGGGGAAATAATGATCCCTTAAGGAAAGCACAATTCATATCTATATGCTTCATGATCAAATTATGCAAACTGACTACAGCACAAAGGAAAAGCCTGTTTGTTCTCTGCAATGTGTTGTTAACACTGGGCTAGCTCGAGCGTGGTGCAGAGATACATACATAAGGCGTGTTCCTTAAGGGATGCTTATTTATATTGGGTTTCAAAACAGCCCTTTTTGGTAGAGTGATTGTTTTGTGTTTTATTGTATGCCACTACAAACCTTAATGAGAAGAGGGTTACACTGGAGATCATAATAAGTAACCAAGGCCTGTGATAGGCAGCACAGTGCTTATACATTCGTTTATAAAATTATTTTGCGTTTTTCTATGATGGAAAATAAATGAATGCCAAATCAGGCTTCGGTCCAGACAGAAATCACCTCGGTGCCATCGGAGATGTCAGTCACTCTCTTTCAGCTATCGTGAAGCCAACCTAGCCCTACATCTTAAAATTTGCTGCAAAAGGTGTAAATATATTCTTCAAGCCCTCTACTAGAGATGTGAGAATTGATTCTGCTTTTTTAAACGAGTGAGGAACGAACAGAGAGAACTGGGCCTAGACTGCCTACTAGATAAGGACTGTATGCATGCATGCTGCACAATTTACTGCACAACACAGTGCCACAGACACAGCTTCACAGTTTCAGCGAATGTTTTTCTTCATCTTTAAGGTTTTAGAACAGAGGCCCAGGCCTTATTTTGTGTGTTTTTGTTCTCCAGTAGAGACTCTTTCAGTGCCTGGACCACAGACACATGAGAGGTGACCTGTTGCACCCATGACATGTAGTAACCCAAATCTCTCTTTCCTCACTCAGAAAATCAGAGTAGGCCAAACTCTAACATCCAAGCATTACATTTCAGGAGATTTCAGTCACTTCCTGTCACTCACAGTTTTTAATCTGATTTGGAGACTTTTTTAAAATTCCCATATTAACAACCAGCAGTCAGACTCATTGTCTTGTTTGCATTTTAAATAATTGTTCTGCTAGCTGTACGGAAAAAAACTTCCACAGACATAATAGTTCACATTAATCTGAAGTACTGTAATTGCAAATCAGGCCATTCTGTGTGATGATGTAATTCTGCTCTTTCCAAGATCCTGATAGAGTCTGAGTTTAAATACTCACATCAAAGAGAATCAAGGAGGATCTTTCTGCTGTCACATCAGCACTTTATCTATTTCCTGTTACTTCCTAAGTGAAAGGCCAATCAAAGGAGTGTACTCTGTGATCGATGTGCCGCCTATATGGCAAATCCCACCAAGACACTGTATGAGAACACCCCCCCCCCACCCAAAGCCTGTGCTCCCTAACTGAGACTTCATTACGTATGCCCAACCTTTTAAATGCCAGACTTATTATTTAGTTATTAAGGGATATTACTCAGTACCTAGTGTGACGCAGGATGTAATATACTGGTATAAACTAGGATCCACTAGCATCTTGGATGGTAAGGGATTAAAGACATCTTTGAATAAATGATAAATATGGCTTTAGCACATCTGAGCTATTTTAAAGGCAGGTGAAATGTAGAATTTTTTTAAAAATCTACTGATTGATCTGTTTCCTTTTTCTTTTTTTTTTAAAGGTTCTTTGTATAAGAGCACTTCTATCTTACAGCACAGCACATCCGCAGGAGACCAGTTTGAATCATTTTGGTAATCATGAACCCATGAACACAAAAACTGTTAAGCACAACAGACTAGAAGGACCAATGCCAACGTTCCGTTCCACTCCAGCTGACTGCTAACGCCGCTGTGATTACACTGAAGGGCTGTGATTAACCATGAGATCCCACAACTCCTGAATGTGCTGCACATCATAAAGCACAAGAACGTGGGATTTATAGGCTTATTAACCTAACATTTCCGATGCACACCTTATGTGCAAGGCCCAGGCCCGCAGCATAGTACGCTCAGATTTCCATGCAATGGGGAGTAGTTTTCCACCTTAAAGGCTACACATAGTGACTGCAGTGTGCATCTGCTGGGGCAGTCTGCAGTAGGCGTGGCCCTTATACCTGACCCATGTCAAATAAGCTTTGCTTCACCGGGCCATAGCCAGCACTTACTACACCCTGAAGGCCCAGTGGGAGGCCAGCTGATCTGCAGCAAAGCTATGCATTAAAATTTTGCTACGAATACACTATCTCCTATTATTTATGTTTCATGTTGCCTGGGTCACATTTACATTTGCAGATTTACGGCAGGGTCATAAAGGAGCCGCTATAAGTAAAATCTGCTCGATAAATGCCTACTGAAATCATTGCAAACACCAGCCCATGGACACTATTTTATTGGCCACTAAACCCAAATGGAAGTACACACAAAACCAAGCTGACATGGGAGACTATAGCAACAGACTCAGCTGAGAGGGTACTCTGCAGTACCACCTGGGGAAATGCACAGGCACACACACACACACACACACACACACACACACACACACACACACACACACACACACACACACACACACACACACAACATGCACAAGAACACGCCTTACATGCATAGATGTGGCTATGTGCATGTGCATAGATTTTAATTAGTCCCTACTGCATATTAAGTAGATTGATTATTCATTATTCATTTCTTGCTCCATTTCTGCAACTTCACCTTCACCTTAATTGCCCAGATAGAAAAGTTTTAAAAAATGCAAAGCAAAAGCTATTTATATTCATTCATGGCTGTGGGTTTTGCTCGGAAGACATTGCTCTGAACAGTACAATGACTATGAGGTCTTTCTCTCTCTTGCTCTGCATAAACCAACATGAACCTACTTATGGCAAGCTTTAGTGGCCAAAGAGAGAAACCACCAAGCTAGCTGGTGTCCTAGAGTAATCACATCTCCAGTTGAAAGAGGATTTTCAATGGAGAGTCCTCGCTGAGACACTGAGAGAGTAATTTGGTCCAAGACTAAACTTAATCTGTCTGGTAAAGCATCCCCACTGACTGTCTAACAGCAAAATAAAAACCTTGTTATATTTCAACCATATCTTAGCTACAATCACTACAATAGACACTTGCAAGATGCCATATCCTCCATTCTGAGAATGACATTAGGTTTTCATATAAGATGTCATGAACAATGAAGCCAAGAGTTCTCCTTTTTGCCCTGTTAGAGTCTGAGAACTGAGTGAAAGCACAACACTGTACCCCACGCACTGAGCTCAAGAATCAGAGCTGCAGTCAGCTCTCCTGTCAACATGAATTATTTACATCAACTTTTAGTGTGAGAATCAAGTCCATTATAGTGTTTGTTGTCCAAGCCAGAAACAAATCACATATAGAAAAAAGAAAGTGCTTGCTCTAACAGTCATGCCATTCATTATAATAGACAAACCTGATTTAATTCAGGATTCAGTAATTATTCATAGGTGCACATATAACCAAGACTTAATAAAAATAGTGCCCAGACGCTGATGAACATTTTTCACATACAGATGTTGGTTTCAGAAAAGCTTCTACACACAAGTAGGTTTAAAATGATTTTTTTTTTTCCTGTTACTGTGTTAGCGGCTAGCGAATGCACTACGCATGATGCACTACACATCCTGTGAGCATTAAATATGTTATAATTTGCAGTGCCTGCATCTCTCATGGCGATTTTCCTTAAGAGTGGGGGCTGGGGGGGATGGTGTTGGTAAGCTGTTGAAAGGTCAACTGTGACAAACGATTTTGATTAACACTAAGCATGGGGGTAAAACCTGATTTCTTGACAGCCGTCTTGTAGTAAACCTATTACTGAAAAATAGGTTAAAAGCTGAAAAATAAAGGATATAGTAGCAATTTTAGTGTATATTCACGTAAATTCACAAGACATTTCTGAATACCATCCACAGGCATATTCACAGAAGTCTTAATACTCACAGAAACAACAACAACAAAAAAATCGGCGTTCGTTTTGTTTATTGCTGATATAAGTGCTACCAAAAAATACCTCTTTTTGTGCAAGTTATTTTTG